>NC_054495.1:15413137-15724387 GCF_017639515.1 Carcharodon carcharias
ATCACACTCCCAACTTGTGCCTTATTGATGGCGAACAGACCTTGGGGTGTCCGGAGGTGAGTTACTCTCTGCAGAATTCCCAGCCTCTGTACTGCTGTTGGAGCATAGTATTTATATGGCTTTTTAAATTCTGTTTCTGGTCAATGGTAACCCACTGGATGTTGATAGTGGTCTATTCAGCGATGACAATGCTATTGAATCTCAAGGGAAAATGGGTAGGCCCTCCCTCGTTCAAAATTTTCATTGCCTGGCACTTGTGTGACGCGAATGTTAATTGACATTTTCTGCCCAAGCCTGAATATTGTCCATGTCTTGTTGCAAATAGACATGGATAGCTTCAGTATCTAAGGAGTTGTAAATGTGCTGAACATCGTACACTTCCTTGAACAGCCGACTTCTGACGTTAGCATGGAGGGAAGGTCGTTGATGAAATAACTGGAGGCCGTTGGGCCTTGGACATGACCCTAGGGAACTCCTGCAGTGATATCCCGAGACTGAGATGATTGACCTCCAACAGCCACAACTATTTTCCGTTGTGTTAGGTATGACAGCAACTAGTGGGGAATTTCCCTCTGATCCCCAATGACTTAATTTTTGCTAAGGCTCCCGCTGATTTCACACTCGGTCAAATGCTGCCGTGATGTCAAGGGCAGTTGCTCACAGCTCCCCTCTTGAGCTCTGCTCTTGCATCCATCTTTGGAGAAAGGCTGCAATGAGGTCAGTAGCTGAGTGGCCCTGGCAAAACCCAAACTGAAAATCAGTGAGCAGGTTATTGCTGAGTACGAGCCATTTGATAGCACTGTCGATGACGCTTCCCATCACTTTGCTGCTGATCAAGAGTCGTCCAATAGGACAGTGATTGGCCACGTTGGAATACCCTGCTTTTTGCACATCACTGGGTAGATGCCAGGGTTGCAGTTGGCCTGGAACAGCTTGGCTATTCTCACGGCTACTTCTGAAGCTCAGGTCTTCAGTGTTGTTGCCGAATGTTGTCACGTGCCCATTGCCTTTGCAGCATCCAGTGCCTTCAACCTTGGAGTGCATAGAATTGACTGAAGACTGACATTTCTAATACTGTGAACATCAGTAAAATGCTTAGATCAATCAGCGACTCGCTACTTCTAACTGAAGGTGTTTGTAAATACTTCAGCCTTGCCTTGCCTTAATGCGTTGGGCTCTCCCATCATTCTCATCATTGAGGAAGCGGGTATTTGTGCAGCCTCTTCCCCCTGTTAGTTATGTAATTGTTACCACCATTCACAACTGAATGTGACATTACTGAAGAACGTAGACCAGATCCTGTGGCTGTGGGATCATTTCACCAGGCCCATTACATGCTCCTCCCGCTGTGTGCCATGAGAGTCGTCCTGTGTCGCTGCTTCAGAAGGTTGATACCACATCTTTAGATACACCTGGTGCTGTTCTTGGCATTGTGTCCTGCGCCCTTCATGGAATCAGCATTGACCTCCAGGCCGAATGTTACTGGTAGAGTGGGGGAGGTTTCAGTGCATGAGGTTACAGATTGTCGCTGAATTCATTTCTTCCCACAGCATCTCAGGAAGGCTCAGTTTTGAGTTGCTAGATCTGTTCGAAAACTGTCGCATCTAACATGGTGATGGTGCCACAC
Source organism: Carcharodon carcharias (assembly GCF_017639515.1). NCBI lineage: Eukaryota > Metazoa > Chordata > Chondrichthyes > Lamniformes > Lamnidae > Carcharodon > Carcharodon carcharias. Next base: position 15,414,765 of record NC_054495.1, read on the forward strand.
GACACGGTGGAATGTATCCTGAATGCGAAGATGGAACTTCTTCTCCACAAGGGCTGTGCAGTGATCAGCCTGACAAATACTGTACCAGACTGAGGCATCGGTGGCAGGTGGATGGTGAGTAAGAGGTAAAATAGTTTGTTTTTCTCTCTCTCTTATAGGTTCCCTCGCCACTTGCCATAGACACAGTCTAGCAATTAGCTCCTTTAAGACTGGGCTGGCCCAATAAATAGGAGTGCTACGAAGTCCCTCTTTGTAATGGGCATTGAAGTCCCAGAATATATTCCTTGCCTCTGTCACCGTCAGTGACTCTTCCAATTGGTGTTGAAAATGGAGGAGCACTAACTCATTGGCTGTTGGGAGGTGGGGGCGATGTGGAGCGGTAGCGGTTTTATCAAATAAGCGGGAGGTTTCCTTGCCCACGCCTGGGCTGATACCATGAGTCTTCATGGGGTGCAGAGTCAATATTAAGGGCTTCCAAGGCAACTCCCTCCCTACTGCATACCGCTCAGCTGCCACGCCTGGTGTGTCAGTCCTGCCGGTGGGACAGGACGTACCCAGGGATGGTGATGGCTTTGTCTGGGACATTGTCTGCAAGGTAGCATTCTGTGAGTTTACTATAACAAGCAGTTGCCTGACTAGCCTTTGGGACTTCTGAACCAACTTTCACACACGGCTCCAAATGTCATTTCCGGTGCATAGGCCGATGGCGGGTGGTCAGTTCAGTTTTACCCCTTTCAGACCTTTAAACCAGTTTGAGACATCTGCGTGGCTTGCTAAACTATTTCAGAGGGCATTTAAGAGTCAACCATATCGCTATGAGTTTGAAGTCACATACAGACCAGGTAAGAAGGGCAGATTGCCCTGCAGATTTCAGAGATTAGTGAGCCAGATGGGTGTTTCCAACATTCAAACATAGTTTCACGGTCACCATTACTGAGATTATCATATAATTCCAAGTGGGACATGAACCTGAGTCCACCAGTGTACCAAGGGCCTCTGGATTACAAGCCCAGTGACATTATTACTGCCTATGACTCCTTTAAAATCTCAGCTGCCCCTTAATTGCTCATCTCTAAATCTCAAGCAGTGGATCCTTGCAACCTGCCATACGCTGTTCCTGAAATTGTGGCCCTGCCTGATGATGTAGGAGGCCCCGCCAGAAGTCATGCCACGAAATTTTAAGAAACCCTCGTTATGTTGGCATCATAACGTTGTTGATTGTGGGATCTTGCTGTGTTGAAAGCGGCTGCTGCACCTGTGCCTACACTTCAAATGCATTTCTTTGTCTTCATGTCGCTTTGGGATTTCCTCAGGTCATTATATGCGCTATATAACTGCAAGTTTTCTTCTGTTCTTTTAAATGACTTATTCCTCCTTTCTGCATTTAAATGTGAAATTATCAAGCCTGGTTATTACATTGTTATAATGCTGCAAAGCGAATTGAGGATCTGCAACTTATCTTTACCTTGATGTACAATTGTGTATATTACCTTCCTGCAAATCGAAACCTATGGTGTTAACCAAGGATTATTACCTAACTACGTTTGCAAAAGATGATAGAACTGACTTTCCAGATTTAGGCCAGTGAAACATATTTCGATAGCCATAATGTTGGGTAATATGGAAACGGAGCGATATTAAATTGCTGTCCATTATACATCGTGCCACGCCCCTCCTTCAGTTTTTCCCCAACACTTTACAACATGGGCGTGGATTATCTGGGCCGCTAAAGCGCTTCAATCCGTTTGACTCCGAAGTTGCAGTAAAACATCTTTGCGTTCCAGCAGTCTGTAAAAATTAAAGAACAGGAAGTAATTTACTATAATAGAAACAGGGAATGCTGGAAAAGCTCAGCATGTCTGGTAGCATCAGGAGAAGTGTCAAATGGGCTCGAAACGTCGACTGTGTTTCTCTCTCCACAGATGCTGCCAGACCTGCTGAGTGTTTTCCAGCATCTTCTGTTTTTATTTTTTTCTCAGATTTCCAGGATTCGCAGCACCTTCCTTTTATTAAAGTAATTTACTGCCTAATGCAGAACGCATCCTGTTTCTACTGGATAGTGAAATAAGAGCAAGTGGGCAAGCGCATATTTTTGGACAGTGCTTCCTGTGTTAATCCATCAAAGCTAATTTGGTCGTTAAGTGTGACAACATGGATGATAGAAAGCAAAATATTTGCAAATTCCCTGTGTCCATCGAACAATTCCTGTATTCCTACGAGAAGCCACTTGGAGCGAAAACATGGAGCACCTTGGAGACTGAAGACTTGTGGAGGCCTCAGGATTTCTCCCCAGAATGCGTGGGGACAATTGGAGTATTAACGTTCGAGATCCATATATTCATGTTGGCTGCAGATGTAACCCGATGCACAGTGCATATGGTTAGACTGAATTAACCATTTTTGAAGTGAAAGACGGGCCATGTTCGAGGGGTCGATTTGCGAATCGCTTTCTCCCATTTGCATGTAAACAGCGGGATGTCTTTTTTCTTTTTTCACAGCTGAGAAAGTGAAAACGAAGACCAAAGGTAACTGAATCGATTACTTGTCATTATTACATACACTTTGTCATTGACAGGAGTAACTTAATTAGCAAATGTTAATGCATTACACAAAATAAATGTGTATGATTTCAAATTATCCACCCTTTTATCAATGAGGATGAGCATCATAGAATAATAGAAAAAAAAGGATTATCCGCCTTGAGCAAGTATTAACTTGATTCTATTTGACAATTTGCTACTTAAAGTCCACTTTCCGAACCTAGGAACAAAGGAGCAGGAGCAGGCCATTCGGACCCTCGAGCCTGCTCCAAAAGCTAAGCAGATCTTTGATGATCTTCTACCCCAACATCATCTTACTGGACTAAATTTATTCCATAATCCTATTAATATTGGAGAATCTATTGACATCTGTTTTTAATAGACTCAATGACTGAGCCTGCACAGGCGTCTGTGGTAGAGCATTTCGAAGATTTTCGAATCTGTTATGAAGAAACTCCTCCTCAACTCGGTCCTAAATGTCCGACCTCCTATTCTGAGATTGTGCCCCCAAACCACGCCCCCCAAGCCCAAGCAAACCAGAAGAAGCTCCCTTCCTGCATCTACCCTGTCGATTCCTTTAAGAATTTTGTACACTTCAGTGAGATCACCTGTCATGACTTCTAAACTCTAGAGAATACAGGCCCAGTCTAATCAGTCTTTCCTCATAGGTCAATGACGCTATCCCGGAATTCGGTTTATGAAATTTTAAATCAGCATATCAAACTCGCTCCACAAAAGGAAACACTCTCTGTTCCCTCCAATAACCGACCACCTGATTTCAGGAACCATATTCTACTTTATCTTTCCTCTATCAACATTCTTCTTAACTTTGGACGCCTGGATTATGGTTCCCTTTAATATTGTCTGGCATAACGGAAATAATCCCAGTTTCGGCTATCTATACACTAAACTGAAATCCTTCATCCTTCACTATTTTGGGCATTCTCATTGCCATCCATGTCAAGGTCTAGAGAATTATCCTAATCTGTGAATGGAGTGTTGTGTGTGCGATGGGCTGCTGATCTATAACATCAATTAGATGTCGTAGCCTCTTCAGTTCGTGAATGATTTGTGGGTAAATTCCGTCACTGTTCTAGTCATGAGTATGAGGCATTGTTTAGGCTTATGAACTGCACTCACTATCAAACGTCACTCCTACAAAAATTGCTGTTGACGGCCGTGAAAGCATTCACAGCTGGCTGCAATTCCAAACTTTTTCCTAATGTTTGTTTAAACCGGCAAAGGATATGGAAAACAGTTTGACAGTTTACTACGTGACACCTAACATCAACTGACCGACAGCATAAAACATGCATTATGCTGGCTTAAGAGCGGCCATCTTATATTCTCCTCAAGTATATTGAACTGAAAATCAGGCAGGTTGTGTAACAACCGACAGTTCGGACGCAGGTGCTCCCTGATCTCTGCAATATGAATGCGTTGAACTTCAACTAAACATATTAGGTTGCGAACGCATTACAGACGGTGCATAAAAATGGTGGGTCGTTGCAGGGATGAGAAACTTTGGTTACAGGAACAGCTTGGAGAAACTGCAGCTGTTATCCTTGGAGAAGAGAAGGTTAACAAGAGAGTTTATGGAGGAGTTCCAAATGATGAACGGCCTGGACTGCATAGATAAGGAAAAACTGCTTCAACAATTGTAATTCTCTGCATCCAGAGGTCACTGAGTTGAGCTGACTGGTTTAAAAAAGGCGAGGTGAGGAACATTTTTCGTGAAGCAGCGAGTAGTTGGGCAATGACTCGCATTCCCTGAGAATGTGATGGAGTCAGAATCAAAAGGGGCCTTAAAAGAGAATTTCTGTCTTGCTTTTACCGATAAAATTAGCAGTGCTACTGGGAAAAGATGGAGCAGTGAGACTAGATGAGTTGTTCTTGTAACGTGCTTACATGAGCACGTAATGCCAAATTGCTTTGTGCTAAGTTATAACCATTCCTTAATTCAATGAGTAATCGTTTAGTAGAACAAAACTTGAGCATTGCTGAAAATAAAAACACACTGTTAAGGTGTCTTGTTTTACACTCATCAGGACAGACGGAATAATGCAAAATTTCACAGGGGACAACTATGTATGCAGCAGGAGCAAAGGGGTGCTGATTGGTTTGCATATATTTATATGTAAGGGCATGTCCTCTACAGGCAAAAGAACATTGCCTGCCTGAATAAACAAAAGAGATTATCTCCCTATTGCATTTGCCATGACAATGCTGACTACCAGAACTGACTTGCCAACCTGTCCTTCATCATCACCTTCAAAAACCGCAACAATTACCACCTAGAAGGACAAGGGTAGCAGCTGCCTGCGCACAACAACACACAGAAACCTCCCGTCCAAGAACACACCATCCTTACGCCAAAAACCTGGAATTCCTCCCTATGGACACCGTGGGTGCCCCTACACCACATGGACTGCAGCGGTTGAAGATGGCAGCTCACAACTACCTTCTCAAGGCAACTAGGGATGGGGAGTCTATGCTGGCCTAGCCAGCGACGCCTCAATCCTGTGAAAGAGTATTTTTAAAAAAACACACTTTTTCTCATGAAGTACAAACGGCCGTACCCTTTGAAAATTGGCATTCGTGAGTCAGCCCTGATGGGTGCATGAAGAAAATATTCGACAACATGTCTCTTCTTCAGAAATTCTCAAATTCTAGAATTCTGGGATTCCACATCTCCAATCCCTGTGGCGTCTTAAAATAATATGCAGACTCACATTTATATTGCATTTTCCTTTATGTCCATCTGTCTCACAAAGCACGTAATAGCCAATGAGGTTCTTGTCAAGCGTAGTCACTCTTTTACTGTAAAAACTAGGCAGCCAATTTACATACACAAGCAAACTCACAAAGAACAACGTGATAATAAACAGTTACATTGTTTTGTGATTTAACAACATCATTCAAGAATAAGAAATCTTAATCCAGCTATTTGTCTAAGTGTAAAAACCACAACAACTTGCATTTATAAAGTACACGAACCCTCGTAACGCTGACACGCTTGATGAGAACATCATCAGGCAATAGTTGCCAGCAGCTACCTGAGGATACGTCAGGAATGCTGAGCAAATGCTTTGTTGTAGAACTAGGTTTTAAGCAGCTCCTGATGGTATGAGACACAGAGGCACTGAGGTGGAGAAGTTTAGGATGGAAATCCCAGAGACCGGAGCAGTTGAAGGCACTTCCGTCAATTGTGGTGTGACGGAAATTAAGAAGTCTCAACACATTCCATTTGTTATGGTATAGATATCTAAGAGGGTTTAGGGCTACATGTGGGTACAGAGATAGGAAAGGGCGACGTCATTTAGGGAGTTCAACAGAAGGATGATAATTTTAACATTGAAATGTTGCCAGGTGAGAAAGGAACTTAATTCAAAGGCTACAGAGGCGGTGGGTGGAAAGCAGAATTTTTCAACATCACAATCAATGATGCCGGTTGGAAAAACATGAACAACCAAGTGGCCATAAGTTGGATGTGTAAAGAACTTTGATGTTTAAAAGGTTGGACCTTCAACCTTTTCACTTCTTCCCATTTATGATTCTCCAACCTTCCATAAACAATATCCTTTAACTTCAAGAGGTCAGCTTTGCAGTGAATACATCCAAATTAGATTTACGGGCCTCTCGGATGTACATTCGATGAATGGTGTGGACAATGTCCTGTACAATAAGGAGGGAATGGCAGCTGAAAACAATCATCTGTGGGTAGGATCATATCATAGCATCGTAGCCACATACGACACTGAAGAATATCATTCTGTGCATTGTGCCTATATAGATTCATTGAAAGAGCAGCACAATTGTTTCTCCTCTCTGGCACTATCCAATCGACCTGTAATGTCAGCACTTGTCCAAGTATTATTATTTTCCTTGTCACTATTGCATATGCCCCTACTCATTTCAGGTAGTGTTTTGCTAATCATAATTCTCTCTTGGAAAAGGAAATATCTTATTCACTCATATCAGGCATTTTATTCCCCAAATTATCATGCATTTCCCTGCTCGTGTGCCCGGCCCTTATGCCAGTTGAGAGAATGTCGCCTTACTTACTCTAACAAAAACCTTCATGATTTTGCCGGCCTGTACTTACCTTCCCATTTTTTCGTCAGCTGAGGCCCACTTGCTAGAGTTGACATTTCTAATTGTGAGTTCCAGTTTAAATCCAGGACTTGAGCACGGCAATGAAAGCTGCCATTCCAGTGCAGCCCTGAGGGGGCGTTATGTGTTTGCAGGTGTTTGTCCTTTGAATGAGACATTAACACTCTCAGGTGGACGTTAGAATGCCATGGCAGTCCTTGAGGATGGACAGAGGAGGTACATTTGATGTTCCGGACTGCTTTCGAACCTGGATCAACAAACCAGAATGAGGTTATCTGGTCATTATCGCATTGCTGTTTCTATGAACCTGCGGTTTTCCAACTTGATGCTTGATTTCATGGATGATCAGAGGGAACTACACATCCAAAATATTTCCCTCGCGATGCGCGGGTAGAGATCTCCAGCGGGAATGAAAAACGTGATATAAATGTGATCCTTCCGTGGCGACCGGTCTGCTCATCTATCCACGTAACTGAAGTCGCGCGCCCCTGGTCCAAACCTAGCAAACCTCTCCACATTCACTTTAAGACAATGTTGCCTTTCCTGAAGTTGCACTCTCATTGCTCAGTTGGAAGGTGATCACGGATTTGAAAGAAGAGTACTTTCTGACTGGTTTTAATTAAACATTGTTTTTCTTCTTTCCTTTTCAGAAATTGAGAGGCTGAATGCAGCTCTGGAAGACTTGGGTATTTCAGTAGCTTTGGATATCTCATAGCGCTTCCTTCTGGATTATTGGATTGGTTAATGACTTGCTGGTTATTGCAATGCAGTAGTTATGTTGCTTGGTTAAGACTATACACGGTTAAAAAGGTATTTGGTTATAGTTATGTCTCACTCTTATTTTGAAAAGAATCAATATAGTTGATGGAAGAAATATATTTATATATATATATATATATATATTCAGTTGTGGGGGTGTTTATGGCCAGGATATCTATACGGAACTTGGAACAGAGCATTCAAGGGGAAATTTAGAAAACATTCCCTCAGGGAAAGATTTGAGAATATAAGGAGCATTGTCCCACAAAACAAAACAGAATCAGCTGGGTTAACTAACCAACTAATCAGAGGGTGATGAATTACCCCGAGTCTGGGTTCAAAACCGCTGTGCAGCAAAACGATTTGAAAGCAATTAACGCACACATCAACCATGATCACAAGGAATGTCAAAGTAGCTTCAAAGAGCTGAATGGCCTTATCCTATGTTTCCAATAATGCAAATGTCAGGACCAATAATTCGGAGAGTTTTAACTCATTCCAAAATGAGAGGGTTAAGAATGTGCATTTATTTCTCAAAACCGAAATAGGGAATAACCGACAAGGGTGAACATTAAGCTGCGGGATTGTCCTTCATTCTCAAGCGCTTTCCAATGCCCGGTTAAGAAAGAAGGTTTGCCTTTCAGGTACGATCTGGCCTCTATGTGATTCCAGTCGGACCCGAATTCTGCTGACGTTCAGGTGCCCCGTGCAGCGTTCTAACAAATCACGCACAATGCAGGAAGCCCCGGTCAAGAGGGGAATCCACCATTTACCGACGGGCTACTGCCGATGGGAAATAAATGGCGGCCTGGGGAGCGGCTGCTTAATTTCGATAAGCCAGCAGGAACCATCAAAGTAAATAAACATCCATACCTGTGACCGTACCAGGCCTATGTCGGACAGCATTTTCCGGCTGTTTATATTCGTTCTCGTATAGTTACTAAAAAAAAGACAACAGTATTAAGTAACGTATTCAAATTAGGACAGAGAGGAGAAAATGCTCACCTTTGACGATAGCGTAAATCGGCTGGGAATGAAGTGCTGGCGAATATACATCCTGCGGCATTTAGCGAGTGTGTGGTCCAGTTCCATCAGCGTTAGGCCTGCAGATCAGTTTGTACTCCTACATTCCCAGCATACCGGGTTGTGATTTTTATTGAAAACCATGTCATTTTCTCATAGTCAAATATGTTTCGTTTGATTTGGAAAAGGGCAACGAAGCCACGAAGCCTATTCAAAATCATCAGCAATAGATTCATTTCTATTTCCCTTCAAAATCCAATCCACCACCCTCCCCCCGCCCCCCCCCCAACTCCACCACTACCCCTCTTCCCCCACGACAAGCCCCCCCCCCCTCCCTTCCCAACTCCCAAATCCCACACCACAGCATTGATATTCTCTCCAAGAGGTAGAAAGAATACGGGAAAATAGGACCAATAATGGCAAAATGTCCTGTCGAATTCCTCCAATAACTGCTCAGACCAGCCCAGAAAGCCCCGTGAGCCACGTGACATTGATTCGGTTGTTGAGCCTCTTTGGATGGACGCTTTGTCCACTTTAAGAAGTGGCCCAGCTACCTGTTGACTGCCTGCATAGAGTGAGGAAGTAACACATAACACGGCCTGTGTTGCAGATGTTGATCGTCCTCTAAAAAAGGCACACTCTAATTAATTTCGAGAGTTGTAGAATTAGAATAAAAGGCGAAGACCCGTGAAGCATTTATTATTTCTTTATGAGACAAAAAGTGGAGTTTGGTACATAGTTGCAATCTGCATATTGTATTAAGATGATAGCAAAAGGACACATAAAAGCCAAGCACAAGCATGATAGCATGACTGGGATATTTTAAATATCGGGGAGATTGAACAGGCTAGTGTTCTTTCCTACGGAAATAAGAAGGCTGAGAGGTGATCTGATGTAAGTCTTTAAGATAATACAAGGGTCGAATTGGGTAGACTTGACGCAAAATATCCCAGTCACGGTTGGAATAATGTTAACAGTATTACCATTAGTTTTGGTAATAATGGTAATAATGTTAACATGCCGATCCACAAATCAGGTATAACTTTGAGAATAAAACTCCTTGCCCAATACGTGACTAAATAGTAAAAATCGCAAGTAGAAGGCCTGCGTGCATAATTGCGGATGCGATGGTGCAGTGGTATTAGATAGTAATCTAGAAACTCAGGGTAATGCTCTGCGGACCCGGGTTTGAATTCAATAAAACAAATCTCGATATAAAAATTGTAATGTAGTCCATTGTTGTAAAAACCCTAATGCCCCTTTTGAGAAGGGAGGAAATCTGATATCCTTGTCTGGCCTGGCCTACATGTGATTAGAATCTTAATGTTCTCTAAACAAGGGCAATTAGGGAATTAATGCTGGCCTAGCCAGCGGCACCCACATCCACTGAATAAAACAAACCTGGCATTGATGCATTTAGTGATGATAAACGGAGAAAGGAGTTGATAAGGCCACATACAAATTGGTGCAGTGCATTAGGTTCGGCATAGTTGCATTGGTATGAATGACTTGGTTCTACGCTGGTAGATTCGATCAACCTGTATATTTGGCACAATCGGGGATCTGACATGATGTCGATGAATGGTGGAACAGATTTGAAGCGCTAATTTGCCTATTCCTCCTCCAATGTCATCAGGTTTCTCATTCTGTTAAAAAAATAACAACATGAAACCCAGTTTATCCACATTATTTCATACTTTACACCCGTACCTTAGTCCTCTTCAATATTCGAATCTGGAAATGTTTAATTCATATTAATTATTTTGTAGACCTCTATCAGGCCGGCTCTTGGTCATCAATTTTGTATAGAACTGGAGAATCATAGAAAAGATACAGCGCACATAGAAGTCATTCAGCTCATTGCATCTGTGCCAAGGCAAAAAGAAAAGAAAAGCACATCTGCCCCTCATAATCCCACCTTTCAATACCCAAACTGCAACCCTGCAGGTTACAGGACTTGTGATGCAGATCCAGGTACCTTTTAAGTGCGTTGATGTTTCTGTCTCCATCACCAAACCAGGCCGTGAGTTCCAAGCATCCATCACCCTCTGGGTGAAGAATTTTTTCCTCATGTGCCCTTTGATCCTTCTACCAATTGTCTCAAGTTTGTGACCCCTGGTAATTCAACTCTCCGTGAGGGGAAACAGGGAATCCCTGTGGACTCCAATCCCCACATAATCGTGTACACCTCAATGTGAAAATCCCTTAGCCAAGGAAAGCAACCCCACTCTATCCAGTCTTTCTTCATAGCTGCAATTTTCAAGCCCTGGTAACATTCTTGTAAATATCCTCTGCACTCTCTCCAGAGCAATCATGTCCTTCCTGTATCGTGGCGACCAGAACTCTACACAAAATTGCAACTGTGGCCTATCCAGTGTTTTATACAGTTCCGTCATTACATCTCTAATTTTGTATTCGACACCTCGTCCAATAAAGGGAAACACTTCACACACTTTATTTACCACCTTTGCCACGTGTCCTGCCATGTCCAAGGACCTGTGGAAATGCACTCCAAGGTCTTTCACTGCGTCTGCCCCTCCCAATTCTTCCCATTTATTCTATATTTCTTAACGTTGTTTGCCTTCCCCAAATGCTTTATTTCACAAGTCTCTGGATTCAATTCTACTTTCTGCTCATTCAGCCAAACCATTTATATCAATCTGGAGACAACAGCTATCATTTTCACTATCAACTACAAACCAATTTTTGTGTCATCTTTAAATTTCTCAATCATGCCTCCCACATTTAAACCAAAATCATTAATAGATGGAACAGACAGCAATGGACCCAACACTGATACCTGTAGAACGCCACTGGAAACCGTTTTCCATTTGCAAAATCTCCCATCAACCATTTGCCTGTATTTCCTGCCGCCAAGCCAATTTTGGATCCAACTCACTACATTCCCCTGCATCCCATGGACTTTTACTTTTCTGACCAATCTGCCATTTCAAATGCCTTACTAAAATCCATTTTGACAACGCCCACTGCACTACCCTCATCAATATTCCTTGTTACTTCTTCAAAAAGAAACCGAATAAATTATTAAGACATGACCTTCGCTGATCAAACCCAAGCTGACAATCCCGGATTAACTCATTGCTTTCTAAGTGACAGTTGATCCTGTCTCTCGCAATTGATTCTAATAATTTGCCCACCGCTGTAGTCAGACTGATCTGTAATTATTTCACCTACCCTTCGTGCTCATTTTAAAATAAATGGTACAACATTCGCAGACCTGCAAACCTCTGGCACCTCACTGTTATCTAGTAAGAATTGGAAATTGATCCTCAGGACATCCGCTATTCCTTCCCTGGCTTCATTTAACAGCTTGGAATAAAACACACCCAGCCCTGACGATTTATCCAACTTCAAGAATGTCAGTCCCTCTAATGCTTCCTCACTCATTCTGCTTCCTGTATCTAATATCTCACACTCTTCCGCTTTAACTAGAATATCTGTATCATCCCTCTCCTTAGTGAAGACAGAGACAGCGCACTCATTGAAAACCCTGCCCACAGCTTCAGCATCAGCACACAAGTTACCGTGTATATCTCTGATAGAGCTTACCCTGTCTTGAGTTATTATCTTGCTCTCAATATACTGGCAAAACATATTTTGCTTTTCTTTGATCTTACCAACCGTTTTTTCATATATCCTTGGTTTGTGTTACTAATTACATTTTTTTTTTACTTCACCAAGTACTTTATATACTCCTCTAGTATTTCTGCAGTGTTTGGATTTATTTGTGACTGTATAGTGTGCAGACCAGGTTCGTGAGCCCTTCTGAGTAGACCAGGACTTTTGAACAAGGGAGTATCCTGTTTTCGTCTGGACGGGTGCAGGTAAATTAAATCGCACAGTGGGAAACTGAAGTCAGAAACGTGTTCCATGCCATCACCTCTGTTTCTTATTTATTTCCAACAGAGGCGACATTACGTCAGAAGCAGAAAGGTAAAAGCGACATTTTGCTTAATGGCTGCAAAAGCTGTTTACACGTCATCAAAGAAAAATGAATTTCCCTTTGATGGCCTCCAGGAGAGGCGACTTAAACCCTAATCCACCACGCATCTGCAGCAAAATTCAATTGAAACTCAAATCCTTCCCAAGCATGAGCTGAGACTCGGAGGGCACCGGACTCACAAGGAAGATCAAAGTTCAATCCCCAATTCACCCATATTTTTTGCTTACCTTATAGAAGCTAGGGAATGCGGCGCTATTAGAGTGGGCACATTTGGCCAAGGTGTCAGATTGAAACGTTTGGAGGAATTTTCCGTAAAATATGGCCAGCCATCCAAAACTCTATTGCCTTCGGCGGGAACGGAATATCCCGCCGACCGTAGAAGCCATAAAATTCCGCCCGATATCGGTCATCTTCGGTGGACATAAGGATTTTCCCAGCATTGTGTTGGAGGATAGAGTTTATCCTGTCTCTCGGGGTAATGCCCGGCACAAGATTGACCTTTTAACGAACCGCACGAAGGCGCACTATCTGATTGTTACCCCATCAACGTTGGCGGGTCGTCTCAGACGCAAATTTGTTCCCACGTTTCCTCCACTGCAACAGATCTAAAATTAACATTTCACTTCAACAAACTCTGAGATGCATCGAGATGTTGCAGAGCCCTAACCGTATCTCGTGGACTCAGTTGCTGGAATCCAGCTGGGAGTCGTTGTAATGAATAGTGACGCTGCAGAACGTGCCCACATCAGATTAACATACAATTAAACATCAGATGCAAAGAGAAAAAATGCAGAGACACTGAATTGAAGGACGCCATTCGTTCCATCGGGCTTGCACTGGCACGGCACTCAGCAAGTCTTGCAGAATCTGTGGGGGCAGAGGCAGAGTAAGTTATTAAGGTTGATGATCTGTTATCAGGCCTATCTTTTCTCCCCAGTTCTGTTGAAAGTTTGGAGACCTGAAAGTTCACTCTATTTGTTCTTCCAGAGATACCACCAGAACTGTTAAATGTTTCCAGTGTTTCCCGCTAAGTTCTGCTGAGAATTATTTAGATGCAGAGGAAACGACCCTCCTTAATATTATGACAAACATTCCCAGGCAGTTGCGGGACAAAGTAGATACTGAGAAATGTTGAGTCCAAAAGACAATGTGAGAGGCCGAGGAGACTGACGCCAGAGTCTATTGAATTCCCTGCCCTCCCCCTAACACAGGCTGCCAATTCTGATCATGTCACGCCACTCTCCTTCCTCTACCTCTGAAGCTAGTTCAAGAAGTGTTAAACACTTAGGTGTTTCCGGGTTCTGATAAAAAGTTATGGGCTTGTCCATTAACTCTGTTCCACTCTCCACAGATACTGGCAGGTCTGATGAGTATTTCCAACAGTTAACGCTGTTTTGTCTCAAGAATTTAAGAATATACCTTGGCAAGCTTTTCCATTAGCATTTACATCTAGCTGACATTCTCTTTCTAACCCCTTCAATGAAAACGATGGGCTTCCACCACCTGCCGTTCCTTCACTGTCGCTGGGTCAAACTCCTGCAACTCCCTCCCTAACAGCACTGTGGGTGTACCTGCACCGCATGGACTGCAGCGGTTCAAGATGGCATCTCACCACCACCTTAGCAAGGCAATTATGGGTGGGCAATAAATGCAGGTCTAGCCAGCGATGCCCACATCCTATGAATGATGTTTTTTTTTAAATGTCCGCATCATAATTAGGACCATCCATTCCAATTCTTTAACATTGTTGTGCATCAATATTTTTGCTGCTGAAACTCTCAGCCATACATTTGTTCGCTATAGACTCGACTGTTCCAGCAGAATTTTCGCCGGCTTTGCACATTCTGGTGTCCTTCAACGTGAGGTCAGCCAAACTACATCTGCCTATGGTGCACTGGCACCAATCCTCATTGACCCATCAACCCTATGCACTCTGACCCACATGGGGACCCGTGTACAAAACACCTTGAATTGAAAGGTCTTGCTTTCAAATCGTTCTGAGGGCGCTCCCCTCCCTTTCTCAGTGATCTCGTTTTGCCGCACAACTTTCCAACATATGTTCGCTCATCTCAGTCTTGCCCCTTGAGGATTCTGGCCTTCAATGTCCACATGATTGGCCTCAGTGCCTTAGCTGCTAGGGGACTAAGCTCTGAATCTCTCTCCATAAAAACCTCCCCTCCCTGTCAGTATTTCGTACAATAATACGTTGGGTATTTGACCAGGCTGTCAGAAACCTGCCCGAACACATGCGTGTGGCTCAATGTCAAAGTTTGGCTTATAACGCCTGCCTTGCCTTGTCTGTCTTGCCTGGCATTATTTTCTGTGCCAAGGATTTAACAGCGTTTTATGCTGTGCCGGAGTCTCCGGCCACAGCCCTCCAGCCCCAGCGTAATTATCAGGGGGTGACCTATCCCAATCTGGCAGCCCGGGTGTTAATTGGCTCCAGGGGATCCTCCCCCGCCCCCATCTAAGGAGACAGTCTCGCCTCCGAAAGCTATCAGCAGATCAAGTGACCACAGGTCTCCAGTTCCAGCAGCTCTGCCGGAGATAGTGGCTTTTTGCTGGGGCTGAACACACTGCCCAACGCAGCTGGAGACGGGGATGGAGTTAATTGCAGCTGCTATTACCAGGGCCCTGCTGACAGGCCTCGACAAAAGTTGCGAGGGAGTGGGGGGCCGGGTGGACTGGCATGAAGGTGAAGCAAAACTTGCGGAGTGGTCTTTGAACCCAGCACGAGGTCATGATGGTGGCGCCAATTTGGCCGCCAGCAGCCCCAGCAACCGGCCTCGGTCAGCTGTGTGAATAGGAAGAGACGGTGTTTAAGGGCATCATTCGCCCAGGACATCTGACTCCTCTCCAACATGATTTAAATTTCAGGGGCGTTGAAGGTTGGGGGAGATAAGTGTGCGAGGGAGTGGTGGAGTCCAAGCGCAGATACGTTGCCGATAGAATTGCATCGTGATATTCGCTCCTTGCCCACCAATCAAACCGCTCAGGGCGCGTGGGTAAAATTCAACCGATAATAACAGTTGTTGCTATGGTTGTGGGTTCTCCAAATGGACAGGACTCATTCGGAAATTACCGAACACTTGGGGAGATTGTCTCAGGAACGTGCAATAACAAGGCTAAGACGCCAGAGGGAGCCCACATGCCTCCTAAGTCTCATCTGTAGGACCCTTCAAGCATCATCTGCCTCACGTGTGACAGGGCCTTCAGCTCCTTCAGGGGTCTTATTAATCATCTGAATATCTACTTACCTGGAAAAAAGAAGGATCAATCGAAGAGAAGAGTTTTTTTTTGTTGAAAATGAGCGAAAGCCATGCTTTGCGTCAGGGACATCCTATTTGATATGACATATTTCATTCCATCACCCTAAGATTGAAATTAATTCTACTTCAACTGATTTAATCGGTGGATTAAAAAACACAGAATGTGTTAGTAAAAAAAAACTCCACTGGTTTGGCAGCATCTGTGGGGAGAGAACCAGAGTTAACGTTTCATGTGGAATGTGATTCATCTTTGGAACTACGGTTTATGTATATAGGAGGTCTACGACCTCTCTTTGTTTTTTATTAACTTCACAGCAGCTCTGAAGAAGAAGGTTAACAATATAAAGCCTACAACAAAATGCAGCAGTTAGAAGAGTAAATAAACCACATATAATCCTGGGAGGGGCTAAGGAGCCAAATGAAATATAATGGTTTTGAGAGAATGGATTAGTAGGGTAGCTCAAAATTGCAAAATAAGACCCCTCAGCTTTTAACTAGAATAAAATTGAACACTGCGAGAACTCCACTGGCGTTCTATGCTCGACGGAGAGTCAGGTTTGACTCAAAACGTTAACTCCAATTCCCTCGCCACACATGCTAGCAGGCTTGCTTTCTGTTTTTGTTTCAGATTTCTAACTTCCCTGGTATTTTTGTTTCTAAATATAATTGCGGATTGTGTGTTTATTTTCACAGAAATAAGCAAACTCAAGTCAAGTTTGGAAGACCTAGGTGAGTTTAAGAAAACCGAACAAAGTCCATGAAAGGAAAGAAATGGCCTTACACGTAATTAATTGTCAAATCTATATTTCTGCCCACTTTAGGGTATTTTCCAAAGTTGACATTGCCTCTACAAAAAGATTATTAATCCATAAATGTTAACCTGTTCCGATGTATTTCGCAATATTCGTGACTACCTGCTTGTAAGGGTGTTTGGGGGAAATCTATCCATAGCACCGCGACATCGTACCTCAGAAGCATCCTCCTGCCACATAACACACTGCATAGCCACTGTATTCCAAATGGGGCCAGCAGCACTGGCCATTCATTCAGCTCCTGAGTTCAAGTGTCCCCCTCTAAACCAACCTACCTTTCTACACCGCCATTAAGAACCCCGCTTTTCCCTACCCCTTTCACTAATCTATTGGTCACTACACCTAATGTCCTTTACATGGCATAATGCCAATTTACCTTTCCAGGTATTCTTTCACTGAATCACCTCAGAGATTTCACTGCAGGAAGGGAGCTGTATGATTGCACGTTGCTGTCGAACAAATTAATAGTACATCTGAGGAGGTAGGTTACACATGTGAAAACCACACTAAAATGCAACACTTAAGGTAGAAGTTTAAGAGCAACTGCCTATATCCTGATAGGGGTTGAAAAAGCAAACAAAATGAATGGTCGTGAGAGAATAGGCTAGAGGTCCAATGGGATAGAGCAGCTAGTGCAGAATCTGATCACGCAGCAGCTGTGACGCTACTACAATAAAATTGAAGAATGTAAGAGTATAACTGGCGCTATGCCTAGTGATGTTTCAGCCCAAGGCGAATTGTGCCACAAAGGGAATATTTCACCTTTTTACCAGGATATGAAACTGCCGCTGCCCAGGGGTGTGAAATGGAATAAATCCATCAAGGAATATCGAAGTCACATTCTTTATATTCAATCAGAACATTTTATATATTGTTGCAAAGTTAGTAAATTTGGTAAGGAATGATTTTAAAAAGTAATCTTTCGATAAGGTAGCATGTATTTCGTAGACAATCAAATAAGAGAAAAAATGCGGGTAACATTCTCAGGCAGAGAGGAGATGTGCTTTGCAGGAAAGTCATCATTAGAAGTAATGTAACCATCAAATGATCGATCGCTAAGGAGAAGAATGTTAATTATATTAAATAATTAGACTGCAAATTGTCCTTAATTTCGACACACGCTCCAGAAGCGAGTCAGATGAATAACAATTGGTCACTATACGGGATTAGGCTAAATTTTAGATAAGGTGCCTTATTTCTACACAAACTCAGCTGGTCGCAAATCTCAATATAGTGAAAACCGTTTCTCGGGTGGGGCCTGTAAACTGAAATGAGTGTTGAACAGAAAAAAAAGTAAGATTGCTTTTCAGTAAGAAATATAGATTTCTAATTCCAATTTGGAATTAATAATGTTGGAATATTAATACCTATTTATTATTAGAATGTTTTTTAGCTGCCAGGGAGAAGTCACTTAGGACACTAACTTTCCGCAGGCCATTACTCACTATGCAGGAGGACATGCTAATGCATGTTTAGGTTGAAGATCTCGTTATTCTTGCGTGGTGTGGAGATGAGAACGAGGCACCTACCCAACACCCAGCCCCACGCTCGCATATTAATAATGTCAACCCTTCGTAATTTCCTCCATAACATGGGCAACAAAGCAAGAATGGACTGAAGAGACTTAACGTACAAATTCTACCAAAAGGTTGCCAAGTCAGCAGGGGGAGAGCTGTTAACGCAACGGAGGAAGCATCGACACGATGGGCCTGACTCTTAGCTGCACTCTGAAATGACCTAATCAATGACCGAGTTGTGCTAACCCTACATGTAAGCTTCTTCACAGGGAATGCAGCGATTTGGGAGGGCTCTTCAAAGAATCATAGAATCACAGAATTAATACGACACTGAAGGAGGTCATTCGGCTCAATCAGTTAGTCCGAGTTCCCTGTCTTTTCCGCTTATCCCTACATATGTTTTTTTGCAATCAGTTAGCTAACCAACTGTCTCTCTCTTAGCTCACGATTGAACCAGTATACGCAGGGCTGCCAGACCCGAACCACTCTCTGCGTGATAATTATTTACCTCAAGTCACCTCTGGTACTTTTCTGGGTCACTTCAGATCGATGTCTTCTGGATCCTGACAATTCTAACAAACGGGAAGAGTTTCTTCCTATCTACTCTGTCCAGTACGATCATCATTTTGAACGCATCTGTCAAAACTCCACTCAGCTTCCTTATCTGTCAGGCGAACAGTCCTTGCTATGCCAATCTATGCACCTAACTGAAGTTTCCCATCCCCCGAATCAATCTCCTAAATGTTTGTCTGCACCGTCTCCTATGACTTCCGAACCTTTCTAAAGTTTGGTGACCAAACTGAGACATAATAATCCAACTAAGGTAGAAGAGGTTCTTTATAAAGCTGCACCATTACTTCCTTGCTTTAACAACTGATGCCTTTATTTGTAAATCCCAGGACCTCCCATGCCTTAGTAACCATTTGCTGAAACTGCTGTGCAAACTTCAAAGACGTGCGTAGCTATTTCGGCAACCCCCGCCCCGCGGTTCCTACACCTTCAGAATTATTCAAACCAAAATGTATCACTTCACACGTTTCTGAATTGAACTGAATTGAATTAATCAGTCACGTTTCCGCCCATTCTACGAGCTTTTTAATATTCTTTTGAAGCCTATCGCTATCTGCCTCACGGTTAATAACACTTTTAATTTTTCTGTAATCTACCTTTTTTTAATTGCACCCTTATTACCCAAGTCTAGGACACGAACTTAGATCAATTCCATCATAATGATCTTAATACCAGCACCTGGAGAACAACAAAATATGTCACCCTCCAGTCTGTAAAACAGCCTCTCAAAACTATCCTGTTTTAGATCATTCAGTCAACATGTATACATGTCACCAGCAGCCCGATTATTCCCAAGGCTTCAGATTTACCGCCAGGTCGGTTACTTCATCAAATACCTTTTGGAAGTCCATTTGCAACATGTCTACCCCATTCGGCTCAGCAACTTTCGCTATCCCTTCACCAAAACACTTAAGTTAGACATGATTTCCCCTTAACAAACATGTGCTCGCTTTCTTTGATTAACCAGCATTTGTTCAAGTGACTGTTAATTTTGAACAGGTTTGTTTATGCCTGTATTTATTTGTTTGTTCGTTTTTCTCAACGTTTTCCCACCACCAAAGTTGAACTGGCTTCGGGAGACCTGAAGGTTGAACCTTCCAACCTCGTGTTAAAAAGGCGCAGCATCTGCAATTTTCCAGTGTTCCGGTAGTTCCGCTGTGTCTGAACAAGATTGATAGATGGTGGCAAGTGCCTCCGCCTATGCCCTCTCTATCGCCCTCGGATGCACGTGATCCATTCCTAGTGAGTTATCACCGTTACGTACAGCCAAACTTTCCAATATTTGGTTCCTCCAGCTTTTAAGTTTCCTCTTCTTTCAGCACGAAGTGACAGCATCGCCTTTCTTTCTAGACAGAGGTGCAAAATACGTATTTAGTTGAGCCAACATCTCTGGAGAGGAACAAAGAGTTAGATT
The DNA here is from genome assembly GCF_017639515.1 of Carcharodon carcharias. Lineage (NCBI taxonomy): Eukaryota > Metazoa > Chordata > Chondrichthyes > Lamniformes > Lamnidae > Carcharodon > Carcharodon carcharias. The sequence continues at coordinate 15,434,746 of NC_054495.1, forward strand.
TCCAGTCCTGCGACCTTTAGCTTGACCAGCAGTGGTAATTTTCTTCCGGAGATGATACGGTGAGTCTGATTTTCTCTCCACACATGCCGCCTGACCTGCCTGCTGAATATTCCCAGTGTTTCCTGTTTTAATTCAAATTTCCTGCATTGGCATAAATTGTACTTTTTGCTCATTAAGTGCCTCAGCCATGCTTTCTGCTTTCATACGGAAATTCACTATCTGGTCACTAATCGGCCCTAATCCTCCGTTTTCCATCTTATTGTGTCCATATAAATGCTTTTAGAAGGATTTCGCAGCCCATTGTATAATGGTTGCAAGTCACTTCTCATAAACACCCTCTGCTTTCACTTCCCTTCTAAACCCCCAGAATTCATCATAGCTCTCAATCTTATTATCAAACTGGTACTTGCCATGCAAGCCCCATTGTTCCTCATCCATCTTACTCTCAATTTAAGCATCGTCCAGATGACTTTGGATTTGTTTATTCTTCTTTTCTCCCTCTTTAAATGAATCCCTGCCATCCCCAAGCTACCTGCTCTATAAAAACATTCAGCTCTGATTCTTATTTAGGTGGGCTGGATTTGTTCGAGTCTAATCAAAAATGGTTCTCCATAGTGAATTCCTTATATTCTAGATTGCTGCTTCTTAGGTTCCACAACGAACATAAAACTTATGATGCCCCATAAATGTCCCGCTACTGGCACCTGATCAACAGGTCCTACCTAATTCCCAATAACCAGATCCATTATTGTTCCTTGCTTGGTGGAAACATACCTGCAAAGAATATTCCCATGAATACACTTTAGTTTCCCTTTCCGTTCTCCATCCTTTTCACTATTGCTATCTATCTCGAGATAATTAGGGTGGCCTTTAAAATTATGGTGTAGATTTTTCCAGCCTCCGTTGCACTCTTGAAAGTGTGTTCCTCTATATCTTTCCCATAGCTGATACCCAATTATTAACACTTAGCAATATAATACTTCATTGTTTCTTAGCTCTGATACAATAAAGTCTGTCCTTGGCTGATCAAGGAAATCCTCTCTGACATCACAGCAATATTATCCTTGATAAATGCTGGCACACCTCCTCCTCTCGATCCTTCCCGATCTTTCCTGAGCACCTAGTACGCAGGAATATTTAGCACGTGGCCTTAGCCTGCTTTGAACCAGTTCTCCGTTTGTACCACGATATCATATCACCACATGGCTTCCTGAAAGCTGCTGCTCGCCAGGCTTCTTTATCACACTCCAAGTTTTCAGACGTTTTCACAGTAAATTTAGTTTTGATTTTACTTTATTCTCACGTCCATCCGGCCTGTCCAGGTGCCATCTTCACCAAGATCGGTTCAATGTGCCAAGAATCTCCAACACTTGCTCTTGAATCATTTATCCAGTTGCACATTCATGGTCTCTATTCTACTATTCCTATATTCACTAGCACGTGGTATGGTGAGTAACCTAGAAGTTATAACCTTTGTGGTCCGCTTGCTAATTTCATTACTCTTTCCTTAAAACATGCCTGTAAGAGCTCATCCCTCTTTCTACTTATGTGTTGGTACCAGTGTGGACTAGGACTACTTACTGTTCATCCTCCTTCCTCAATCTGACTTCCTCTCTCTGTCTATGCATTCTTAAGTTACAAGGTAACCACGTCCAGAAACGTACGATCCACTAGCCCTCAGTCCTGCAGATGCACGGCTGTGACAACACATTGCTGGTTACGCCCTGAATTCTGCCACAACATTCCAAAAATGCAGGGTAATTAGGGTTGACAATAAATGTTGCCCTCGCCAGTACAGGCAGCATCCTTTAAATGAATAATAAGGGAGATTCGGCGTCTTCCTTTCACAACACATAGCCCTGTCTCAATGTTTCTTTTGTTAATATGTTTCCAGTTCAAAGTGCAAGCGAGTCGCTCATACAAACAGAAGGGAAACGCCTTTTGTTGAATAACTTTAACTACAATATAATACTGTTCCGTCAAAGACTGTAAAATGTAAAGGGGAAATTATATTTAGAGCAAATGGAGCTCAAACAATGCAAGGACGTGTGCATTGGTACCTGACTTCCAATTTGCAACATTCTCATTAAATTATTGACATGGTCCTTAACAGATGGACAGAATAACCAGAAGATCAAAGGTAAGGTTTTTTTTTAAAAAAAAGTGAAATATTTCGATCTTTCAGACTCCTAAGTGTTCTTCTTTGTGGTACGGTTGATCAGGGAGATTTGCTATGTAATCTTTCCTGCCTGCTAGCCTATCGCAAGCGACCATTGAACTGAAATATTGCCCTGGCTTCTCTCTCTAAAAATTGCTGTCAGCCCTGTTGAGTATTACAGCCTTTCCTCTTGTTTCAGATTTCCGGCATCCCTCATATTTCACTTTTTCTTGCAATAGGTTTTAGCTGATCGATGTCAATGACAAAGAGTGTTTGTGGCCCAGAAATGTACAGGATGGGTGGGCATCGAAGAGATATCTTCAACTGCACCTCACGCCTCATGACCTGCTGAGAATTTTCAACAATATCTGGTTTTTGCCCAGTACAAGCAGGAATGCCGATAGGGAATGGGCAGTATGGTTTCCACACTGCTCTTCAAATTGAAGCATAAATATAAATAGGGTGAGAAGTAACAAGAGTTGGCACTTCGCTATCCCCTTCCAGTAAATGTGATCATTTCGCCACATCATTCTCAATGGCTTTCTTGCCATGGAAAGATATGGAGCTTCAGTCGGACGAGCTAAACTTTTTCATCTGTTGCAATATATTGCAAGCATTGAAGCTGAAAGTGAAGACTTTGAGAATTAACACAGTTGTTATTGCTAAATCCACGATTATTGTTTTTATTACATGAATAGTCATAATGTTTTCAAGCGTTGTTTACTTGAGCTCTTAGGTTCACTATTTTCTATTGTTAATATGTGTTTATCATAATAGACACATAAACTCATTATTATCTTTGCAGATTTGGAGAAAAAGCTTAAAAGCAAAGGTGCATAACCCTAAAACATTTGCATTTGTCAGACCAACAATGGCCATTCATACCACATGTTAAAGTAACTACTGGAGGGAGCCACGTCATGCATGAAGATCACAAGTATAAATTCGTACATGCATTACCGCGGTTGGTTCTTCACTTCGACAATCATGCGTTTTTCACAAGGGCAGCAAGGTCAAAATTTTCCTGAAGTGTAAGTGGATAAATCTCCGTCTAAAAATACGTTAACATCTTTCACAACGATGCATTAATAATTATTGTTGTTATTATTATTATTATTTATTGCTGCTGCTATTACTATTGTTGTAATTCATGACTCATAAAAAAGTGGACAAAACGTTCTCAGAATCAGCAAGGTGTATGTCCCATCAGCCTGAAACAAGCAATAATTCATGTTTTAGCTTACACCTAACTTCAAGCAATCAAGCATTTTTAACCCAGTGTATCACATCTCCACGTAATCTACAGGATGTTCGCCTCTATACCAATGGAATAGACCCTTGCGTTGCCCGATGAAGTGAAGCAGGTGAAAGAGGAACTGCACCCCCAGCTTTGCAGTCATCCAGACTTTATTCCGTGCCTATATTTTGTAGCAAGCTAATAGCTGTAAAAAGATTATTCCACTAAAAACAGCCACATGTATTCGCTTAAAACAGGGAGTACAACCCACCCTCTTTCAGTCGTATTAGAGATGCCCGTTTCTCCACATGGCCCTCTGCTGCCCAACTATGTCTCATCTAACATCGTAGTTATTTGGCCGTGTTCTGTTATGTGCATGGACCGATTTGTATCCACTCGATAAATTAACTTACTCAGTTGATAATTCATCGGGAAACCTTGCGGGGAAACCATATCAGTTCATGTTGAAGAAATTAAGTCAAGAAAGGGCGAGACAACATAGAGCGGCGGATGTCTCGTGTGGAGTTCAGATGCAGTTAAAATCCTAGATTGGAATGCCGGACTCTAAGCTATTATATCTATTAAAGTCGATATCATATTTATAGGTTGCAATTAAAATTAATATCAATATTCTTCTGTTTCCTTGAACTAATCTGTAAATTGGCAATTACTTCAGATTTTGTGTTGCTCAAGCAAATCCTAAAGTGTATATGATCCCTACGTATTTTGCATTTCCAGAGGAAGAACTGAATTTAGCTAAAGCAGGTAATGAATCTGTTCAAGCAGAGACCTGGACATAAATTAATCTTGAGATGCATTGGCCCAAAGAGGTTTTCAATGAAGCTTAAAGTTGGAACAGGACATTGACAGGGAAACAGGTGATGTTTTATCGGGTGCAACCTGTACTCTCCGTATTCAACTCTTGTTACTTGAGTAGAACTGCATTTTTTCTCTATTTATTCTTTCATGGGGTGTGGGCTTCCCTGGCTAGGTCAGAATTTATCTTCCAAACTCTAATTGCCCTTGAGGGGCTCGTGAGGAACCACATTCTTGAACCGCTGCAGTCCATGTGGCGTAGGAACACGCACGTAGGAAGGGAGGTCCAGGATTCTGAACCCGGGACAGTGAAGGAACGGCGATATAGTTCCAAGTCAGGATGGTGTATGGCTTGAAGGGATATTTTTGGAGGTCGTGTTCCCATTCATCAGCTGCCCTTGTCCTCCTAGTCCGTGGATTTGTAAGGTACTGTCGAAGAGGACCTGGTGACTGGTTGCAATGCATCTTCTGGGTAATACACAGTAGTGTCATTGTACGTCAGTGGTGGGGTAGTGAGTTTTTAAGATGTTGGATTGGCTGCCAGTCAAGTGGGCTGTTTAGTTCCAGAATGTGTCGAGTTTCTTGCGTATTGTTGCTCCTGCACACATGCAAGCGAGTGGGGAGAATTCTATTATGCTCCTGACGTGTTTCTTGTCGATGGTGGACTGGCTTTGGGGAGTCAGTAGGTGAGTTGCTCGCCGCAGAGTTCCACGTCTCTGACCTGTTCTTGTAGCCGCAGTACTTACACGGCTGGTACAATTCAGTGCTCGTCAAAGGTATCCCCCGTAATGTTGACATTAGGGGACTCCGCAATGGAAATGTTATTGAGTGTCAAAGGAGGATAGTTATATTCTCTGATATTGGAGATGAATATTGACTGGCACTTGTGCCAACTATTCACCGCTTATCAGTCCAAGAATGAACGTTTTCCAGGTTGTGCTGCACGTGGACATTGACTGCTTCAGTGCCTGATGAGTTGCGAATATTCCTGAATATTTTGCAATTATATGGGAACATTCCCACTTCTGACTTCATGCTGGAAGGATTGTGATTGAGGAGCAGTTGAAGATAGTTGGGCCTGGGACACCATGCTGGTGAGCTCCTGCCGTGATGTCCTGGAACGTAGATGACTGGGTTTCTCCAACTCCAACCAGCTTCCTTTATGTTAGGCATGACTCTAAACATTGTAAAAGCTCTGCCCGCTCCTTCCCGTGATTCACAACGGCTTGGGTTTTCCTGGGGCACTTTGGCATTAAACTGGGTCAAATGTTGCTTTGATGTTAAGGACAGCCACTCTCACCTCACCTCTTGAGTTCAGCTTTATAGTCCATGTTTACACCAAGGCTTTAGTGAGGTCAGAAGCTGAGTGTCCCTGTCGGGAAACAAACTAAATGTATACCCAGTCCTAAAGTGTAGCTACTGTCAGGAGGGGGTGTAAACCACTCCGACCAGTCGCGTCTTTCCTTTTGCCTTTTTTTTAAATCTCCACCCAAGCTGATTCTGCATTTTGATCCCCCGAAACACTGTGCTGGTCTTATTGGTCACTAACAGAGCCAACCTAACTCGTTTTCCCTCCTTCCTGGCCTCCTGAAATGTCCAGGGCCACGTTGCCACCATGTCTCTGTAATGGCTATCATATTATTATTTATGCTCTCAATTCATCCATCTTGTTACGAATGCTGCATGCACTCACTTAAAGAGTCTTTCTTTCACATTGAACTCTGAACTCTGAACGTATTTGTTGTTGCGTGCTTATGTTTCTCGCTTTGTCACTTCCTGTCACACTCTGATTGTTATTACTGTATTGCTACCCTACACTTTGGCCTTGCCATTTCCCTTTAACGTTTACAATTTCCCACACGTTAACACTCCCCCCCCCCCCACCCCACCCCCACCCTGCTTCCAGAGAAAATAGTATGGAATCCTCGCTACAGCCCCACTTCTCTGATTCGCCAGTACACTTGCCCTGTACTCAATGCGGTTCAGATGAAGGCCGCCTTTCCCCAGAAGTGGTGCCAGTACCCCGCGAATCAAAGCCGACTTGTACCATGCCATTGTCTGGGCCATGCATTCAAATATTTGATCTTATTTACCCTTTCCCACTTTGCTCATCCAGTGATTATAAACTTTACGGGGCTGCTTTAATTTCAACCCTCAGCATCAATCGAAAGGCTAAAACAATTTGTATAATTCAGGAGGGCAAGGAGACCATTTCAAATGAATGGATTAGGTCAACCACTCGATTGTTTTCACTCCCGAATTTACTCCCAGTTGAAAACGGAAATGAAAACTGAACCGTATGTTAAAAGAGTGAAATAAATTGCTCCCGGCGACATTCAGGCAAGATTAGCTCTTTCATCTTGTCGGTCTCCTCCGGCTATTCAAGAAAATCATAGCTCTGCTGTGCATCCATCGGTGTCCCCAGTTCGAAAAAATATCTCTTGATACTGAACGAAAACCTAACCATAACAGCAAAATACGGCGGATGTTGGAAATCTGAAACAAAAACAGAAAATGCTGGGCGGAGTTTCTGGGATGTGGAGCTCAGCAGTTCCAGCAGCATCTGTGGAGTTTCGAGTCCGTTTGAACCTTCTTCAGAGATGTTGAGTTTTATTTCCAGCATTTCTTGTTTTTGTTTCAAATATCTGTCTATCTTGTTTTGAAACCTTTTGTTGGCCCGTAGAATAAGCAAACTTTTAGAAAAAAGGCCTGCTAAATTCCTACTATTCATTAGCTGGTAAGATGTTCCCTGATATTACTGTTAGCTTTAATTGGAAACATATGACCTTCTTTGTCACTATTCCACGACTAGAGGAATTTGCTTCTCGATATCGATGCTATCAAACCATTCTACCTTTGTGAACGCCTTAATCGTCTCACAACTCGATCCTCTAGGCCCAAGAAAACACGACCCATGTTTGTCTAGGAGGTTCTCAACAGAACCACGAATCGCCGCTCACACGGATTCGATACAATTGAGGAAAAATGGAATTGTGGGTAAACGATTGATCTCATTCATGCAGCTATGTAAGCAGGGTTTTATTTAAACGGATTGGTATTGAGATGAACATTATAATACCATGTATCAAAAATTAGTGCAATATTTTGAAGAGAAGAATGAAAAATAGACAAGGCCATTGCTTCGACGAAATTGGATTTGGAGTTAATACAAGCAGAGCTCGGTTAAACTACTTGACCTCATTCTGTGATGCTATTTATGATTCAGTGCATTAGCAATACATCGAAAACAAGGATCCCATGTGAAAATTGGCGCAAGTTCAAAGCGATGGCCATCTATCTCGAGTTGTTAGCCATTACTCAATAGCATTCTCTGACTCCTGAGTCTAGAAGCCTCCGGGGTCCTACTAACAAGGCTTGAACACTTGCTCTAGGTCGATACTGCCAGTAACAGTGCAGCACTGCTTAATCTACCCACTTGATTAATTTGCTGAAACATCTCTCTGACGTGGACTTAACGTGGGAGTTCATTGAAGAAGAGCGGAACGTCCGTGGTTTCCTGGAAAATATTTAGCCTACGTAGAATAACTGGAAACACAATATCTGATTGGATTACATCGTTGTTCTTTGGAGCTTGCAGGCAAATATGTGTTTCACTGCCTGCTGTATTTCACCCAAGGCTGCACTTTGAAAGCGCTCAATTCTCAAGCTGCACTTTTTGAAGGTCAATTTTAAGAACTCAGGCCATCTGAAAGTTCCCTCCTGTGGGTTTCACCCCTGTTTTTTGCATTTCAGAAATAGAAGCTTTGACAGCAAATCTGAAAAAGACGGGTGAGGAAGAAATACCTGCTTCTTCGTTCCTGTTATGTGTGTAACATACAGCAAATGTGGAAAGGGGGATGTCGCACAGAATAACTGAAAGATAAAAGGCGACGTTTTGCCTATTCCATGAAATCAGAGTCCAAATCCTACGAAACATTTACAAGCCAATAAGCTGGATGAGCAAAATCGGGCGACTAAAGTACACGTAATAAGAAAATGCTGCGCAAACGAAGGAGTCAACCGCGTCTACAGCAATTCTGCATAACAGGGAAATCCAGCGGTGCTTTATGACATGCACAGGCCTCTCTTCTTCTCAGGGAAGGAAGACTTTTTGTCTAAAATACGCTGAACGATTTAGAAAGTGAAGGGCTAAACAAATGAAAGGTTACATGTGCTGAGAATTAGAGAGAACGGGATACAGCCTCTGAACCAAGACAGATGCCAGATTCTTGAGCATTTCCTTACCAATGGCTGGTAGTAGATTGTCACAGCATTGAGATGCAAATATGGCATCAGGAATAGTTAAATTAGGGTCGAAGGTTGCCTTGGATAAAGAGGAAAGTCAGAAGCGATGATAGTTTCTCACATCAGAGGCATAGTTTTGCACCAGTTATATAATGCAACACAAAGCCAGTTGCATTATTTTTAATGGAACTAACTGCTGGATGTTAATTATGACAGGCTGAAAAAGTGCGTCCACTTGTTCTGTGCCGGCCTCCATTCCAATTTCGGGGCATATAATGGTCGACGAATGCGCCACTTGCAAGAGAAACATTTGAATCCCCGATTTTGTTATGATCATGGCTTGTATTACTACTGGACAGATCCCTGAGTGGAGCCTGGTTTGATAGATCTTAACTTTTATATTTTCTTTAGAAACGTGGAGAGTGGTTTATGAACACATTTACAGGAGTCTGCTGATGAGCTTTCTACAAAAGAGTAAAACATTTAGTAAACAAGAAAATATTACACTGCACCTTCACCCACAACTATACCTCTACAGATATATGCCGATTTGTAAGAATAAAACACATTGCAAAAAAATCTATCTTATACTCTTGTGTTCATAGCAAGAATACAGTCCATGTACACCATAAGATGACCTGTGGTCAGACGCTCCACAATCCAAGATCAATTGAGAAATGCCTCCCAAAACAAATGCTATGGGCCTCTCATCAATTGCTCCCAGACTCTTGTCATCCCTTCTCATGGAACTCCAACTGTCCCCCGAGGGAGAATTTGCTTTAAGAACTCGCTTGGGAATCTTCACCCAAACAGTGCTTTCACTTAGTAACATTCCACAAGCAACCGCCTCCAAATTTTTAACCTCTCCTTCTGATGTGCCTTTCCCCTGAATCGCCACATGCTTCGCTTTCCACACTATTCAGCCGTTCCACCAGGACACACTATAGAAAGAAGCCACAAACCTTTGACTATCTCCTCGGATCCTCTGGCTTCTTGCAAGCCCTACCTACTTGAATTCTGCTTCCCGCAGCTTTCTCCCTTCAATTCGCAGCTTTTTTCTCCACTGCTTACTTTAACTTCACTGAACATGATATTGTTCCAGATTACTGTCCCTGATCTTTGACTTAACTTAAAGGTCTTCTTGGGACCCTTCTCCTTTTCCTTTAGGACCTGCTCCCTGCAGCACACTCGCCCAGCAGACTGTTGACAACTTGGCATCTCCCGCGAGATCCAGAACTCACCGGACATTCATTATTATTTTAACTTTAGAGCAACTCATCTAAGACTTCTGGACTTATTAACACCAGCAGACTGCTAGCATGTCCAGCTGGAGAGGGAGTTAAAATGCTTTCTTCAACTTCGTGCATCATCACCTACTGAACTCAAACCGCTTTATGTTTCCCTCTCTCTCTCTCTCTCTCTCTAGCTCTGTGGACCCCCTTGCTGCTAACCAACACACAGTTCACACAGTTTTCCCCACTTTTTTTTGAACTTCCCTAAACCATTTCAATGGTCATTAAAATGCAGGAATGTAAACAAACCCACAGTCCTGCAGACAACATTCTAAAGTGAAACGAAAACACTGGTTTCCCCTTTCTTACAACTAACAAATAACAAAATACGTAAATTAAACTTAAAGCTAAAACTTTAAGTTATATCTTATTCCTAACACACACAAATGCACATATAATTTACTAAAATCCATCTCTAGTTCCTAACAATTTGACACTCGATTCAAGTCAGGTACGGTGGAACTGCAAGTTACATCCGAGAATGCTACGGTGTCTCATTGATTAACGCCAGAATTTTCGAGTAATCTGTCGTAAAGGTCCCAATCTACGACCTAGCAGGTTTAACCAGGACTTCCAGAACTGTGAATACGTATTGATTTATGCTAATGAGAGTGAAATTAGTCTTCTTGATAGTGTATGCAAAACGATTAATACTGGTTTCGGTGTATATTTTAAGTGCACTTATATAATCTTGCCTTTGGTATCAGATTTCCCACAGCTGGTAGCATTCCAGTCTAGAAGTCAGGCAGTTCTGAGTTTCAATCCCAACACAGCCACCTGAACGCTATAGCCCAGGCTAAACTCAGGGACATACTGAGGGAGTTCTGCACCTTGTGGGCACGGTCATTCTCACATCGGTACTGCCCCAAAACCCGGCCCTATGTTTAGCCCTAACTCACAAAAGTAAAAAGATCTGGTCAGTCTTTTTGGTTTTCTGTGAGGGAGCTTGTGATGTGCAAACTGAATTATGTGTTTCCTACATCGTGAAAGTAATTATACTTCACATGTACTTATTTGGTTTTGATGTACTTCGATGCTCTTCTTAAGGCAGAAAAGATGCTCCATATTGAATAGCGAGAGAGAGCGCATGAAATAATTCGGCCACTGTTCAACTTCTGTCAGCATCTCACGAAGTATCAAGGGAGCAGTGAGCTTTGTGCTTGGGTACAATGTGACCTATCCCCAATATATCAGCGGGAAAAAGGTAAAATGTGTCTTGCTGCATAGGGGAAAGTAGAGAAACTGCAAAATAGGAAGCTACTTTGCAATCCAACATTTTACGCTGATGCTCAAATCGATTGTACCAGGCCAAAATCGTGCCCTCTGTTCCTACTTGAGGAAACCCTATTATTCTTATTCCAGTATTTCTAAACCTTGATATTTTCGCATTCCTTTGGGCAGGAGAGACATTACGTCAGAAGGAAAAAGGTAAAATCGTTGAGACTGACACTTCTTGTAATGAGCTGACTGGTAGGAATTGAGCCCTTTCTTCATGCACCACTTTTATGCTGCTAGGTAGCAGAGGGTTACTGATAAAGGTAACCAGATGATTTATCCATATTCTTCAGGTGCCACTTTAATCAGTATTTGTAATGTTGAAGTAGGCGGAAGGTACAACAGTTTAATGTTTGGCCTGAGGTCTGCCACTTGGCTGTTAAAAGATCAGGCCGATAGACTCTACAAACATATATAAAAGTAGCCCCATTAACATAGCATAATACTGCATTGCATGTCACGTGAGATATTATTAAACAAAATATGACACTGCACCAGAGAGCGAAACATTAGTAAAGACGAATGAAATGCTTTGCAAGTCATAGATTTTAAGAAGCGCATTAAATGATGACTGAGAGGTGAAGGAAGGAAGGTGTTTGGGGAAGTAATCCCAGAGCTTGGAGCCTCAACAAGTAAAGGCACAAAGGCCAGTGGTTGGATGATTAATATCGATATTCAAAAGAGAGCAAGTTTGGAGGAGGGCAACGATCACAGAGAAGATGCAGTTTACGGTCATAGGAAAGGGTCGAATACCTGGATGGTGCTGAAATTAAGGCTGGAAGTTTTAAAATAGAAGTATTGCTCTGCCAGGGCACAATGAAGGTGAATAAGCATAGAGGTGATATCTGAACTGGTGCTGGGGTCAACTAGGATGCGAAGTGCAAGTATTTAGTTGAATAAGTGTTTGCTAACTCAAGTTTGGGACCACTATTAGGATGAATTCCTATTCGTCCCCCACCCCGTCTCCTTTGGTTTGGCAAATCGACTTTCCTTCTGTCTTCCACTAAGCTTGGTTTTATATTTAGCTCAAGTATCGGACTTCACAAATATTTACTGACCCTTCAATGATTATTCTCCCTCCATCACATGCCACAAATCCATGTTGAATTATTAGGTATATCTTGCACCTCCAGAAATTGACAATAAACTGATATGGAGATAGAGCAATTTTAACCTCGAGTGGTAATGTAAATGGCATGAAATCGGATCGACCTCCGAATGCACACATGGCCTCGCTTTCCTCAGGGTTGAGTTCAATGGAGGTTCATGTGATTTATGTGCCAATCGATTCCAATGAAACACATCTCGTCTTGGCTGTGGTTGTAAGAAAAATGGCAAATACGATATCGCCTGCTTTACATTATGTCACAAAGTTAATAGTAGCCCATGTAAGGAAGGTGTTCACTGGCAAAGGTGTCTGAAGGAGTAGTCGTAAATTCATTTACATATATATTTTATTTGTCACTGCAATTATTTCCACTGGCCAGGTTGTCTAGGATTAATATAATCTTTTTGAATTATGAGGTAGCTGTACGAATGGGCATGTTATTACCAAAAACAGAGGCAAAACGGAGGCAGACTACTAAAAAGAAGGTGCAGTTGATGGATCATTTGTAAATTGGACAGAGGTCACTCTTCAGCTATACTAAGTACTGGTCAGGCAACACCTGGACGAGTTGTGAGCAGTCCCGGTGTTCAAGCGAGTGCAAAGGAGGTTTACAAGAATGAAACTTGGAATACAAAGGTTAAATTTGTAGAAGCAGCCTGAACCTTGCATCAGTTAGAGTGGGATGCTTGCTGCAAAGCAGACTCAGCACTCTCTTGGCAGGATATGTTCTGCTTCCAATGATTGGCCAAACCTGAAGGACTGAGGAAAAGGTTTTGCTGCAACATTTGTGACAGGATTTACTACCATTTGGAAGCAAATGGGCATATTAGTGAGAGACAGCATGGTTTAGTGAAGGGAACGTCGTGTCTCACTAACTTGATCGAGTTTTTATGGAAGTGACAAAGATGATCGACGATGGAAGGGCAGTGGATGTTATCTACATGGATTTCAGTAAGGCCTTTGACAAGGTCACTCATGGCAGACTGGTACAGAAGGTAAAGTCGCACAGGATCAGAGGTGAGCTGGCAAGATGGATACAGAATTGGCTTGGTAATAGAAGACAGAGGGTAGCAGTGAAAGGGTGCTTTTCTGAATGGAGAGCTGTGACTAGTGGTGTTCCACAAGGATCAATGCTGGGACATTTGCTGTTTGTAGTATACGTAAATGATTTGGAGGAAAATGTAACTGGGATAATTAGAAAGTTTGTCGACTACACTAAGGTTGGAGGATTTGCAGATAGTGAAGAGGATTGTCAAAGGATACAACGGGATATAGATCGGTTGGAGGCTTGGGCAGAGAAATGGCAGATGGTGTTTAATCCGCACAAATACGAGAAAAAGCATTTTGGAATGTCTAATACAGGCAGGAATTATACAGTAAATGGCAGAACCCTTAAGTGCATCGACGGGCAGAGGGATCTGGGTGTACAGGTCCACAGATCACTGAAAGTGGCAACGCAAGTGGATAAGGTAGTCAGGAAGGCATATGGCATTCTTGCCTTCATCGGCAGGGGTATTGAGTATAAAAACTGGTAAGTCATGCTCCAGCTGTATAGAACCTTGGTTAGGCCACACTTGGAATATTGCATGCAACTCTAGTTGCCACATTACCAGAAGGATATGGAGGTGTTGGAGAGAGTGCAGAGGAGGTTTACCAGCATGCTGCCTGGTCTAGAGGTTATTAGCTATCAGGAGAGGTTGGAGCAACTCGGATTGTTCTCACTAGAGTGACAGAGATTGAGGGGGGACTTGATAGAAGTTTACAAAATGATGAGTGGCATGGACAGACTAGATAGTCAGAAGCTTTATCCCAGGGTGGAAGAGTCAATTACTAGTGGACGTAGATTTAAGGTGAGAGGAGAAAATTTTAGAGGAGATGTGCGGGGCAAGTTTCTTACGCAGAGGGTAGTGAGTATCTGGAATTTTTCTGCCAGAGGAGGTGGTGGAAACAGTTACGATAGTGGTGTTTAAGAGGCAGCTTGACAAGTACATGAATAGGATGGGAATAGAGGGATACGGATCCCGGAAGTGCAAAATGTTTTCGTTTGACAGGCAATATGATCGGCGCAGGCTTGGAGGGCCGAAGGGCCTGTTCCTGTGCTGTATTTTTCTTTGTTCTTATTCCGTCCGCCTTCAGCAACCATCAGTTGGTGCACCGGTGAAGGATCTTACTGCAATAGAGTTTACTGAATTCCCGCCCTGCTTTTCATGCCATTGTGCTGTTAGGGGGATAAGGGGATTATCGGAACTTACTTTGTATTATCCGAAATGTAGAAGGTTAAGGGTGTTTGGGTTGAAATTTTCAAGATACGCAGGGCAACCGATAAAGCAGACAGAGCGAAAATATGTCCAAGGCTTGGGGGTTTCCCGCACAATGGTGAATGACTAATATATAAAATGAGAAAGTCCTTTCAGGAAAAACAAATAGGAAACGCTTGGACAAATAAAGCATGGGAGGAGTTTGGAACTCCCAGAAACGAAAGGTTCTTTTTTGCAAATTTGTGATTGATAGATTTCTGTTAACGAACGGAATTAAGGGATATTTGGAAACGTTAGGCATGGGTATCAATGTACATTTTGACTGGTGAACATTCTGAAGCTTGAAGACAGCAGGCCGTTTCTATGTTTCCTACTATTGTTCATATGTACATTATTAGAATTTCAGATATTAACGTATTTGTATTGATGCTGAAGTTGTTATGACGTTTTAGAATTAAAAGGAAAATGCAGACTTGATGGTGAGTAAAAGCATAGAATTTCAATGCAATAAATTGCATAAATCAATGCATTTTGACGTGTGTGTATATCCTCAAGCCGAACTGACGCTATCATTATATGGAATGCTCATTGGCTTTGCTGTTACACCCCCTAAGACTGATGTCCAGGAAGAGCAAAAGCTCTTCCCTCACAGCGATCCATGCATTGTTGACCTCAATTGCCCACTTTCTCTGATAGTTACTGTTGCAAATTGCCAGACTGCAGGACGGATGCGAACGCAAGTGCAAAGGCAAAACTTTGGTATTGCGGGAAGTCCGAAATAAAAGTCGAAAAGGACTGGTGTACTCACTAGGTCCGGCAGCACCCGTGGAGGGACAAACAACGTACAAATTTGCTAGATATTCCTGCTTAGATTTGCATTCGTGGAATAAATCATACGTGCCATTGAATTTGCAACTCCAGCAGATGGGCCACTCCCAACTCTATGCACGATGTTGTAGGTCCTTGATTTATTTCGAAAGATGGTTCACCTTTTGCTCCACGTTGTTATCACTATGCGCTCCTGATTTTTTTTGTCGCCCCTAAGTTGTTCCTCAGGTCAATGCCATGCCACAGGTGTCACCCAGATATTTCCCAACTTTGTGCCACCGCGTTGAGATGAAGGCTAGAATTCCATTAGACTTGATGACTCCTTTCTGTAACGGCCCAGTATAGTCTATCTAGGCAAAGCTGATCAAATCCATTTCGCTAATCCCATTCATAAAAATGCCGACAGTGCTATCAATTGGCACTTGGTCAGGAATAACCTGTTCGCTGATGCTCAGTTTGTATTTCACTAGTATCACACGGCTACAGACTGAATTATACCCTTAGTACATGCATCTAAAAAAGCTGAATTTCAGAGATGAAATGGGAATGACTATACATGAAATGCCAGAATTTGACATCAAGCTGACCCAGTACTGCCGAAGTCATTGGGATGCATGGAAAAAGACTGGTTAGAATCATTCCCAGAACAAAGGAAGATAGGTGCATTTGTAACAGTTATCTCAGCCCCAGGGCGTCACTGGAAGAGTTAATCAGGATATTGCACGACGCCAAATATCATCTGCTTATTCAGAAATGGTCTCGTTGCGTCATAAAAAGCAGCGGCGTAACTGTTCAAAGCTGATCAAAACTTCGCTGATCAATGAAGCTTTCCATTTCTACCTGCAAAAGAATCGAAGTCCCATTCAGGCCTAGATTGAAATGTGGCAGGTGACATTTTCAGTTCTTGTTATGGCGAGCCCCAGCAAGAGACAATCTAACCATCTCCATTCATTCAACGGCATTGCCATCACTGAACCCTACATAATCAATATCTTGGAGGTTGCCAGTAATGGGAAATTTAACTGCAAAGGCAGCTGAGGGGCTTGGAATTCTCCGGCAGTCATTCACCTTCTCAATCCCTAAAGCATTTCTACCATCTGCAAGGCACAAGTCAGGAGTGTGATGCAATGCTCCCACTTGCCTGGATAAGAGCAGCTCCAACAACGGTAAAGGAGCTCGAAACGACCCAGGAAAGAGCAGCCTTACTTCTCAGCCTAACTGCGATGACAGTATCTGCAAGAGTACCTCACCAAGCAGCTATTAGCCTTGCAGAGCATTTCCAAAGCCTCGCTCTCTACCAGCCAGAAGGCCAAGGGCCGAATACTCTTTGGACCACCACCGCCTGCAAGTTGCTATCCAGGACACATGCCACCTTCTCCTGCAACTACATCCTATTTCCTTCAACGCATCTGGGATGAATTCCTGGAACTCCTTCCCGAACAGGCGTGTGGTTTACCAACATATTATTTGACAATCTGCAATAACTTCTGCCCCTAGAGGACACGCTCACATTCCATGAAAACAATAATAAATATGAATTTCGAAATCTCGCTTCTGTCTTTCTGATGATTAAAGGGTTAAATGAGATGGAACGTTCAAATTGCCTCGAGAATTCAAAACTGGAATTGTAGGTCCACGACTTTAGCTTCAAGGTTTGATGACTTCTCTCTCGCCCCGTCCTCACCCTTCAGCACATCAAGTTACCCTTTCCCATATGCTATGTAACAACAGTGCTAGCGCGAGATCAAATACCAAGCTAATGATGGTAACTGTAAGTGCTTGTTGGGCTTCCATTCCTCAAACGCCTGCTTTCGAAATGTGGAAACCATGAGTGGTCAAAAAATTATTGTGAAGCAAACATCTTTGATGTAACGCACCCCTAGCCCCGATCAGTTCCACTAAACCCTCCTGGTCCGGGATCAGTCACATCAAGAATGACGAAGGAGAATAAGTTTCTGCCCTTGTGTGTTCTTCAAAACAATTGGATAGTATAAAAGTATTCTATCAGTCAGTGAATTACGCTGTTTATTATAGGTAACTTTGACCATCCATCTTCGATTGTGTTACAGATGAAGAGTTACGTGAAAAAGATGCAGGTAACATATTCAATTCAGACAGTGCATGAAGACTCTGGACTTATCTATTCCTTAGCAGAAGGGTAATTGAATCTTTGGGCAATGGTGAAAAGCAGTGAAATGTAAGTGGCAGTCTGTTGTATGCCGCGTAAAAAAACATTGCAGTTGACTTCAATAGGGAAAAAAAAACTGAAGCAGCGAATGAACCCTGAAGGGGTTGAAATTGACCTATTCATAACACCTCCCACAATTGCAGGGCATTTCATGACAGTTACAATACAGGTTCAATTATTTCGGATCACCTACCCTAGACATGTAGTTAAGCTCCACGTGCTACCGCTGCTCTCCTTTTAACTCACACTAAAGCATTTTTGTCATGTGCTTAACTAAACACAACTGTACCAATCACCTCAAACACATCGTTTGGTCACGAGTTTCACCCTCCAACTTGTTTCTAAATATATTACCTGTGAAAGCACACTGGGACTCTTTCGTGACTAACTCACATTTATGACTCCTTCTAACTTTAAGCAGTGCTACAAGATTTTTTTTTAAAAAACCTTCTCCGTTCAGGAGGCAGAGCGTTTAATTATTAAAGGCTCTTGAAGGGAAGGATGCAGGATCGATTGAATTCAAAATCAGCAAGAGAAATGTGAAGACTCAACAGAGAACAGCGTTAAGGATTTTTAAAAAATAAGAAGAGCAAATTAGGCGGCTTTAGTAATTAAATCAAAGGTGATTGAGGTGGCAAAAAGAGAGAAAAAGCCAAAAGCTGAAGGCAGCAAGCATTAATGGGAGCACCATTTGCACCAATTAAGTACGTTAATAGCACAGATAGACGTTAATATAATTGATCTAATAGCAATTACCAGGGCATGGTTTCAAAGAGACAATGGGTGAAAAATAAGTATTGCAGGATACCTAACCTTTAGAAGAGTTGGGAAAATAGAAATGGAGGAGGCGTAGCCCTGATAATAAAATTGTGGCAAAGGCCGTAGAGATAAAGTATCTTATTTCTGAAAATGAAGAAGTAGAAGCAATTTCGTGGGACCTAAGAACGTAAAAGGGAAGATACTCTTCCTAACAGCACTGTGGGTGTACCTCCCCAACAACGAATGCAGCGATTCAAGAAGGTAGCTCACCACCACCTTCCCAAGGGCAGTTAGGGGTGGAATATAAATGATGGTGTTACAGCATAACCTTTCTGAGATCTACTGTCATCACTTCCGTATTTTTGACTTGCTGATGCATTGGAATCCTGTGTGTTATCGTAGTGTTGATTGTTTTCATAGTGTACTTCAACACTTACGTTGTGAGTTAATTTTGGAAGATGCTATTGATTCAATTGGAGTTCTAGATGACATATAGCTGGGCAATCACCTCTGCTGGATTCTGTTTCGCCTTAGCGTCTCCCCATTCGGTTTTGCGACCTCATATGATCAAGGTTCGCTGCACACTTTAGATACATCGGCAAGAAATTGGGTGCGGAGTTTGAGCGAAAAGATTGTTCTGTATGCAGTCTAGGAAGTTCTGCACCTACGTGTTGGCCCTGTGACGCTTTTATCCTCCCTCGTTTTTAGATAAGTCCTTACTGTATTCTTGAGAATTTCGACAGACGGTGGCCTAACCTTCATCCTAATCATAACGTCAGCAAACGAAGAGAGTTCCGCATCTAAATGTATAGCCCAGTTGAAAATCTTGTTTTGTCTCTCTGCAGTTCAGAATTAGCACCTTAAAGGATTGGACCTTGCTGGACCGTTGAATCATGGAGAGTGTGGCAATGCTTTTCCGTGATTTACATCTCATTTGACACAAATTCCCCTAAAAGATGTCATTCTAACACTTCACTTGGCTTCCAGCAAATCATTGCTAATGGCTCGTGATCTGTCCCCACAATGAACTCTTTCACAAATGAGTTTATGTGGAAACTGAATGTCAGATCGATTGCCTGATGCTCTGTGTTCCATTAACCTGACTCCGCTTCTGATAGACATTTGGAGACCTTTCCATCTTGCATAATGCACGCTCAAAACCATTTCAGAGATTTGTTGACAACGAAGGCCAACTCCTTCCCTGGTTTGTAGTATTTTAAAACATACCTCTCTTCTCGCTCAGCCGAAATTTAAACATCTTGGGTGAAGGATCACGGATTGTACCCCTCTCCTTTCAATACACACGTAGGAAGGCGACACCAGTCATTCTCCTAATGCATGGGATGGACAATATCTTCATGCTCCATTTCATCCAACTCAATGTTAAGTTTCGGATGAATGTGTACTCTGCGCTTTCCAGGAAGGTCTGTCGACGGAGTTGCGTCGGTTTCTTAGGTGCAGTGCAACATCAAGTCTGAAATCGCCTATACCACCGACTTTGTCTGGTTGCACCTGCTGCTTGTCACGAACTGAGCCAATGTGAGTATTTCTGCTCTCTTCCGCCGTGATTCATGATTTGCTGACCTCCTTTATGCCCACAAGGTTAATTTCCATACATATCAGTAACCCTGCTGCTGCTGATGCACCAAGTAGAATAACAATGATGTCTAAGCAGTCTCTGCATTTCAGCTTCAATGTGTCGGTGTAATGGACGATGGCCCATTTTACAGAGTCAGTCTGGCTGCTGCAGTCTGTATCATTGGCTCAGAGTGGTCTGGGTACATATCCTTCAGGATTCTGATTGGCGAGATGTTTCTTCCCACCCTACGTTGATTTTGACGGTGAATGTGTGTTTGCGGATCTCTTCAGACGTATGATGCCGAAAGCATCAAAAGCCCCTAACTGTGTGACTTCATCCACACATCGTGTCACATTCACGAAATAGAGAGCTTGCTCGCTTTCTATTTGGAGATTTATCCACTCGGAGTCTGCAATCTGGTCTGTCTTGCCACTGAACGCATGTGCGCGCTTGCATTTCTGTAGGTTCCTGGCGCACTCTCTGTTAAAGTTGCCAGTATGCTGCACGCCCCTTATGTATGGCCGTGTCTCATTGCTAACATCTGGTCCAACGTTGGGAATAAATTTCTTGCAGTGCCCTCTACACTTCACGCCTTAGGTCTTAGAACACAGGGCACTTTCGAGGTGAGTGCACCTCGATTATTGTGCCACACTCAAAGCTTCCAGCTGTTGTCATCCAGTCCCAAAGGCTTTGCATTTTCTGCCATATTTTACCAGTGTGTGAAGGTAGTAAGCTTTCTCTTACAAAATATCTTTATTGAAGGCTGTGATTGGAGTTGAATGTGTGACTATCCCAATTATCAGGAACCTTAGCTTCCAAACAATTCGCTGTCCGTGCCCATATCATGGCCCCTGTTCACAAACTGATCGATTGATTTTTATGGAATCTTGCACCACCTCAAAGGCTGGAAGAAAAAGTACTGATAATGATATTGAAAAAGGCAATTGGTTAAATATTTGCAAAGAAAAAATGAGTAAGAATTTGTTGAAAGGAAATGATACTGTTGGAATTTCCAAACAGCCAGTGCCTGCAAGCACACAAACAGTTAAAAAGCACCTCATGAACCTTGTACACGCTCAGGGCCTGTGATCATCAGCAAGGTCCTGGGAACCAATCTGGGCTTAGAGGAATCTAAATACGATAGGTTAAGTGACTGGCGACTTTGGTCATAAAAAAGCAACTAAAATTAAGCCTGTTCACAGCATATGGGAAAAAACAGGTGGTCTTAGTTTAGATACGAGGGAAGGTCTCTGCCTGTGTGCATTTATCTGTTACCAGAGATGTCTGTTTAATATAAACCTATATGTTGACGAGATCAGAATCTGGAAACTGTTATTGTACGTGACCAATAATGTTTAAATATGCTGAACAATTGTAATTTAGCAGAGTGCTATCTCAAGCTGCTTTGAGATGGTTCGCTCCTTGTAATTGCTCGATGAAATGATCATGACCTGTACCTGAAACTCCTTTGGCCCGTTCGTCAAAGTTACCACAAGAGCTCTAATAGATATGAGAGTAGAGTTAATTGTATGAGCCTTTGAAAAACCGGCCATGACTCTGATTCCATAACTCCATACCTCATTTCATGTTGTAAAAACTTCAAAAAACAGATCGACCCCAAGTGAATAGAAATTGATAATATTAAAATGTAACCATTAAGCAATTTTGTAATGGAACAGTTAAAGTTATCTCTTATTTTCATTTCAGAAATAACGGCTTTGAAGAAGAGATTACTGGACCTAGGTCAGCAGGACACAAAAGAACTTTCATTCATATAGCACCTCTAAGATAATAAAATTTCGCAAGCCGCTGCAGGATAGCCTAATCAAACAAAATTTGACACCGGACTTTGTAGGGATCAGGCTATTTTGTAACTTGTAATGGGTAATGTGGCAGGTTTAATGAATGATTTCAGAGTAAAAGATCCTCTAGGAAACAGTGATCATAACATGGTAAAATTTGGCATTCGGTTTGAGAGTGAGAAACTTGGATCAGAAACGACTACGCTAAACTTAAATATGAGTAATTACAAAGGAATGTGGGCAGAGTTGGCAGGTGAGGACTGAGAAGGGCGTTCAGCAGAAAAGACAGTTGTTGAACATTGGCAGATGTTTAAGAAAACAGTTCATGACTCACAACAAAGATATATCCCAGCAAAGAAGGATTCTAGGAAGGGGATAAACCAATCATGGTTAAACAAAGAAGATAAGGATAGTACAAAATTGAATGAAAAAGCACACAATTTGTCAAAGATTAGTGGTAAGACAGGGGATTTGGAAAGTTTTAAAAACCAACAAAAAATTATCAAAAAAAAAATAATGAGGGAGAAAATAAACTTTGAGATTAAACTAACAAGTAATATAAAAACAAACAGTAAGAGCTTCTTTAAATATATATGAAGAGAGAGAGAGAGAGAGAGAGGCCAAAGCGAAAATTTGTCCCTTAGAGAATGAGGCTGGGACATAATAATGGGGAAGCAGGAAATGGCAGAGGAGATGAATAAATAATTTGCACCAGTCTTCACAGTATAAGACTCTACCGTGGGATTCCAAAAATAATAAATAATCAAGAGTGATAAAGGGGTGGGGGGGGGGGGTAAGGAAATAAATGTAATAACTATCTCTAGAGAAAAATACCCTGGACCTGATAAATTTCACCCTAGAATACTAAAAAAAGTGGCCACAGCGATAGTTGGTGTGCTGGCATTAATCTTCCAAAAATCCTTAGGTTCTGTGAAAGCCCCAGTGGATTAGAAAACTGACAATGTAACACCCTTAATCAAAAAGTGAGGGAGACAAAAAACATTTAACTATAGGTAAATTAGTTTAACATCTATCGTCTGGAAAATGGTTGCATCTATTTTAAAAGATGTAATAGCAGAGCACTTAAAAATGCATAATATAATCAAGCAGAGTCAGCATGGCTTCGTGAAAGGGAAATAATGCTGAAAAAAATGTATTAAAATTCTTTGAGGAGATAACAAGCAGGATAGATAAAGGTGAACCGGTAGATGTGATATATTTGGGTTTCCAAATGGAATTTGTTAAGGCACCCCGCACATATGGCTACTTAGTAAGATAAGAGTTCATGGTGTTGGGTTAGTATATTAGCATGGATGGAGGATTGGCTAACTAATAGAAGACAGAATGTTTGAAGGTGGGGGTCATTTTCAGGTTGGCATCCTGTAACTAGTGGAGTTCCTTAGGGATCAGCAGATGTTCCACAACTATTTACAATATATATTAATGACTTGGATGAGTGAAGTGAATGTACTATCGCCAAATTTGCTGTTGATACAAAAATAGATGGAAAGACAAGTGATGAGGATGATGCAATGAGTTTACAGAGGCATTAAGGCAGGTTAAGGGAATGGGCAAAAACTTGGTAGATGGAATATAACGAGGGAAAATTTGAAGTTATGCACTTTGGCAGGATTAATGGAGGAGTTAAATATTATTTAAATAGAGAGAGACAGCAGAAAGCTGCAGCACAGTGGAATTTGGGGGTCCTCGTGCATGAATCACAAAATGCTAGGATACAATGTCAGCAGATATTATGGAAGGCAAATGAAATGTTGGCCTTCATTTGAAAGGGAATGGAGAATAACAATAAGGAGGTCTTGCTAAATCTACACAAGGTACTTGTTAGAACACACCTGGAACACTGTGAACAGTTTTGATCCCCGTATCTAAGGAAAGAAATATTGTCTTTGGAGAAAGTCCAGAGAAGATTGCTCACTGGTATGGGGGTATTTTCTTATGCAGAGAGGTTCAGTAGATTGAGTTTTTACTCATTGGAGTTTAAAAGAATGAGAGGTGACTTTATTGAAACATGTAAGATTCTTAGCCGCTGGCTTGACAGGCTAAATGTTGAGAGGTTGTTGTAGGAGAGTCTAGGACCAGAGGGCATAATCGCAGAGTAAGGCGTCGCCAATTTAAGACAGGTATGTGGAGGACTTTTTTCTCTGAGATGGGAGTTAACCTATGGAATTATTTACTGCAGAGGGCTGTAGGAGCTGAGTCGCTAAGTATATTCACGGCTGAGATAGACAGGTCTTTAATCAGGATCAAGGGTTATGGGGAAAAGATAGAAAAGTGGAGCGGAGGGCTATCTGATCAGCTATTATCTCATTGAATGGCGGAGCAGACACCATGGGCCAAATGGCTTACTTCTGCTCCTACGCTGTATGGTTTTATAAGTAGGTATTAGTCTGACCAAACCTCGGTCACAGAGCTGGCTCTAAGGTGTGTCTTAAAGGAGGAGAGATAGGCCACGTCCAATCTTTCAAAGACGAGGTTTGAGAGATTGGGATGTTTGAGGCCATGGGAAATCCAAAATTATTAGAATTATGAAATTTGCCGAACTCAAGTGTAAAATTGTCTTAACACTTCTTGACAAAATAGAACGGGTTAAGTAACGCAGTTGTTGGGGGTAGGGAAGACGATGGCAACGTGCTAATGTCACTGGAGGGTCAATTCAGAGACCTGGGTGAATGCTCTTGGGGCACATAAGTTTAAAGTAAATTAATCAGCCTGGATAGTTTTTAATGTTAGTAATGGTGACCATGATAACTGTCATCAATGTTCACAGAAACCTATCTGATTCAACGATATCATTCCGTCCCTCTGAAATAGCAGGCTGCTTACTTCAAGGGCAATTAGCGATGAGCAACAATGCTGTGGTTCATGGAGTTCTTGCAAACAGTGCAAATGCTCAATTTTTATTGTTGCTGTCTTATTTACGAATGTTGTCACTCCTAATAGTCCCTTATCAATAATGTGCCAGTAAGTTGAACGTTGAACTGTTCCCAGCCCTCTGAGATGACGAATGGGGCATCGGCCCTGCCAATTAACCTGGTGGCTGCCACGATCTCCACATTAACAGGCATTTTTGAAGGAATTTTCCGCCTCCTGCACTCGAATACAGAGGCAGCTTAAAAGCGAGTTGGTCACTGGTTGGTGGAACTTCCCAAACAGCATATTAGCAATAGAATTTAGCTTTGCGACGTATGGTTCAATTGGAAGTATCACACCGGATGCTTATTTTGTTCAATGACCATTAAAAACAGACTACTGGGCCTGGGAAATGATCGTTAATGATGCCCACGGCCCATATTGCGCGGAGGAGATGAATTTTCCGCCTAAATTTTCTTTCTTAACTCACCTTGATTACATCTCTTGTCATTTTAACAGAAGCTACCTTACGTCAGAAAGAGAATGGTAATAAAGTACAATGGACACCTTTCGGCCGTAAGGTGTATTTTTAATATGTATCGCAAAAACTAACGCAATTATGGATGGGATTGTGTTTATGTAGCGCAATAAACTGCCCCAAGATGCTTCACGGAAACTTCATTAAAAAGAACATTTCGGCAATTATGGACATAATCGTGTAGTTGGGCAAAAGGTTATTCAAGGCGTTTCACTTTAAGGATCATCTTAAAGGAGGTTAAACAGGTAGCTCGGCGGAGAAGGTATGGGAATGGATGTCTAGAGCCTAAAATGTAGGCACCTGAAGGTGTGGCCACCATTGGGGGAGAGATTAAATAATAAAGCAGAACAAGGGAATATAATTAAGTGGTGGTTCAGCGGGAAGAGTTTACATCGACAGTGTGGGGGAACGTTTAAACCATGATCAACATTTTAAATCGGTGTGTTGTTTAATTGGAGGTCAGTGGAGCTCGGCAAAACAGTGATTAAGCGGTGAAGGGCACTGGTGCAGTAAAGGATACGAAAAGCGCAATTTAAAGGACATTATTTAAAAAAAACACTAAGTGGGAGGCCAGCCAAGAATTATTTAAAACTGATGAACTTTGAAGAGTTATCGATTAATAGAAACAAGTTGGGCACGGTTGAGGAACTATTAAACCTGCGTTTTTCCAAATACACTCACTCATGAATTGCTACTGTAAATAATAAAAATTGGGGGGGAAAAGAGCAACATCGAATCATTGGATCAGCAAGGTGGATTGATTTCAACTTAGTCCTTCAGCGGAGGTCGAGATCCTGAGTGCGCAGATTACCCGACATTCACTAAAACCGCCCGGCTATCCAGGATTGTGTAAGGTGTGCGACATTCGACCATCTGACCGTTATACAAACCAGCCAATGTTTCATTCGGGTGAACATTAAAAAGGGAAATTCAGACCAGGGGATGACTTTGCAGCCAATCCAAAATCTCCAGTTTAACGCTATTATCCAAAGCTCGAAATCAACCCAAAGCTCCCCTTCAAATCCCGCTGCTCAGTGTTTCAGCTGCATCTAGAACCATAGAACATTACAGCACAGAAAACATGCCATTCGGCCCTTCTAGTCTGTGCCGAAATATTATTCCACTAGTCCCATTGACCTGTACCTGGTCCATAACCTTCCAGACCTCTCCCATTCATGTATCCAACTAATTTATTCTTAAAACTTAAGAGTGAGCCCACATTTACCACGTCAGGTGATAGCTCATTCCATACTCTCATCACTCTATGAGTGTAGAAGTTCCCCCTAAACCTTTCCCCTTTCACCCTAAAGCCATGTCCTTTCATATTTATTTCTCCTAATCTAATCTATCCATTTAAATGGAGACCATCCCCAAGGTTCTGTACACTGTGGATCGAGAGGCTCTAGCGATAAAGGAAGTGAGCAACTCTCAACAGCATAGCAGCCATCTGGCCTGTTTCAGTAGGCCAAGGCTTTAATTTTGTTTATCCAGCTGAGTTCCTGAAAGACTTTTTTTTTTACTGCTTCAATAGTCATGACAACCGGTCGAAAGCTTTCATTGTCACCAGATCCCACATCGCTCGGTGCATCTTTATCATGCAGATAAACAAAATCATAACTTAAATAGAGATTTGAGTATTGCTGAAGAAAGGGACATGCTGTTAAATCTTATCGTCTTGCACTCATCAGAAAAACGCACAAGAAATTAACAACAATAAGGAAGGAACAACAATTTGTGCAGGCTGAGGAACCATCTTTCATTGGTTCATTCCCCAGGACAATGCCTTGACCAATCACAGCCGGCCTGCCCTGTTCGAATTGGACAAAACTGAGCAATTAACTGTTCCATGCTACATTCTCTATGGCAATGCCACCACCAATGGGAGTCAACTTGCCAACTAATCAGCAGTCCCGTCTCAACCATCATAAATGATTGTCCCCCTTTACCATTGGTAATTCCCTGTGTGCTATCCTGATGAGTGCAGGAGGGAAAGCTTTGATAGCATGTCCCTTTTTTTCTCATAAATACTGAAGTTCTATGCTACCAAACCGAAATTTGAAAGAGGCTTATAAAAACTTAGGGTTGAAGAAGATCTCAGATGTAAAGGAACCAAGAGTAGAAAATTGAACTGAGGACAGATCATCCAGCGATCCAATTGAATGGCTCGAGGGGCCGAATGGCCCAAACCACTTGATAAAGTCCCTATGTTGGCACACGCACACCGTGATAACCTGTGTTCTTTTGTTCTGCAAGTGGGATCCAAGAAGCATCATCTAAATTTGAATCTAAGGTTGAATTTAGGAAGCATCCTTTCGCATTGAATGGGCAGATATGAAACAATGGCACCCAATTTGGTGGTAGATACTGAGGGTAAAACTGAGTTTTTAACAGAGAAACCGATGGATTATTGATGAGTAAGGGCACCAAGGGGTATGGAGCAAAACTGTGAAAGTGGATTTGTCGTAGAGTTTAGTTGCAATAAACTGCCTCATTCTCATTGCAGCATTGAAAAGAAAGTTGAAAGAAGCAGGTCAGGAGCAAAGAAATGGTTAAATCTACGACTATATTATTTGCAGAGCTGAAGCAGGATATTGCTTTCGGACATAGGACGTTTATTTTGCCATTTCAGCCACTTGTATCAAGTGATACTTTGAAACGTATGCTTGTGGCTTTTTTTGCGGAAGAACTCAATGTGGCGCCATCTTCTGTGCCCTGTGGTCGGAAATGTAGCCGCGACATTATTCACACAAGAGCATAGGTTAGTTCTGCCTAGTATCTAAAGCTAATATTTGTATCTCAAAATACATCCCTAAAGGGCAGATTATGGGGTCAGTTACCACGTTTTCATTTTCAGAAGATTGCGTTTTGGAAAAATCCTTCATTGGGATACTTCAGCTAAAGACTTATCTGGGTTGGCAAAGTGTTTTAGATATCCTGGGGCATTGAAAGGCTTTCCAAACATATAGGCATTTATCTCCTTCAGTCTTCCACTTTGTTGCCTTCTCTGCTTCAAACCCATACATGCAATTGCCTGGCACCATGTAAATGCAAAGCACTTCCATGCACTTGCCGCCCCGGGAACATATACCGAAAGCAGAGTGGGATGAAAAATGACCTTGGAATCTAGCGTATCAAACGCTGGTTACATGTTGAGCCCCATATTCGATTCTATAATAACGAATAATGGTAATTATAACCTTGGGGGATAGGAGAACACAAAAGGCATGGAAATGGCCAATTGCCAGCCACCTTGTTAAAATTCCGCCCATTTGACACTGTAGGTGGTCACAATGGGAATATCATAGGACGAATCATCGAAGGGTGCAATGTTTACAACGCACAGGAGGTCATTCAGCCCATCCTGTCCATGCTGGCTCTCCACAAAGTGAGCTCAGCTAATGCCACTTCTTTGCCCTTTGCTCATTGCTCTGCATTTCCTACTCTACCCATCAAATAATTATGCAATTTTATTTTTCAAATCTGAAAATCTGCCTCCACTCCATTCTCCAACAATGCCTTCCTAATCTTAGAAGCTCGCTACCTTCATTTTTATTTTGTTGGTTTTTGCCATTCACAGTCTTCTTTGGCTGGCGACAATTGCAACAATGGTAAACCTATATCCCTATCTATTCAGTGCTGCCCCTCGTGATTACAAATATCTCTAAACAACCTTGTCGCAGCAGAAGAGCCTCAGCTTCTCTAAGCTATCGATGTTATTGAAGTCCCAATTCCTGAGTTGACATAAATATTTTCTGCAACATCTTTAATTCCTCCACATTCTCCATAAAGTGTGGCGCCCAAAACTGGGCACAATACTCAAATGAGTTCTTCATAAATGTTCGCTATAACTCCCAGTCTCATTTTAACTTCATACTTCACCGACACCACATCATAACCCCACATGATTACCTCTGCCTTAAGCATACCTTTGTCATTCCCCACGCTCTGTGCATTTACAGACATTTATGGGGGCTAACCCTAATTTAGCCATTAATGCATTTCCTTCTGATTCTGACCACATCTAATATCCTGATATTTCCTACTCTTCTGCTACCTGCATCTTCCCATTCTTTGTGCTCATTGTTCTCTTTCCTTTCTCTTGCTACATCCTGGAACCCATGCTGTTGACAACTTAACTGAATATGGAGCAATGTGCTGTGCCAATCTTTTCCTTTAGATTTCAGCAGAGTTGTGCTATGGATGAACTTCTGCCCTGCTCTGTTTGATTTGTGACTCTACTTACTGTGTTCACAGAGGAAAAATTGCTTCAGGAAAATTGGCGCGAATTATTCCAACGCTTCTAACACGAATAGGTCCTGTCCAACATTTTAATCAGCAGTTGTAAAAAAAGAACCTGCATTTTTTTTTTGAGAAGAGAAGGTGGGCGGTTCAAACATTCCAGAGATTCTTGGATCAAAGGAAAAATGACTCAGTTGCGTGGCCATTATTGAGCAGCCTATCCCACATCACAATTTCCTTTTCCCTTGGCTGTATCGGGAGGGGAAAATTGACAGACCCCTAATATTAGGATCTTTAGACTTATATCCCCATTTCTATTTTTAATGGGGATACAAATAGCCAAAGCAGTCTTTCACAGGAGCGTAAATATCTTGGCATGGAAAATGGGCACTCAATGAGGGCCGGGGTGATGTCAGTTACTTTGAGCGAGAGTCGAAAATGAAATAAATATTGAGGAGGAACATGGGCAAAGGACGTCTCGAGATTTCTCCAGCTTTCAATGACACATTCTTGGCCTCATTTCCACTTTCCCGGCCGATCCCCAGGAGCCTTTGATGTCCACACTGTTCCCTATCTCAGCCTTGATTGTGCTCATCAACCGAGCACCCATAGCCCACTCGCGTAGTGGACTCCAAAAGATTACAATTTCTCAACAGCAATGTTTCTCCTCATCACAGTCCGAAAGGGTGGACCAGTAATCTGAGACTATGTCTCATAGTTCCGGTCACTTCTGCCAGGGAAATACCCTCTCAGCATCAATCTTGACAAGCCCCGTCAAAATGTTATATGTTTTAAGCAGATTTCAAAACTCCGGGGAGTGCAGGCCAATTCTGCATGAAATGGCAATGTAGTTCATTGCAGGAAATAATTCAGTGAGATCTTGCTGCCTATTGAAAAATATTAGCTAATACATGCCACATGTTTCACCGTTAGCACCGATATTTCACTCAAAATGTAAAGGTGTATTATCCACTACCCCTACACCTTTGAAACCGAATATTCAGCCAAAGTCATGCATAGTGTTCTGGTCAGAGATGCCTGATTAGCGCATCCATTTTTGGTTTTCCATGGCCCTGCAGAGAAGACAGTTCCTTCGGAGTCCAGAGGCCCCAAAGACCCCAAGCACCATTATATTTCTAATGCAGTATTGACTGTGGGTTCTACTGATGGAAAAAATTTCTTCTTGTTAAGATGTGAAACTGAGGCTCCATCTGCCCTATCATGTGGCTGTAAAAGGTCTCACTACGCTACTCACAGCATGTGGTGTGTTGTTTGTTCAGTTGTATGTGACAGCATTAGCGTGCGGTCAGTGCGCATCTTGTACGTGCCTTGCTTTAATCCCTTGAGCATATTGGTCAGATACATCGATTCAGACAGCATCAAGCTCCCTGCTCAATTGGAAACATATATTTCCTGCAGAGGATGATCACTCCAAGTGTGACCAAGATATAAATATCGATCCCACTCGGGCATAAAGTGTTGCAGTCAGTGATAAGGGCAGTGGGTTGCTTTCTTTGGACAGCTAATACAATACTATCGTTTATTTCGAGGGAAATTGAATACAAAAGTAATGAGGCTATCCTTCAGTTTGAAGGGCACTGGTGAGGCCACATCTGGAGTACTGTGTACAGTATGGTTCTCCTTATTTCGAGAGGACTAGAATATAGGGATGTGCTGCTGAGGCTTTATAAGGCTCTGGTCCGTCCACATTTAGAATATTGTGAGCAATTTTGAGCAATCAGGAAGGATGTGCTGGCCCTGGAGAAGGTCCAGAGGATGTTCACGAGAATGATCCCAGGAATGAAAGGCTTAACATATGAGGAGCGTTTGAGGACGCTGGGTCTATACACGGTGGAGTTTAGAAGGATGAGTGGGAATCTGATTGAAAGTTACAGAATAATGAAAGGCCTGGATAGAGTGGACGTGGGGAAGATGTTTCTATTAGTAGGAGAGACTCGGACCAGAAGGCACAGCCTCAGAGTAAAGGGAAGACCTTTTAGAACAGAGATGAGGAGAAACTTCTTTAGCCAGAGAGTGGTAGGTGGGAATGTGGGGCTGGGGTTACAATCAGATCAGCCATGATCTTATTGAACGGTGGAGCAGGCTTGAGGGGTCGAGAGGCCTACCCTTGCTCTTAATTTGTATGTTAGTGTTTCACCTCGAAGGGCCGGATCATTATTATGCTTCAATGCAAAAGTGACCGTGTGTTGTAGGGATGGAGGAGCTGCCTTATTGGTCAGATGTAAAACCGAGACTCCATCTGCCCTCTCATGTGACTGAAAAAAAATCCAATGCACGAGTTTGTGTGTGTTGTGCGCTGTTTGTTTCTACCTATGTGCCTCTGTGTTGTGCCTTGCTTTATTCCTTTGAACATATCAGTCAGTATGCCGATTCTGAGAGCATCATGCTCCCTGCTCAGTTGGAAACATATATTTCTTACAGATGGGGGATTCCCCGAGAAAGACTCAGGTAAGACCAACCATTCCACCCGAGCAGAAAATTCCCTGGTTGCTGTAAGTGTCAAGGGCGATGCTTGCTCTCTTCCAGGTGTGTTCTAATTATTACTATGCTCGGGATGTTCCTATACTCTTGATATTGTTTTCCAACGTATTAAAGCCCAGATTATGTCAGAAAGACGTTCTCTTAATCTAG
Organism: Carcharodon carcharias; assembly: GCF_017639515.1. Taxonomy (NCBI): domain Eukaryota; kingdom Metazoa; phylum Chordata; class Chondrichthyes; order Lamniformes; family Lamnidae; genus Carcharodon; species Carcharodon carcharias. Next base: position 15,466,591 of record NC_054495.1, read on the forward strand.
TTGGCACTCCAAGGCCTTTCAAATGAGCGATTTAGCAGAGTTCCTGCCAACCTGCTAAGGGGAATACAATAGTTCACATTGTCTGTAATGCACAGGCGAGCAGGCGGCTCCTCGTCGGCTACCTTGGCCAACAGCTTTCGCATAGCCCGCTTCAGCAAATGCATATCACACCTCGTCATTCTACTGTCGCTGTGGGACTTTGTTGTGGGCGGATTTTCCGTCGATTTTCTTACATCACAAATGGAACTCCGATGGCTCTAAAGTGCTTGTGCATGCTCTGGAAATGTCAGAAGCGTGGTAGAAGTGCAAGCTATTCCTTTATTTGCTCTCTTAATTCAGCGTCACCCCTCTGCCTAATCTCCATCAATTCCTTCCACAAATAAAGATTCAAATAATCCTCACTTACACACTTACATGTCTCGCTTTATCAGACTGCACTAAACCCTATATGCTAGACCTTTTCTAAATCACTGGTTGTTAGGCCTCAGCTGTTGTGTTCCGTCAAATTCTTGGCAACACAATTTATGGTTATGCAGCGGGTACAGAGAAGATTCGTTAAATGCAGCGGAGTTCTGGGAATTGGATGTCGGAACATCAGTCATTTGAGGAGGCAAGAAAGTTAGGCTTATTCACCTGAGGGAAAATAGGATGAATGAAATGATTAGAAGAGACATTCCAATGCAAGATGCATTTTATTGAGAGCTATGGGGAAAATGTTGCCATCTGCAGAAGGTTTAGCAACGAAAACGCAGGTCTAAGGCCGTGGGGTGGGGGTATTGTTCCTGGACTTGAGTTCCAGCGACCCAAGGTAATGCTTTGGGGGCAAGAGTTCGAATCTCTCCATGGCAGCTGACGTAAATGAATGGTTCACTAATCTCTTTAGCGAGGGAAATCTGCCACCTTGTCTGGACTACATGTGACTCCAGACTCACAGAAATGCGGTTGACTCTTAAATGCCTGTTGAATGAGGGTAATTAGGCCAATAATTATTGGCCTGGCCTGTGGCGCCTGCATCCCATAAGCAACTTTTTAAGAAGTGCCATAGTAGATAATAAGCTTCTTTTATTTATTGGGGTATGTTATTATGGTCTGGTAAGCAAAGTCAATAGTAACGTTAAACTGGAATTATAAATATATGGAGTTTTTTGATGGCAACGACGCCTAAATAATCCATTCCGTTCAACAAGACCAGGCCGACTCCTTGTCCAAACAAGCATCCCCCCACATCTCTTCCTCCATACCTACGAAATACTTGAATAACTGTCGGTAAACAACACGGTAATGGAGAGCTTTTTCCGAAGAGTTAGTGACACAGGATTGGTGGAATTGCTTCCATCTCTGCTGTAACATTCTACGATTCCATATCATTACTTAATTCATCTGCAGACACATTCCTCTTTATCGTCAATATACAAGAACAGACGGATGAACATGTCTCTGCGGCTCCTTCAATCAGTTTCCCAAAGGCTTAAAAAAATATTGCTCTTATGGATCGGCACAATTAGTACTTCTAAGGTTCTGAACAAAAAAGCCACAATGAACTGGCTTTAAAATGTATTTCAATTTCGGTGCAACACTCTGTCTCTTTCCTTTTACTTGAGATTAAGTCCTCAAAATATTCAAAATGTAAGGAGGATTCAATTAAACGAAATGGTAAGGAACGGAGTTGCTCCTGAGAGTGTTTAACCGTCCGACCTTTGTTCTACTTTTCAGAGCTTTACAGATTGAGGGAAATTCTTCGAGAAATAGGTAAGCCAGAGGGGGAATGGTGATGAGGCTGGATGAGAGAGTGCTCGATTTTGACGCTTTCCGATGGCGAATGGGGTGGCTTAGAACATCAGCGCTACAATGTAGGCGGAATTAAGGAACATGAAATACTTTGCTGCATGTCTGCTGCGTCCCTTTTACAGACAGGACAGATACAATCCATTATTTTCTACATCAAAAATTACAGAAGTGTAGAAATCATTATCTGCTGACGGTGCAAAGCAGGTAGCAGTGGGACAGGTGTAGGGTTATACTCTTCAGCCGATATTGAGTTACGCCAACCATGTGGTGTATCAGGTAGCCATTTGATAAGACTCGTTTTCAACACGATCGCTAAAATGATTCTCTGTGGTGCCTTCGTACTTTCCAAGGTAAAGAGGGAGTGAACAGGATTACTTCTGAGCCTTATAAATAGATATAAGAGAGTAGCATCATGAGCTTGCATTTATGTGACATTGTTCAAAGAACTAAGTGTCCCAAACACTAACTCACTATCAGACGATGTAGTTGACACTGATGCACTTAAGGAAGGGTTAGAACAGCTGGCCAAACCTTTGTTCGAAGAGAGAGATTTTGAACAGGGACATAACGAGGGCGTGAGATGAAATTTGGGACGAGAATTCCAAACTTTCAGGCTTAGGCGGTTGAAAGCATGGCCGCCATCGTGGGTCCATTAATATGTTTAGGACCAAGGTACCACAACTGGAGAACTACAGAGTTCGTGGATTCTTGTAGGTCTGGAGGACGGTATAGAGATCGGGAGAGAGGTCAAATTGTGGTTTCAATACAAAGGTGAAAAATTGAAAGTCCAGATGCTGCTGTAAAAAAATTATTGGAGATTACCCAGCACAACGGTCGCTAGAACACGTGGACTACAACTTCAGATACGTGCAGTCGACTTTAAGGGTCAGCTCTAGTTAATGGAAATTGAAAGAAGGAAGGTCGACCAAGAGAGCCTTGGGGTATAGAACTTGTTTTTTTGGCAATATCGCTGCATTAAGCCAGCTTGCAAGAAAGAAAATCAGCTTTTAATATTACCCTCACTCTATGATATTGTTAAAATGATTATAGCAAAGCCAAGGGCCATTTTATATCTCTTTTTGTTAACTTTTGCCTCTTACAGAAAAAAGCCTGCTGAAAAAAGATACAGGTAAATAACGCAGACCGGAGCAACGTGAATCCCAGCATGGTCTGAATGATTGCAACACATAAGGACGTATTTTGGCCTGCTGTTTCTATGCCGGGACTCTGGAAGGAAAATTCACCTAGTCCCATCCCATCACCTTTTCAGGGTAGCGCTGTTATTCTTCTTATTAATATTATTATTAGTAGTAGTATTGTTATTCTTATTATTATCATTCACTTGAGAAAATTATCCCATTTTCTTTTGAATGTCTTGACTAAATCTGGTTCCAACACACTCTCAGGCAGATTATTCAAGCTTCTAACAATGTGTTATCTGAAACATTCTATCTTCATTTCACCATTACTTCATTTTACAATTACTTTGGAGCAGTGCCCTCTAGCTCTCGACACTTGCAAAAACGAGAACAACATCTCTCCATCTCCTCTGACCATTGCCCTTATTACTTGGGTTACATCTGCTAAACCTCCCTCGTCATTTCCACTCCTCTAAGAAGAACAGTCCCAGCTTCTCCAATCTAACTGAAGAGCTTAGGTTCCTCAACCTTCGAACCATCCTCATGATTATTTCCTGTGCCATCTTATTGTCTTCACATCCTTCCTAAAATGCGTGCCCCGGATCTGGCACCATACTCTAGCTGAGATGGAAGAAGGTTATTATAATAATGCATGATAACCTGTATGTTTTTGTACTCTATGCCTATATTTATAAAGCTCAAGAACCCCTATATTTATTAATTAATTTATCAAACTGCCCTGCCACTTTCTGGGATCTTTCCGCACATGCACTCAAATTCCTCTGCTCATGTCCCCTTTAGAATTGCACACACCGTCATGTTCCTACTGCCTCTTCCCGGTCTCCTTACTAAAGCGAATGGCTTCACACTTCCGTGCATTAAATCTCATCTGCCACATATTCGCCTATTCCAAAAGCCTGTCTAAGTCCTTGTGGTCTTCATCGGTGTCCCCCTCACAGTTCAAAAGGCATTTTGTGCTATTCGCTAATTTTGAAATTGTACCGTGTCCACGTTCCCTGTGTGGCTATCTGCCCTTGCAACACATCAATCTTATTTGCCACACTCTGAGTATTCACATACACGCTCTGGAAATTTAACCTAGACCTTGTTTAATTTCGTCTTACTCTGAACACACCTAATATAATAATATTTTCCGTGAACTAGTACTACCTGTCTCTCCCAATTCTTTGTGCAACACCCTTTTGCTCAATACTGGGGGATGGTTAATTGTTTGCCTCCGATTTAATTTGCTTCAGTTCCTCCCCTCCGAATGAGCACAAATCTCTATCCCATCCATAATTAGTGTATCTCCCTTGTCTCCATAGTCACAGTTTGACTCCAGCCTATTGTACACGGGTTCTGAATGTCGCTGCCAAGGCGTGCATTAAATCGTCCACCCCTGAGTTATCCTGCGAAAATTATGATGGTGGACCGGTCTTATGTTTCTGACGCCATTTTGAGAGCCCCTTTCAGTGCAGTTACTATTCCGCCACGTTGTCGTGTGTCGGAAGCATCGTAAAGGCCGAGATTAAGGAAAGATGACAGGTTGCTTTCCCTAAAGGGATATTCATGCACAAGTCATGTTTTCATCGGTCAACGGACATGATTATAATACATTTTATGGTTTTAGCTACATATCATAGAATGTACAGTACAAGAACGCGTGATTTAGCCAAAATTGTCATTGGTGTGTCTTTGTTTATGTTCCAAGGACCGTTTTTCTCTCCTATTTCATCACATCAAATCAGTACATTTTTCTATTCATTTCTCCATCATAGGTCTGCCTACTTTCCCCTTACATTCACTTGTGCTATTTCTCGCATCTACTCAATTGTTCTAACATGTCCAACAATTTCACTGCACTCTGCATAACCAAGTTCTTAATTAGCTCCCTACTGGATTTATTGGTGATGAATACAATGTTGTTCCAGATATTTTTAAAAAAGCACACATAATTAAATACACTGCCATGGTGGGATTCAATTCACTTGATCTTGATTATTAATTCAACGCTTATAGTTTAAGATGCAGAAGGGGTGAGAGAGGCGAACAACCTCTCTAGTATCGCATCCAAATCCTTGGCGCCCTAAGCTCCCTGTTCTTGTTCACTAACGCTGACCATTCTTTTTTTCTGAATTGACAAAATTATGAGAAAATGCCAAGAATTAAAAAGGGCAATTAATTAGTGACGGGGGTGGGGGGGGGGGGGGGGTATTGCTTATTTACATATGCTCTCTGACGTTCTTAAGGTTAATTTTCAGAACTCCAGGGCCTCCGAAAAATTCTACAAGATACAGGTACAATGCACTAAGATCAGAATACTTGCTTCCACGATTCTTTTCAGGCTGGCGATGTGCAGCTTAATGACTAAGCTGGAGTGAAGTTGCATTTCAGTGCATACTCACTATCCACTGTGAGTGAGTGAGTGTGTGTGTGTATATATCCATGTGGAGATACACTGCCAGCGGTTAGGGTCAGCAAAGTCGGCGGTTTGTTTGACCGGGTGAAGATACATTGAAAGGTCACATCAGTCAGTATTTTACGCCCTTAAATATAGCATAGCAAGCGATCTGCACAAGTGTGTGAGATCATTAAAGTAGTTGATTGTGTAGATAGAAAGAAACCATTTCCAGTAGAGAAGTTATCAAGAAGCAGGGGGCCTTTTAAGGGACTTTCCACGAAAGATTTCTCCAAATGTTAGTACAAATGTATGTAGAGACTTATAACCAGAAAATGAAGAAATGACCAAACAGTGCCCATAAAAGGCGTCGATGGGCAAGATTTGAATCTTTCAAAATTTACAGCAATAGTCAAACATAAAATCAACGTAAAAGTCAGCATGCATTAACTAACCAATGGCATTTCAATAGGAGCAATAAATTTCAATTTAGCAGTCGATACAACAAAGGCAGATTTCACGAAAACATAAGCATTGCACGACCCAACATTTGTAGTGCATTTATCTCAGCCATTGAGTCCCGCAAATCTCTGTGTTTTCCACGCGGAGATTCAGCTCGTTTGTCCATATGAGGGGAAGGCCGGAACGCGCTTACGACAACAGGATTTGCACGGCCGATGTCCACTGGTACCCTATAGGCACTGCCTTCCCGACTTTGACAGCTCGGCTCCCTAAATTTGCCTATTTGGTCTTATTTTTTTCCGCAGCTGTCAAGACTTCCCTCCACCGCTGTCTTCCAACCACATCTTCACCATTCTGTGACTGAACGGTTCCCTATCTCCTGACCTAAAATACTAAAGACCCTTGTCTGCTTTTGCCCCCTTTTTTTCTGAGCAGATACCGACTCCTTAAGAAACATACTTGGCTTTAAAGGCCAGAAGTTTTGCCTGCTTCTCCCCAAACATGGATTTTGTGCCTCTGCGGGTTCACCACAACACATGTCGAAATTCGGAACCCAGTTCGCTACTATTTGTCCCCATCTCGGCAGCAGCGATCAGTAACAGCCCAATCCCGACATCTGATTACTAAGGCGGAAAGTAATTTTCCTCCTTTAGCGTCAAGTGAAGAATTAATTCTGCAAAGACCTTTGCCTTCTTGGCTCTAAATTTCAGGTCGACATTCGGCTCCTCAGCCACAACCCTCAATCTATGCATCGTTAACCGTTAACTAAGTTAACTAACTTGGTTAACTGTGTGTCCACCTGTTAAATGCTTCCCAACAGAAAGGTTTCATCCCAGGCAACATCCTGGTGAATCTCCTCTGCACCCCATCCAGTACAGAACGGTGTCATCGCTAAAGGCTGCTATCTTAATTTCCACTAGTCCCTCCCCCCACCCCCTCACCCCCGCCCACCCCACCCCCACCCCACTGCCCCCCCCCCACCCCCTCCCAACACCACCCCACCCCATAGGTAAATGCGAAATCTTAATTAATCACAGATTCACCAACCTGTGGCGGTTATTGAAACCCCCCGAATAGGAAGGCTGTGATTGCACTGGAGGGGATGCAGAGGAGATTCACCAGGATGTTGTCTGGGGTGAAACATTAAAGTTATGAAGAGAGATTGGATAGACTTGGGTTGTTTTCGTTGGAGCAGAGAAGACTGAGGGGTGACCAGATGGAGGTGTACAAGATTATGAGGGGCATGGACAGGGTGGATAGGGAGCAGCTGTTCCCCTTAGTTGAAGGTCAGTCACGAGGGGGCACAAGTTCAAGGTGAGGGGCAGGAGGTTTAGGGGGGATGTGAGGAACATCTTTTTTACCCAGAGGGTGGTGAGGGTCTGGAATGCGCTGCCTGGGAGGGTGGTGGAGGCGGGTTGCCTCACATCCTTTGAAAAGTACCTGGATGAGCACTTGGCACGTCATAGCATTCAAGGCTATGGGGCCAAGTGCTGGTAAATGGGATTAGGTAGGTAGGTCAGGTGTTTCTCACGTGTCGGTGCAGAATCGATGGGCCGAAGGGCCTCTGCTGCACTGTGTGATTCTGTGTCATTCTGTGAATACATCCAGTGAAACTGCTTCCCTCTATGATCCTTAGATGCCCAGACGAATGCTAATTTGTTAGGATACCCGAGAGACAAACCTGAAAAAGAAGGAACTTCCAAAGGGAGCAGATGAAAGGGATCGAGGGAAAACAGTTCACTCTCAAACTTCTACAATCGCAGTCAAACCCAAAATCAATACAATGTAAGCCTGCACGAAAAGGCGGAAGTTACTTCAAAGGAAACAGTTAATTTCAGTTTAAAGGGCCGATAAAACAAGGGTAAACCGCACGAAAGAACAAGCATCCCAAAACTCAACCCGTACAGCGAATTAATCTCAGCAACCGAATCCCGGCAACTCTCTGAGTCCCCCGACGGGGATTCACTTCACTCATAGCGCAGGTAGGGTGGAGGTCCCCTCACATAGCAGACTTTGCACATCCGATTTCCAGGGGCACCATAAAACTCTCCAACAGACGGCCACTGCCCGGCTCCCCGAATCCGCCTTTCTGGTCACGGTTTCCCAACTACCCACGAGCTCCCTCCTTAGCCGCCTCCTATTCGCAGACTCACCAAGCTGTGACGGAACTGTGCCCTTTATCCGGCGCTAAATGTCCCTTGACTTGCCTATTGCGGTTCTCTTTCTTCTGAACGGAAACCGACTCCATGGAGAAACTTCGTAGGTCAGGATTTTACCCTCCCCCACTGGGGGGGTTTATAGACGGGGTGGGAAGGGTAGGGGCAAAACATAAAATGGAAGGGACGGGATTCCCTCTGGATTCCCGCCCGCCCCGACCACACGGCGAGTTTACACTAGGGTGGGCAAGACCTTAGAGGAAACTCTTTCGAGTACAAACACGTTTCCATCTGTTCCTATTCAGATGAAGTTACATTATTTCATAGTTTGCCATTGTGAGATTTGAACTCTTGATCTTGGGGTTACAAGCCCAGTACCATAACCACTTGGCTATTTAGGCCAAGTCAAGACCTTGGATGTAAGCCGATCCTCGCTATAGCTGAGGCCCTTAAGTGCCTTAAGGGCTGGTCCCCGTCCAGTCCCATTTTTTTAAGATGGCGGAAGTTTTGAACTCGCCTGGGCGAACGTTGCGTTAGACCCAGGGCGGGAGGTGGGAGAGGGTGAAGCCCTCTGAACTCGGGCCACACTCCCCTTATATCCGCTGGCCACCAGACCTCCCTCCCTTCCCACGTCTCCCCCCCCCCCCCACCCCCCGAAACCCTGGTCGCCCCCTTTACCCCCATCAGAAACCCCCCACCTCTCCACCCCCGTCAACCCCCACAACATTCCCAAGCCTTTCCTATCCTCCTTGCCCTGAGACCCCATGAACTTACCTGGGCCCCTTGTGCCTGGATTGTGGGCGGAATTTTACGGCCCCGCCGCCAAGAAATGCGGCCAGCCATTGAAAAGTCTATTGCATTCAGCGTGAAATCCCGTTGGCGTAAAGTTCCGCCCTCCTCAAATTATGCCATCCTTTCACGCCGGCGGTATCTTCCAGTCTCACTGATGTGAATGGGGATTTGGATGGCTCGCTGGCTCCGCTTGTGAGGGAACCTATCCACCCCCCGGAAAATTCCGCATTTAATCTCAGGCGTCCTCCTGTATTGCCTTCTCCTTTTCACTGCAGCGCAGGCCCCACAGGGACTGCAGAGCTGGGGGACCAATCAGATTGACCGGCAGCTCCCGAAGGCGGGACTTCCGCCCCAGCGAGGGGCGGAAGTTCTGCCCTGCAGCCACTTAACGCTCGTTCGAGCGTGATAGAGCTGCGGGGCACTCGGCGCAGTGAGTAGCTCGGGTTTGGAAAGCACTGCCTGGAAGTATGGTGGAGGCAGGTTCCATTGAGGCATTCAAGAGTGCATTAGATGATTAGAAACAATGTGCAGGGTTACGGGGAAAAGGCAGGAAATTGGCACTAGGTTCAATAGCTCAGAGAGCCCGTGCAGGCACGATGGCCTCTATCTACACCGTAACGATTCTGTGATTTCATTGGTTGTCTAGCAGCGGCGCAGTAGCATTATCCCTGGGCTACTAATCCAGTAATGCTCTGAAAATAGAAGCAAAATGTTGCAGGTGCTGGAAACCTGAAACAAAAAGTACTGGAGGAAAGCTCAGCGGGTCTGGCAGTATCTGTGGAGAGAGAAGCAGAGTTAACGTTTCGAGTCTGTATGATCCTTTTTCTGACCATACGGACTCGAAACGTTAACTCTGCTTCTCTCTCCGCAGCTGCTGATAGACCTGCTGAGTTTTTCCAGCATATTCTGTTTCTCTTTGTAATGCTCTGAGATCTCGGGTTCGAATCCCCCGATGTTAAATTCAATAAAAATTCTCGAATTAAAATCCTAACGACGTCGCCTGTTGTGAAACCCCATCTCGCTCACTAATATCCTTTAGCGTCTGAAATCTGCACTCTTTACCTAGTCTGGCCAACATGTAACTCCGGGCCCACATCCCGTGAATGAATTAAAAATCACAGAGGTGTCTCGATTTTTACCCTGAACGTCCCAGCTGTAATGATATTACTGCCCATAATTATTTACTTGCAGATGTTATCTGACTTGTAGAATTATTTTAGCGTTATGCGCTTCTGGATCACGTCACTCCTGTGTTTGTGAATGCTCTGAAATATTCGCCAAAATTAATCAAACAAAACAACACCGCGTGGGATGTTAAACAATAAGTACTTCAGTAGTCTATTTTGAAGCGATAATAACCCTTGTTACCATTTATAAAGAAACTGTTTCTTTCTATTAGGTATGGACATGAGGCGATTGTGTTGGAAATGTATAGCTGCCTGTCCGTGGCCTGGTAACATGCACTGTTCATCAATATCACATGTAAAGACAAAATATCATTTTACAACAGGAGAAACGCTGCTTCAGAAAGAGAAAGGTAACGCAAAAAAGCACATTTTCCGCCATGATGTTTTTGAAATGTGTTATTTTATTCTTTGTGATGTCTTATATCAAGGATTGTCTTATATGACGTCAACAGGGAACGCATCTGTTAATAACGCAAGGCTTCCCTTGGTTTCCCAACACGCGTCAAAGCCATCGCAGGGATTTTGGAAGTCCAGCCTCCATTGCAGTGTTGAATAACACGGCAAGCAATTTTGGCAGAGCAAGAACCAATAGGGGACCGTGATCTGATGTGATAATTAGATATCTGCTTCGTAAGCTTGAATGCGTGTAGCTATGAGGCAGGGTAGAGGAGGGGAGAATTTCACTGATCTTCTACATAGGCCCACTGGAGCTCCCCACCTCTATTCGAAAGGGCAGGCCGCACCTCAATTTCACTTCTCAGTCCAAAGGCAATGCAATCATCAGTGTGGCGCCCCCTCTGTACAGTGATCAGAAAGACTAGACAGACAGGGCAGCGATCGCTGTCTACATCTCGATCTTCAAACGTCATTTTGTTATGAGAATTGACGAGAGCGATGGTTCCATTGGTGAGGGCAGGCGGAGACAAACACGGGGCGCTTATAGCCGTTCAGCTTCTCAAGGTGGAAGGAATAAGAATGGAAGAGCAATAGTTGAAGGTGATTCGATAATGAAGGGAAACAAGCGGGATGTTGGCTGATCGCAAACGTAACTCCGGGATTGCGGGTTGCCTGCTGGGTGCAGGGTCCCCGGATGTTGCAGGGTTGCAGGGTGGCTACAGAACACCATCAGGGGGCGAGGGAACAGAACAAAGTGCTTATTCATAGCAGAACCCATGACACAAGCAGAAAGAGGGGTGAGATGCTACAGGCAGACTTTAGAGAATGATTGAAAATCAGGTCCTCGGAGGTCGTAATCTCCGGATTATGCCAAGCGCTTTATGTTAAAGAATACCATCAGAGGTAGATGGAGCTAATGAACACGTGGCTGAAGAGGTAGTGCGTGAGGGAGGTTTTAGAAATTCTCGGGCATTGGTATGGTTTTGGGGGGAAGCGGGACCTGTACAAGCCAGATTCCTTGCATATCACCTCGGCTGAGAATAATATCCTCACGGGGGTGAATGTATTTGTGCCTGTGGTTTGAGGAGTGGGGTTAGGTAGGTTATTTCTTTCAATAGTTAAAACTAGTTTGACACTGGAATACAATCTCCTGAATACATTAAGAAGGGAAAAGGAGAAATTCAATATCGAAACTAGTATGTTAGTGTGGTGTTAGGAAGGCCTAGAAGGCAAATGTTAGTAAATAGGCAACAAGGTGGTTTTGACAGAAATATAACCTATATACTTCAATTCAAGAGGTCGGGAGATTAAGACCGGTGAGTTGAGAGTACACGTTAAAACGCGAGGATATAACATTCTAGCTCTTCTTCAAACAGAACTCAAAGAAATGCAGCAATGGAAGCTCATCGTCTATGACTACACGGGTTTTAGTCGAGATAAAGAGAGGGATTTTAAAAGAGGGGTTTCTCAACATTGAGTGAAGAAACAATTAAAGCTGTGAGGAGGGAAGCTATGCTGGAATGATAATCAAATCAAGCCATATGGGTCAATGTGAGAAATAAAAAAAGAGGCAATCACACCTCTTGGAGTGTACTCTAAAGCCCCAAACATACAGATGAATTTAGCCGAACAAATGTGTGATCAGATCCCTGAGGAATTAAAAGATAAACAGCTCAGCAACAGTGGCTGCTTGAAATAACCGAATATAAGCTGGAATTAAAATAATGTGAACGACACAAAGAGAAAAAAGACACTTAAATTGCGTTTTGGAGAGAGCTTTTAGCAAGTATGTAACAAGCCAAATAGAGAGAAGCGGTTCTGTACTTGGTTTTGGGGAATTAAGCTGGACTGATGGAAGAGCAATCAGTGGGGAGCACTTTGGTAGAAGTAATTAAGTTAGATCTACGGGGCAGTTGTCACAAAAGACATATCTAGACCAGAAATAAAAGTTTTCAATTGGGAAACAGCTAATTGCACTAAGCTGAGATGTAATTTCGATTAAGAGAACTGGAAAGGGCTACTTGAAAGTAAATAGCCAGGTTCATCTCATTGTGAGGTCTTGATTGAAGAGCAAAGAAAGGAGTAAAAGTAACAAACAAATTCAGAACTCTGTATGTTAATGGGCTAAAAGGAAAGGTTAAAGGCAGGTCATGACAAATGCAGAGGGTTCAGTTCTACAGAGAACCGAGACCAGTATAAAACATGTAAGGGCTAAGTTAGAAAGGAAATTGCGAAAGCAGAGAGCGTGAAAAAAATTCTAAGTAAAGATGATACAGTCATTGATATCAGAGCACAAAATAGTAAACTATTAAATGAAATGAAGTTAGTGAGAGAGGATTTCTTAAGACGTTCATTTTTTTTTTTGAAATTGGATAAATCCCCAGGTCTGGATCGCGTGTATTTAAAGGCCTAAAGGAAAGCAAGAGAACGAATAGTGGTTGTTTTGACCATCATTATCCAATTCCTTCTGGCTACTGGTGTGCTGCCAGAGGACTGGAGGACAATAACATTTCACCATTGCTTAAAAAGGGAGAACAGAATAAATCGAGTAATTACAGACCAGTTAGCCTAAACACGGCTGTAAGTAAATTGTTTAAAAAATATTGAGGAAAAGGATAAATCATCATTTATAAAATTCACCAATGAATAAATGATAGCCAACATGGAATTGTTAAGGTCGTGTCTGCCACTCAGGGTGAATTTATTTTCGGAAGATATCAAGGATTGTCAATAATGGTAGTGCATTTGATGTGGTCTCGATTGATTTTAGGCTTGTGAGAAGCCCCATACGGTAGACTGATCTCGAAAGTAAAATCCCGTGGGATCCAAGGCAGAGTGGGAAATTTGATCAAACATTAGCTCAGGGGCAGAAACGAAAAAAATAATAATCGATGGGCCTTTTTTGTGACTGGGGGGGGGTGCTGTTTTGATGGGGTGAGACATCAAGACCGCATTTTATCGAGTGTGTCATCAAGGAGCGCTAGCAACACTGTAGTCAGTGGGAATCGTGGGGAGGGGGGAGGGGGTGGGAGAATCTCCATTATCTTTATGGGATCTATTGTTTCTTATTATTTAATCGCGCGACTAAAAAGGCAGTGATTTTGTAGCTCTGAAAAGTAACGTCAAAGAAGTATTTGACGTATTTTCCTTTCTTTCAGAAATAAGGGAACTCTTGAAAAAGCTGCAAAATTTAGGTGAGCAAAGATGTAAATTGTTATGACAAGGATAGTGGCTATTTTCTGGCACATCACGTTCCTTCTGCAAAGGAGTGAGTGGCCTTAATAATGTTTCTATTTATACGATTGTCTTAAACTTTTTTCTTAATTATTTCTTTCATGGGATGTGGGCGTCGCTGCCAAGGCCAGCATTTGTTGCCCATCCCTAATTGCGCTTGAACTGACCTTGCTAGGTAACTCTAGGGAACATCTAACAGTTCATATTACTGTGGGTCTGAAGGCAAGCCAAACCAGTTAAGGATGGCAGCTTTCCTTCCCTAAAGGAAGGATAATGATGTCCATTGTATTCGAACCACAATATTCAACTCCATTGGATTCGTTTGAAATGAGCAGCAGGTGGCTATTTTAAGGCGAAAGATGAGAAACCGGCCATTTTGTGACTCTGCCAAAGACGATTTGTTACTGGTATTTTTTTTTTAAATCTCGCTGCTTAAAAAATAATCTATTCACCTAGCTTACGCTTCTTTTGAAAAGTACCCTAAATCACGACCTGAGGGGGCAGTTTCTCTTTATTTACTGGCAGGGAGCAGGCATACATTTCAGCTTTTTCGCTTCCTCATGACTGTCTTCTTCCTTTGTCATTCGTGCGGACATGGACAACAACCTTTGGCTCCTCCTCGTTCCCCTGAAGAATATGCCGCGCCAAGAGCAAGATCGTGGTGTCGTGGTAATTTCACTGGATTCGGCATCTACTTGTCCGTGCTAGCTGGTGGAATTTCAATTCAGTTCATGGAAACCTGGGATATAAAGCAATTCTCAGTTATGGTGACCATGAAACTATCATTGATTGTGGTAAAAAAAAAACCATCGGGTTCATTAATGTCCTTCAGGGAAGGAAATCTGTCACCCTTACGCCGCTTGCCCTACATGTGACTCCAGACCCAGGGCAAAGTTGTCGACTCTTAGTGACCCTCTGAAGTGACCAAACAAGCCAAGAGAAAGTAGGGATGGGCAACAAATGTTGGCTTTGCCAGCAACACCCACGTCCCGTGAATGATTAAAGGAATGCGGCGCTGTTAGGTGCCGACCTTTGCTCCATGGGGTCAGGCTTGGCTTGGCCCTGTAGCTCCTGCCCTTTTGATTTACACGACCAAAACCCTGTTCTGTCTCCCTGCCGAATTCCTGTCACCCAACTCCCAGTTTCTACTTTGTTCATGACGATTCCAATTCGCCTCGTTCTCTCTCCCAGACCTCTACCAGCAAGTTCATGCTTCACAGAATCACAGAATCATGCAGGGCAGAAGAAGGCCTTCGGCCCATCGAGTCTGCACCGACACGTGAGGAACACCAGACCTACCTACCTAATCCCATTTACCAGCACTTGGCCCATAGCCTTGAATGTTATGAGGTGCCAAATGCTCATCCAGGTACTTTTTAAAGGATGTGAGGCAACCCGCCTCTACCACCCTCCCAGGCAGCGCATTCCAGACCCTCACCACCCTCTGGGAAAAAGGTTTTTCCCCACTACCCCCCCAAACCTCCTGCCCCTCACCTTCAACTTATGCCCCTCGTGACTGACCCTTCAACTAAAAGGAACAGCTGCTCCCAATCCACCTTGTCCATGCCCCTCATAATCTTGTACACCTCAATCATGTTGCCCCTCAGTCTTCTCTGCTCCAACGAAAACAATCCAAGTCTATCCAACCTCTCTTCATAACTTCAATGTTTCATCCCAGGCAAGATCCTGGTGAATGTCCTCTGCACCCCCTCCAGTGCAATCACATCCTTCCTATAATGTGGCAACCAGAAATGCACACAGTACTCCAGCTATGGACTCACCAAGGTTCTGTACAACTTCAACATGACCTCCCTACTTTTGTAATCTATGCCTTGATTGATAAAGGTGACTGTCCCATCTGCCTTTTTCACCACCCCACTAACATGCCCCTCAACCTTCCGAGATCTACGGACACACACGCCAAGGTCCCTTTGTTCGTCAGAACTTCCTAGTGTCATACCATTCATTGAATACTTCCTTGTCAAATTACTCCCTCCAAAGTGTATCACCTCACACTTTTCAGGGTTAAATTCCATCTGCCACTTATCTGCCCATTTGACCATCCCGTCTACATCTTCCTTTAGCCCAAGACACTCAACCTCACTATTAACCACCCAGCCAATCTTTCTGTCATCCGCAAGCTTACTAATCCTACCCCCCACATAGTCATCTATGTTGTTTACATATTTGACGAATCATAGGGGAACCCAGCACAGATCCTGTGGTACACCACTGGACACTGGCTTCCTGTCACTAAAGCATCATTCTGTCATCACCCTCTATCTCCTACAACGAAGCCAATTGTGAATCCCCCGCCTTATTAAATTGCCCTGTATCCAATGTATATCTGCCTTATTCATAAATCTCCCATGTGGAACCTTGTCAAAGGCTTTGCCGAAATTCATATAAATTACATCAACTGCGCTACCCTCATCTACACAGAGATAAAAACAAAAAAACTGCGGATGCTGGAAATCCAAAACAAAAACAAAAACAGAATTACCTGGAAAAACTCAGCAGGTCTGGCAGCATCGGCGGAGAAGAAAAGCGTTGATGTTTCGAGTCCTCATGACCCTTCGACAGAACTTGAGTTTGAGTCCAAGAAAGAGTAGAAATATAAGCTGGTTTAAGGTGTGTGTGGGGGGCGGAGAGAGAAAGAGAAGTGGAGTGGGGGTGTGGTTGTAGGGACAAACAAGCAGTGATAGAAGCAGATCATCAAAAGATGTCAACAACAATAGAACAAAAGAACACATAGGTGTTAAAGTTAAAGTTGGTGATATTATCTAAACGAATGTGCTAATTAAGAATGGATGGTAGGGCACTCAAGTATAGCTCTAGTGGGGGTGGGGAGAGCATAAAAGATTTTTTTTTTAATTTTTAAAAATAATGGAAATAGGTGGGAAAAGGAAAATCTATATAATTTATTGGAAAAAAAAAGGAAGGGGGAAACAGAAAGGGGGTGGGGATGGGGGTGGGAGCTCACGACCTAAAGTTGTTGCATTCAATATTCAGTCCGGAAGGCTGTAAAGTGCCTAGTCGGAAGATGAGGTGTTGTTCCTTCCACAACTCTTTCTCCAGTACATCGATGATTACTTCGGTGCTGCTTCATGCTCTCGTCGGGACTTGGAAAAATTTATTAATTTTGCTTCCAATCTCCACCCCTCCATCATTTTCACGTGGTCCATCTCTGACACTTCCCTTCCCTTCCTTGACCTCTCTGTCTCAATCTCTGGTGATAGACTGTCCACCAACATCCAATACAAACCCACCGACTCCCACAGCTATCTCGACTACAGCTCCTCACACCCCGCTTCCTGTAAGGACTCCATCCCATTCTCTCAGTTCCTTCGCCTCTGTCGCATCTGTTCCAATGATGCTACATTCAAAAACAGTTCCTCTGACATGTCCTCCTTCTTCCTTAACCGAGGTTTTCCGAACACGGTCGTTGACAGGGCCCTCAACCGTGTCCAGCCCATCTCCCGCACATCCACCCTCATGCCTTCTCCTCCCTCCCAGAAACATGATAGGGTCCCCTTTGTCCTCACCTATCAGCCCACCAGCCTCCGCATTCAAAGGATCATCCTCCGCCATTTCTGCCAACTCCAGCATGATGCCACCACCAAACACATCTTCCCTTCACCCCCCCTATCGGCATTCCATAGGGATCGCTCCCTCTGGGACACCCTGGTCCACTCCTCCATCACCCCCTACTCCTCAACCCCCTCCTATGGCACCACCCCATGCCCACGCAAAAGATGCAACTCCTGCCCCTTCACTTCCTCTCTCCTCACCATCCAAGGACCCAAACACTCCTTTCAAGTGAAGCAGCATTTCACTTGCATTTCCCCCAACTTAGTCTACTGCATTCGTTGCTCCCAATGTGGTCTCCTCTACATTGGAGAGACCAAACGTAAACTGGGCGACCGCTTTGCAGAACACCTGCGGTCTGTCTGCAAGAATGACCCAAACCTCCCTGTCGCTTGCCATTTTAACACTCCACCCTGCTCTCTTGCCCACATGTCTGTCCTTGGCTTATTGCATTGTTCCAGTGAAGCCCAACGCAAACTGGAGGAACAACACCTCATCTTCCGACTAGGCACTTTACAGCCTTCCGGACTGAATATTGAATTCAACGACTTTAGGTCATGAGCTCCCTCTCCCATCCCCACCCACTTTCTGTTTCCCCCTTCCTTTTTTTTCCAATAAATTATATAGATTTTCCTTTTCCCACCTATTTCCATTATTTAAAAAAAAATTAAATCTTTTATGCTCTCCCCACCCCGACTAGAGCTATACCTTGAGTGCCCTACCATTCATTCTTAATTAGCACATTCATTTAGATAATATCACTAACTTTAACTTTAACACCTATGTGTTCTATTGTTGTTGACATCTTTTGATGATCTGCTTCTATCACTGCTTGTTTGTCCCT
Source organism: Carcharodon carcharias (assembly GCF_017639515.1). NCBI lineage: Eukaryota > Metazoa > Chordata > Chondrichthyes > Lamniformes > Lamnidae > Carcharodon > Carcharodon carcharias. The sequence goes on from NC_054495.1 coordinate 15,484,575, forward strand.
ACAACCACACCCCCACTCCACTTCTCTCTCTCTCTCTCTCTCTCTCTCCGCCCCCCACACACACACCTTAAACCAGCTTATATTTCAACTCTTTCTTGGACTCGAACTCAAGTTCTGTCGAAGGGTCATGAGGACCCGAAACGTCAACTCTTTTCTTCTCCGCCGATGCTGCCAGACCTGCTGAGTTTTTCCAGGTAATTCTGTTTTTGTTTTTGTACCCTCATCTACACGTCTGGTCACCTCCTCAAAAAATTCAATCAAATTTGTTGAGCATGACCTCCCTCAGACTAAGCCATGTTGACTGTTACTAATCAATCCTTGCCTCTCTCAGTGGAGATAGATTCTCTGTTTTAGAATTCTCCCCAATAGTTTCCATATCACTGACGTGAGACTCGCTGGCCTGTAGTTCCCTGGCTTCTCTCTACAACCCTTCTTAAACAGTAGAACTACATCATGGCTAGCTGCCCCAAAATCTCCCCTTTTCAAACCTGGATTCACCTTGTGCTGTGTTTCAAAAGCTTGCAGAGAATTTCTGAAGCTTCATCTATAATTGTACAATTCTGCATTGATCCTCGTTTAGAAACGGGAAAGACGTACCCAGTAGGTTGTGGTGAGTAGTAACATTTCATATCGAGTTCCATTGTAATAATTGAGACTGATAATCAGCAAAATTGATTCCTTTGGTTTTATACATACACATATGTAGATAGATAGATAGATACTTACATACAAAGGTACATAGATACATAGATAGATACATAGATGGATGCAGTTCGCTTGATCCAAGAGTTTGGCATAAGTTGTTGCTATTTATTTATCTATTGTAACTTATTTAAGACAGAGATGAGGAGCTTTTATTTCTCTCAGAGGGTATTGTGACTTTGGAACTCTCTTCCTCAAAAGCTGATGGTAACAGAGTCTTTGAATTTTTTTTTAAGGCAGAGCTAGATAGATTCTTGATTAACACAGGGTCGGAAGGTTATCGGTCCAGGCAGAAATGTGGGGTTGAGGTTACAATCAGATCGGTCACGGCCTTATTGAATGTCGGAGCGGGCTCGAGGGGCCGAGTAGCCTACTCCTGCTCCTAGTTCATGTATTTCTATCTCCTTAAGTTAGTTACATCGATGAGTTAAGATCTTTATTCCCGCTGAACTCTCCCGCCAACAGCGCCGCCTACCCCCCCCCCACCCCCAAACATTTCCAGATGCTTTGTGTTTATCTTCAGTAATGATAGATAGAAAGGGTTTTTTTTTTAAATGTCGCTTCTCTTTCCTTATTACCCATTGGATTCTCAACTAATCCGCTCACATTTACTGTCACTAGCCCCTCCCTATGTGAATGCCTATAGAAGCGATTGCAATGTATTTTTGTGGCTCTTGAGAGGCAACTTTCAATCTATTTTATCATTCCTTTCGTGTCCTTTGTTCTCTTTTGTTGAATTCAAATGTCCTCTCAACCTCAGACATACTATATTTTCCAGCCTCATCTGATGGTGATCAATTAGCTCTTCACTCTAGCGGCGGTTGGATCTTTTTTCTTTCCTGTGACGTTTTTGTGCCCTAAAATAATGCTTTCAGTGTAAACTACGCATTAATTCTGCACATGCTAGCCATGTGAATTTACTGTCATAACTTATCATTTAGCTGCCAATCTACCTTAGCCAACTGGCCCGTCCTGCGTGCATACTCCGATCTTGCAACTTGCCTGGATGAGTGCAGCTCCAACAACTCGAATCCACCCAGTGCAAAGCATCCCGCTTAATTGGGACCTCAACCCGCCACTGGACGTACAGTGGCAGCAGCGTCTGTCGTACACAACTTGTCAAGCCTCCTGCCACGGCAGCATTCAAACCCGCGACCCACAGAACCCAGATGGGCAACGGCAAGCAGACAAACCGGAGCAAACCGTCAGCTACAATTTGCCCTCGGAGCCGCAAGCCGTTCTGACGTGGAGCTATAACACTGTTCCTTCACTGTCGCTGGGTAAAAATCCTAGATGGCCCACCTAACAGCGCCGAGCGTGTACCTGCACCACATGGACTGCAGCGGTTGAGAAAGGCGACTCACCACCAATGTGTAAAGGCAGCCGGCGACGGGCAACAAGTGCTGGCCGAGACAAGGGACATCCCGTGGAAGAATACAGAGTAGGAAAACGTCGGCCAGGATGTTATGCTGCTCGTGGAATCGACCCGGAATCGCGCGCCCGGACGCCATCGGGCTCGCGCGCAGCATTGCAGTTGGCGGGTGCGCGCGGGGGCCGGAAACGCGCCTTGCCGATCCACCCCAACCAGTCTTACGCCGTCCCGGGCCGCACAATTTATGATAATATCCACTTTTCCGGTTGTCGAACCGGCCAGGCGGCCTTGAGGTTTTCGCTACCCACTCCGTCCAGGGCGGGGATGAAACGTCTGGGGTTCAATAACATAAAGGAAGCAGTTTGTAGTCCGCCGCTAGGTGTTTGCATTTACAGTATTGACACAGTTTGCAGAGGTTTACTGAGCTCTTTTCGTTCTTACCTGGCTGCAGCTCCCTGAGGTAGCTCCACAGCGGCCGTCAGCCTTCAGCGAGCCCAAGCCTACACTCTCCCTCCTGTCGCGCCCGTCCTTCTTCCCGCTGTCCATCGGCCAGCCAGCGTGAATTTGCGTTCGGGCGCCGTTGGTGGGCAGATGCGCCTTGCGCGTCCGCTTCCGGGCCCGACGAACGTAGGATTCAGGCCGTTGTTTTCATTTAAGGCTCTAGTCCATATTCACAACACGGCATTCAGAATCATTACATAACGATATCATATTCAGGCTACAATGAGCTGGAGACCCATTCACCGCAAAGTTGTCTATTAACCGTTTCTCGGTGCACACTCGTCGCCAATAGTGACCTGGAAGACGATTCCGTGAATCGCCTTCCAGCCTATTTGTTTGGACAATTTGGTTTTCCCAGTCTATATGAAGATGAAGCACCCCCGTGATTAGCCTATTAACCCTATCGCATACGCCTTTAAATTCAAGGTTAATACTCTGCCCCCTACCACAACAAGTGATAAATAACACCAACAACAAATCACTGCACGTTGGTCTTTCTCAGCTCCACTCAAACTAATTTGACCGCTTGATTGTCGGTATTAAGATCCTTTCTTTTTGCGATCCTATGTTTATCCCACATGGGCTATCCCTCCTCTTCGTTTTGTTTGTTGCTTCTGAACTGTAAGTGACCTTAAGCGTTTCTTCCCTAGTCTTACTCTCTTTGTAACTAGCTCTTCTTACTGGCTTCTTGGTTAAAAATATTAGTTCATACCTATGTCATTAATTCATAAAATGTGATGTAATTTTATCGCGCATTCAGATTTTGTGTCTTCAGCTTGGGCAATCGTCTAGTTTTCTCTGACTTCACCACTGTGACTATTCCTGATCCCATGTGTTCTCAGGACGGTCCCTTCCTAACGTTGCTTTTGACCCACAGGCCTGGAGTTACGCCATTTCCATTCTTGCCCTTTGAATTAGATTGACCGCAGTGGAACTGATTATCAGGTGCCGCTGATTCAGGGAGCCCAATTCATTGTAGCTGGCCCCAAATGAACTTTTAACACCGTGAGTTCAAATATCGACAAAGCAGTTTGAAAACTGCAGATGAATAGTTTGGATACGTGGGAAAAAAACTGGAATGGGTAAAGATGTCCAGAAAATTGACCTTCTATGTTAAGTATAGCAAAATTCAATTGGCAAGCAAAAGCCATTTTTTTTAGAATTTTAGAAATAATGGTTTGCAGCGAATACATAAAGAAGTAAGGACACGTGACTCGAGGGGAATTTTCAAACCACAGAGGAAGAAGCTCCAGATATCAGAGCAATGCATCGTCCTCATAGAAGAACAACGCTATTTCCTATCAACTTACTGAAATCCAATTCTGGGATGAGACATGAGGTTCCGGGAAATTGCCTACTGGGGCAGAGAAGGGCATGAGGTCAACAGATGTTGGTTAGATTATGCCATATATGTCCAATTGGACAGGTAATCCCTCTTCGCTCTGTATCAACAGCAAACCGGCATTTATATAACGCCTTCAATGTAGGAAATGTCACAAATTGACTCGCAGCAGTTTAATCAAACAATATTTGCAGAAGCCACATTAGCAGACATCAGGTCGGAAGAGGACAACAATCATGATCCAACAGTTTCGTTTGAAGGTTGTGTCGTGAAGGAAGAGAGAGAGACAGATGGTTTTAGGAAGGGATTTTCAGAACTCAGAACAGAGGCAACTCAACGCAGACCCACCAAGGGCGAAGCAGTGAAGAACAAGGGCTCGCAATGGGGGAGGGGGCGGATTTGGAAGGATATAAAGACTCCAGAGGGATGTAGGGCTTCTTGAGCTTAAAGAGAGAGCAGAAGTAAAACCATGGAGAGAGCGGCGGAGAATTGAAGTGCCGTCGATTTAATGTTACCACTAAGAGAATGAGCTGTACAATGTAGAGCTGTGTGTACCATATGAAACCGACAAACACGGGAACGCTTGATGAAGGAGGTGGACGCCTCTTTAAGGCAACTCTTGATAATTGCTTGAAATAAGGTATTTGGCAACAGAGTTAATTTCGGGTCTGTTTTATTTTATTAACACTTCTCTTTTATTGACAATTTAGATGATGAGTTGCGCCAGAAGGATACCGGTAAAACATTTTTTTTCCACCATGGAATTAATTGTGTACAGAAAATATTTTAAAGGCTGAAATTCTAAAATACAGTCTTCTCAGCACTGCCTGTGCCAAGTGCTCTACGTCCAGCGAGAAAGTTTCAAGACCGTGATGTAATATCAATGGATTGAGTCTGAGCATAAAACTAACACTATGGGTTGGCCGCTGTTCACTGAATCCAGACTACTGAGATTCTGATTGACATCAGTGGAACTTCAATCGTAGTGGTTGTTATAATGAGGTCAGTTATTCATACATCAGGTGACCGAACCCACCCCCACCCCCCCTCCCCCCACCACCCCCCTTCCCCCCACCCCCCAAGCTACTCAGTACCAGCCATGCTTAAGTTGTAACTATATATGAATAACCATGAACAAAGTTTTAATAACGATTTGCGGGAAACAATATTATTTATTCTGCTGATCAAAAATGAACTTGGAGTGCAAAATAACCCCAGTTCGTGCTGCAGTGCGCATGGCTTCCAAATGGCCTCCAATCATGCCACCAGCAGCCTGATTAGCTACCGTCCCCTTTGCATTATCGCCCAACATTAATTTCTACCCTGTTTCTACTTGGCTGGTCATGTCCCTTCTTTTTGTTTCGCTGTCGGGTCTTGCACTAAGTGCATCACCGGTGCTTTAGTTTTGCCAGACACCCTGCAAACTTCCTGATAGCAAGAAACCGTCCGATTGTAACGTTTATACCCTCCCTGAGGCAGTATTCCCCAACCTATGTACATCTTCAAAGCCTAGAATAATTAATGTTATGCATACCCATGCCATCATCTACGAGTTTTCCATTCTGTCGTTCCACATCAAGTACACGAGAAGTGATGTTTACCAATGGACAACTCTGCAAAGTGGCTGGGATCAAACAGATCGGCCATTGCATTACCAATTAAACGGGTTGATTCTAGAGGACATTGTGCACAGAGAACGCTTCCATTTTTATTCGAATATGCTAAAGTAAACGGTGCTTAATTTACGTCCTTTAACCTCGACAAGGGTTTGGATTTGGATTTGAAAGTTTGGGTGGAAAAATAAACTATATCCTCTGGTGGGAGAATTTACGGTACATGTGAGAGCTGGAGAGCATAACCTACAAATTAGAGCTAAGCTGTTCAAGGGTGGAGTCGGAAAGGGCTTCCTCTCGCTAAAGGAAATAAAGACAAGGTACTGTCTTAGCCAGAAAGTTATTGAGGATGAATGAATTTAAAACTCAATCACAGACATTAATCCATGTTTCAGCTTGAAGGCTCTTTCCTTATTCGTTCACGGGACGTGGACGATGCTGGCAATGTCAGTAGTTATTGCATAAAATCTAAGTGTCCTTGGAAAACCAGAGGTATGCCACCTCAATTTTCCGTGTGCTGTAGGTGAACCCACAGCACAAGTTACCCAGGATAGAGTTTCGGTAGATTTACCAAGTGAAAGCCCAGGAATTGCTATACATTTCCAAGACATGGTGCTGTGTGACTTGAAGTGGAGCTTGCAGAGTTTGGTGTTCTCAAATGTCGGCCCCCTTTGATTTTCCATCAGGTATTAGTTGGATGTTGAAAAGGTGCCCAGGACAATAATGCCGCAGTGCACTTTCTGATTGAAACTCTCCTGCACACGCAGCAGTTGTGGTGAAGTGAGTGAAGTTCTGTGCTGATTGGCGGGTTGCATTACGAGAAAATATGTTCGTTGTTAATTATGGATTAATTCCTTAACTATTTGACAATCACTTATCTGTCATCATGTATTGGATTCTAGTTTCCACTGTACATTCGCTATCTCGCCATTTATATATAAGCAGTTTTATTTTCTTTGCTTAAGACCCTAGTTTACACTTACCAAAGTCGCTCACAATCTCCAACAGATTATGATCACTCTTCCTCGAGGCCCCTTTACTACAAAGTTATGAATTAACCTTTCCTTACTGCACAATACTGCGTACAAAATAGCATGTTCCTCATTTGATTCAACTGCATACTGACTTAGGAAACTGTATAGATCACGTCCCAGGCACAATATTACTGGGAATATGCCTTGTGGGTTTATATAAAGGTTTAGTTACCCCACGAATTCTGTACTATGCCTATTAAACGCATTCCCAAAGTCTTGTGTTACAATTTGCCAGGCACTAAAACTATACTTTGGGAGATTGTGCACTACGCGTTCATTTATTTTTCACATCCCTTGTGGCCCCTTGGTTCCTTGTGGGGGGGAGGGGGGGGGTGGAATCGTTCCCACTGCACAGATTTCAAAGAGGTTTGTGTTTGAGTTGAGTACCAGGGTAGTTTAAAGCCTTGTGTCGTACAAGGCGAGGATCACACCTTCGCCAACGCATGGAAATCAGAAACTAATTTGGGAGCTTCAATGAGAAACAGATGATGCCACATCGACAGTTTCATGCTTAACACCTTGAGCCTTATTTCCTTCTCTCGGGGTCGATAGGTTCCTTCACTGTCGTTGGGTCAAATCCGGGAACCCCCTCCCTAACAGCACTATGGGTGTACCCACACCACGGGAACTGCAGTGAATCAAGGAGGCAGCTCACCACCACCTTCTCAAGGGCAATTTGGGATGGGCAATAAATGCTGGGCCCAGCCAGCAAAGCCCACATCCCGTGAATGAATAACTATTTTTTAAAAAAAAAACATCACAGGAAGGACAGCCCCAACAGTGCTCATGGACCTGAATGGAAACTAGAATCACACAGCGAACAACAGGGTCGGTTCGATTTAAAATCAGCTCACATGTGAAAGGTGACCTCGTCTATTTATTTCTTATATAGAAATTGCTAAACTGAAAACTGACCTTGAAGATACAGGTTTGGAAGATTTCTACCACTTTGAATTCATTATGTTGTTTTCTGTTAGCTGTTGCCTAGTTACTGCACATGTGGGAAAAATTAACCCTTGTCTGTGGTGCGCAATGGGCAGAACTGCAGCCGTGGCCAATGAGTGGTAGCAGAGGAGATTTACTGGAATGGCACCAGGATTGAGGTACTTCAGTTATATCGACAGACTAGAGAAGGTGGATTATTCTCCACAGAGCAGAGACAGTGGTGAGTGTGTTCATAGAAAGCTTCAAAAGTCTGAGTTTCGAGACAACAAATATACAACCGCTCCCACTGGAAAGTGAGCCACGGATCGCAAAGGTTTAACATCAGAGGCAAAACAGCACAAAGGAGATGAGGAATATCTTTTTTACGTCACGATTTGATAAACCCTGAAAACCACTGGCTGAAAATGTGGTCGAAAATGATTTGTATTAATATACAACATAAAGTTTCGTATATAATATATATAAAAGGAAACAAGGGTAGATAAGGGGATTAATTGCCCCGAACTTTCAAAGCGTCCATCTAGGATGCTCAGGCCTTCTGTACAGTAGGATTATATGACACATTTACATGGTTGATGTGGCCTAATTGAAAGTATGAAGGGAGTTTCAATATTTTTTATATTCTAATTATAACTTCTGTATTACTGTTCATCAATGATTTGAAAATTATATGCAAATAAACATCATTTATATTTACAAAGTGGTTTTCTGACATAAATTGACTTCATTTCCATGAACAGAGGAAAAGTTGCGTCAAAAAACTATAGGTAAATGCAATTCAGTCTACTGGTTTGAATTCAGAGTATGTATAAACGCGCTGATTTGCCGATTTCAACCTCGCTAATAGCGCTGCCTCAGTCCATCTGCTCATGAGGCACTCGTCCATGTTTTTCCCACATCCAGGATAACAATCGAAATCGCCCCTGGCCATACTCCTATCCTCCGACATTCAGGGCTCCCCTCCTCGACCCTACATCGCAAACATCCACCTTCATTCATTATCTCTATCTTCACTGGTCTACACTGATTGCTGGCCCACCAGTGCCTCGACTTTATTTTTTCTTTACATTCTTCCATATCGTTGTTTCTTCTTCTCCTTAAAGTTCAGCAGTCCTCCAAGATCCCTATGCTCCTCCAAGTTCCGGCCTTTGCCCAGAGGCCAATTGCATTGCCCCAGAACTTGTGTTGAGCCAGTAACTGTCTAGAGCAGCTATGGAACTCCCTCCGGACCCTCCAGACTTATCTCGCTTCCATTAAACCATCCTGTGAATATAGTTTTGTCCAACTGTTCTAAAACCCAGACGTTGGCTTGGTGTCGTTTATTTTTGGCCAATTATACCCCTCTGAAACGCTGTCAGTCGTTATAGTGTGTTGAAGGTGCTATGCGAATGTTAAAACCTATTGTTTATTCAAGTTACATCATGTGAGGGACATGCATTATTATTATCCACCAACTGCCAATGTTTCTCCTAGAATTGAAAGATAAATGCAAAATTGGAGGTAAGTCATGAGAATAATTTTGCTTTGGTTGGATCTGGATACAGTCTATCTCAGATGGAACTGGATACCAGACGGATGTGTAAAATAATCGTTTTATGTTTCTGCGTTTGGGGCGACATTTCCGGAAGAGGTCAGCTCTCCAGATAGAATCATATGGATAATAATTGAAACCACCTTCAGGTTCAGTGGTGATCAGTTAAATTTTCTTAATATTGGGGACACACAAGGAGAAAAGAAGTCGGAGCAGGATCAGATTATATGGCCCATCGAGCCTGTTCCATCATGCAATATGATCATAGGTGATCTTGGACTTGAACTCCATTTCCCCAACTCTCCTCATGTCACTTAATTCATTGAACGACCAAAAATCTGCCTATCCCAGTCTTAAATACATTCAACAATGGATCATCCATAACCCTCTGGGGTAGACAATTCCAAAGCTTCACAACCCTTAGAGTGAAAAAATTTCTCCTCATCTCAGTCCGAAATGATTGGCCCCTTATCCTGAGATTATGCCCTGGCATTTTACATTCCCCAACCAGTGGAAACAATCTCTTAGCTTCTACCCTCTCAACCCCCTTCAGAGTTGTACAGGCTTCAACGAGATCGCCTCTCATTCTTTTAAACTCCAGAGAATAGAAGACCAATGTGTTTAGCCTCTCATCATAGGGCAACCCTTTCATCCCAGGGACAAATTCAATGAAGCACCTCTGCGCTGCCTCTCGTGTAAGTATATCCTTTCTTAAATGTGGAGACCAAAACTGCTCAATGTATTCCAGATTTGGTCTCACCAAAGCCCTTTACAAATGCAGGAGGACTTATTCATTCTTGTACTACAATCCTATTGTAATAAGGGCCAACATGTCATATGCCTTCCTAATTGTCTTTTGCATCTGCATGCTAACTTACTGTGTTTCTGGTACAAGCACACCCAAGTATATTTGGCCAGCCGCACTGATGGGTGAAATAGATATGTGAAAAATATCCCCTCTGCCGAGTGGCTAAGAAATCTAGAAGGGAGATCAGGCGAAATGTTTCAGCTCAGAAAGCTGTCGAGATCCGGAACGATATAGCTGAACATAAGAATGAAGCCGACTCGATTAAGATAGCGGAAGTAGAAGGTAGTTGTGAATATGGAACTTAAAGGGGTACAGACAAAAAGCAGGGATGTCTGATTGACTGCAAGTGATGTTTATATGCATCAGAACAGGCAGCACGGTTATAGTGGCAAGCTGCTTTGATGCAAATTCCCATGGTGTTACTATTCTACTCTCCTCCCAAAATATGTTGCATCACAGTAAACTTAAAGTTGTAAAACTCGGTGTGAAAGACGCGCGTTAGTCAATGGCATTAGGGATAAGATAAACAAGGATGGTTAATATAGTTCACACACGGGTCCGCTCTGAACTAACTACATTTCCCAATCTGTTTGGTGAATGGACTCATGTCTTCCTGTAGGCCAAAAACAGGTAGGGCAGAATCTTGCCCTTGGATGGCGGGCGGGCCGCCACCAATTAAGGCCCGCCCAGAGGCATCCCCGACGGGAAGCGCTATGCGCTTACTGCGCGGGAGGTGGAGGGAGTCCCCAGCCGTCAATGTGCGCTCTTTCGCGCCTGAGACAAAGTCCTGTCTCAGGGAGACCAGTGACAGTCCGAAAAACTTTAAAGAGACAAAAATAATAAAATTATTAACATGTCCCCCTCATGTGACAATGTCACACAAGATGGGACATGTTAATAAAGAACAGATAAACTATTACTTTTTTTAAAATACGGACATGAAACTTCATCCTGCCAGTGGATGAAGTTTGATTAATAATCTGGAGCCCGCTGGAGCTCCTGGCCTGCTCTCCAGCCTTAAGGTTGGACGGGCAGGTCTTCAATTACTTTAAATAGACCGTCCATGCCCTCAATTGGCCACTGATAGGTCGGCGGGCGGACAGCTGATCTCGCTGTCCGCCCGCCTTCCTTCAAATTTAAATGGACCGGGATGACGTCGGGGATTCCTCCTGACGTCATCCACGTCACTTTCCCCTCGGCGACCGGGCCCCGTCCCCAAATCGCCGAGGGGAAAATCCTGGCCGTAAAATTGCCCCCTCCCACCACCCCCCCCCCCCCCCCCCCACCCCCACCCCCGGCGGGATTTTACGCTCCCGCCAAAATCAATCGAGCCCGTAAAATTCCGCCCAATAGAAAAGGAAGTTTATGTCTCTGCTCTGTCGAGAGTGGTGTGCATCTGGTTCCAAAGGAAACTCGCCCCCGCTCTATACTTAGCCCAATTTTCTTTTGTACTGCTCACATATGGCATAACCTCCAGTTTGTAATTTCCTCCAACCCCCAACGCCCTTGCATTGTATCTGCATAGCGAAAAAAAAAATATTTTCAGGCAAATAAAAAGCTTTAATATTTTCCATTTCTGCCGAATGGCCACCGATATGAAAGGTAAATTCCAAGTTCCTGCAGGGACATTTGCTAGTGCTATTGGAGGGGATTGAAGGCTACTGGTCAGGAATATGGGAATCAGAAGGTAATACTACAAAGCGCGAAGAGCATTGGGTAATAGTGATAGTAGGAAAGAATAAGGTATTAGGTGGGTTAAGCCCAAGGGGAAGCAATAAAATCTAAATTAGGGTTGCATTTCATCTACGTGAATACAGAGACGGTGTTAAATAAGATTGAAGAGCTTCAGGCGCAGTTGGCAACTTGTGTCTATGAAGTTGCGGTTATGACAGCAACCTGGCTCAAAGAAGCCCAGGATAAGGTATTCAATACTCCTGGATACAGGGTGGTGAGGAAAGATGGGGAAGGAAGGAAAGGAGGAGTGATGTAAACATTGATTAAAGAGAAGTTTCAGTGCTGGAGAGCCAGGATGTCCCAGAGGGGTCAAGGGCAGAATCTACGTAGCGAGAGCTAAGAAGTAAAAGGTGCAATTATATTGCTTGGTGTAATATATAAGCCACCAACTGGTGCGGAAGATGTAGAAGAACAAATTTGCAAGGAAATTACAGAGAAGTGCAAGTATTGTAGACTAATTATACTGGGTGAATTTCCCTATCCATATATAGACTGGAATAATAGTAGCGTAAAGGGCAGAGAGGGGCAAGAGTTCCTGAAATGTGCTTAGGCGAACTTTCTAGTGAACTTTCTCCCCTGTTCAGTGATTAACGAGGCACTGCTGGGTGGTCTTCGGGAATATGTTGGGTCCAGTGCATCATGATTCTGTAGGGTAACATTTAGAGGACAGTGATCCTGAAAACGACTTGAAAGCAGAAATGATAGTTTAAAATCCAGGACTTTAAAAATGGGGAGCCAATGTCGATCAGTGGTCATGATAAACAGGACTCAGTGCAACTTAGAGCAAATGGCAACAGTGATTTCAATAACCTAAGATTTAAGGGATGAGTAGAGCGTGAGAGATTTGCCAGATAGGTGTTGAAACAGTTAAGTCTAATTTTGAAAAAGGCATGGAAGAGGGATATTGAAGTATATGATCTGTGCATGGTAAATGTTACGAGTGTGAAAATAGCTGAATGTATGGACATATGGACAAGGAGCCAGAGTAGACTATTCTGCCCCTCGAGCCTGCTCTGCCATTTAATAACTTCATGGCTGATCTGACAGTAACCTGGAAACTGGTGAAATTATGGATGGAGTGGGTATTTAGTCAGAATCTCATCCAGAGGTCAACCTTCACTTCAGGTTTGTAAACAGTCTGATCCAGCCAGAGTCATTTGGCGAGGGAATGAAATTAAAGTGGAGAGCAGAAGCAATGGCTTCAATATCCCCAATATTTGTTGCATATTGATGCAAATTTCTACAAATTAAGCACCGGCTGACAGCGGAAGAGTCCAGCCAGGTGACGGTGAGCTAGAGAGGCTATCATCAGTGCACATGTGGAAACTGACCTTTTGGGGGATAATCACAGAGGGATGACAAACAAGAAATGGGACGGGCCATCAAAAGCCAGAGGTAACATTCTGCAAACAGGAAGGGAGGAGATTGGTATAGTTAGAAAGGGAAGCGTGAAACCATGCAAGTGTATTCCTACCCAGCTGGGTGGCACTGAAGAGTCATTGGAGGTGAATGGTGTGGTAAACCGTGTCAAAGGCAGCAGAGGAAGATGAGCTTACCTTTGTACACTCATATTCTGTGTGTTATTTTTGACTATGATGTGAACAGTGTTGATGCAGTGGTGGGGGCTGCAAACTGATTGGATGGATTCTAACATGCTTGAGGTTCTGGGAAAGGCGAGATCGTATTGGCAGTTGGGGAGAAGTGCCATCACTTTTCAAGGACGGAGGGATCAGGTGCTTGTTTTGGGAGGAGAGGAGTGATTGGCACAGATTTGATGAAGAGTGAGAGAATCTACAGAGTGAGGGCCGTTAACAATTTCATCCAATGTGAAGCCAGGAAGTAAATTTCGTTGGCCAGCAGTGGAAATAGGGTAGAGGGCCAGAGGTTGGACTCGTGGACAATGTGAGCTTAAAGAAAGCAGGAGGGGAGATAAGAGATGAAATATAGGACCGGAACAGGATAGAACCAGAGAATAACATAACTGCAACACTCTTCCCATCCATTGGTCTGCCAGAGTCCTTAAGATCAAGACTAGCATTGCACTTTATAAAGCTTTTGTATCCCATCCAGAAATATTAGTGACATATTTAAATGGATCCCCAATTTCGTATGTTCTTTCACAGTTCTTACCGTCTCATCATTTGGAACATACACTGAACTATATTAATTTTACCCCAATAAGCTTGGGTCCCACCAAGGCCAGTCAGCTCCTGACCTCATTGCAGCCTTGACTCAAACATGGGCAAAAGAGCTAAGCCACGAAGGTGAGGGGAGAGTGACTGCCCTTGCAGTATTTCACCGATTGTTGCATCAAGGAGCCCAAGCAAAGCTGGAGCCAATGGAAACCAGGGGGAAAGCTCTCTGCTGGTTGGAGTCATACCTAGCATAAAGGAAGATGGTTGTGATTGTTGAAGGTCAACTCTCAGTTTCAGGACATCATTGCAGGATTTCCTCAGGGTAGTGTCCTAGGCCCAACCATGTTCAGCTGCTACATCAATGACCTTCCTTGCATCATAAGGTCAGAAGTGGGGATGTTCCCTGAAGATTGCACAACGTTCAACATCATTCGCAATTCGCCAGATACTGAAGCAGTCCATGTGCAAATGTAGCAATACATGCACAATATCCAGCCTTGGGCTGACAAGTGACAAGTAACATTCACGTCACGTGAGTGCCACGAAATGACCATCCCTCCAACAAGACTGAATCTAACCATTACCCCTTGACATTCAACAACATTACCATTGCTGAATCCGGTACTATTGACAACCTGGGGGTTACCATTGACCAGAATCTGAACTGGACTAGGCATTTAATACTGTGGCTACAAGAGCAGGTCAGAGGCTCGGAATCCTGCGGTGAGTAACTCACCCCCTGACTCCCCAACGCCTGTACAGCACATACAAGGCACATGTTAGAAGTGTGATTAAATACTCCCCACTTGCCTGGATGAGTGCTGCTCCAAAATCTCAACAAGCTTGTCACCATCCAAGACGAAGCGACCCATTTGACTGGCAACCCATCTACAAATATTGATTGGTTCCAAAACCGAGACACATCAGTGTGTACCATCTACAAGATGCACTGCAGGAACTCACCTTGACTCCTTAGGCAGCACTTTCCAAACCCACGACCAAAATCCTGGAATTCCCTAACAGCGCTGTGGGTGTAGTTACACCACATGGGCTGTAGCAGTTCAACAAGACAGATCACCACCACCTTCTCAAGGGCAATGAGGGATGGGCAATAAATGCTGGTCTGGCCAGCGATGGCTGCATCCCATGAATTATTTTTTTTTAAATGTGGATTCTCATATCGTACCAATCTGCCACTGCTTTCCTTGAGCAAATAATCTATCAATGTCACGCTACAACTGTTCACCTGCCTCTAAACATTTTTGACGAATGAACTGCAACGTTTTCTTAGAAAAGACCTTTATTCTTCATACAGTTGCAGATTGCCTTCTGCTGCCTCTCGGGCGTTTCTAGGTGAATCCTTAAAACCCCAGGGCAAAGCATTTCACGTAGTCTACTTGGACTTCAGCAAGGCTTTTGACAAGTGCCCGCATGGGAGACTGATAACGAAGTTAAGAGCCCGTGGGATCCAAGGCAACTTGGCTGAGTGACAGGAAGCAGAGGGTGATTGTGGAGGGCTGTTTTTGTAACTGGATGCCTGTGTCCAGTGGGGTTCCACAGGAATCGGTGTTGAGTCCCTTGCTGTTTACAGTAGATATGAATGATTTAGACTTGAATGTGGGAGGGCTGATCAGTACGTTCGTGGATGACACGAAAATTGGTGGGGTGCAAAGTAGTGAGGGGGATAACCTGAGATTACAGGAGGGTATAGGTGGACTGGTCAGATGAGTTGATCAGTGGAAAATGGGTTTTAATCCAGGTAAGTGTGAGAAGATGCACTTGGGCAGGAAAAACAAGGTACAATGAATGGAAGGACCCGAGGAAGTAGCGAGGATCAGAGGGACCTTGGCATCCATGTCCACTGGTCGCTTAAAGTAGTGGGACAGGTAGATAAGGCGGTTAAGAAGCCATATGGGATACCTGCCTTTATTAGCCAAGGCATAGAATATAATAACAGGAAGGTTATGCTGGAACTGCATAAAACGCTGGTTGAACAGGTGGCGACTCGTCCAAATATCCTGCTGTACAAATCGTAGGTAGAAACCCCTGGTAGAGACAACCCCAGTTCACTCAATGGAGCTCATCACCGCCCACCCCCACCAACACCACCCATCCCGCTCATGACACTGACCGACATTGGCTCCATATCCGGCAAAACCTTGATATCAGGACTGTGTTTCTATCCCTCCATTTCCCCCTCACTCACTTACTCTGTAACCTTCATCAGTTCTTAAATTGTTCGATATCTCCTTGATGTGCTTTTCAAATTTGCAGATGGTATGACAGTCGGGGGCATTGCGAACAGTGAGGATGGTAGTGTAGCACTGAAAATAAAAGCAGACAGGTCGGTGGAATGGATGGACAAGTGGCAGATGAACTTTAATTCAGAGGTGTGAACTGATTGATATTGGCCGGAAGAATTCGGAGAGACAACATAAAATAAAGGGTAAAATTGTAAAAGGGGCGTGGGGACCTGGATGGATGTAAGGACAGATTGAGAGAGCGGTGTTAAAGCATCCAGCATCCGAAGTTTATGGTGTACAGAGGCAAGGAGATTGTATTAAGCATGCATAGGACACCGGTTTGGTCCCAACTGTAGTACTGCCTCGAGTTCTGGCCACCATTAAGAACATAAGAACTAGGAGCAGGAGTGGGCAATTCAGCCCCTCGAGCCTGCCCCGCCATTCAATACGATCGTGGCTGATCTCATTTTAGCCTCAACTCCAAATTCCCACCCTCTCCCCATAACCTTTCAACCCGTTACTAATTAAAAATCTGTCTATCTCCTCCTTAACTGTATTCAGCGTCCCGGCAGCCACTGCTCTCTGAGGTAGTGAACTCCACAGATTCACAACCCTTTGAGAAAAGTAATTCCTCCTCATCACTGATTTAAATCCACCACCCCTTAGCCTAAAACTATGGCCTCTCGTTCTCGAATGTCCCACAAGGGCTCCACTCCACGACTACTTTGTCTATCCCCTTTAGCATCTTATATACCACAATTAGATCTCCACTCATCCTTCTAAACTCTAGCGAGTATAGGCCTAAACTACTAAAACTCTCCTCATAAGACAAGCCCCTCATCTCTGGAATCAACCTGGTGAACCTTTATGAAAGATGGGAATGCCTTAGAGAAAGAGCGGGAACATTCATAGAAATGGTTGCAAGGTTAAGGAAGTTCGGTTCCGTGGAGAGGTCGGGCCGGTTTTCCTTGGAGGAGTGAAGGATGAGAGGAGATATGGTTGGAAGTTCACGAAATCATGAGGTGCCTGGAGAGAGTAGAAGAACAAAACTTTTCCCATTCATGAAAGGATCGCAAACAAGAGAGAAGGAATTCAAAGTAAGGGGCAAAAGAAGCGGTGGCGGCCTGAGGAACGAAAAACAAACTTTTATTTATCCACGTAGTGAGTGTTTGGGACCTGGGAAGCGCTTCCTAAGGGTCAGATGGAGGTAGGCCCAATCGAGGTATTTAGTGAGGAATTGAATTATTACCTGAAAAGGAGGCCTGTGCAGGGCTACGGAGGGTGGCATGAGGTGAATTGTCCCTTCAGAATGCCAGTGCGCGCTCAATGGGCCGAGTGGCCTCCTTCTGTACCGTTCTCTCTGTTCATTTCAGACACTCTGCCTAACATATTCCTTCCACCAACTGCTCGCCCCAGTACTGCCTTCTTTATGTTATTATTTATCCGAATACGACCCTGTGAGGACCTCGGGTACGGCAAAGCCGTTTGATAAAAGTAAACTTTAAAACCAATGTATGGGAATGGCAGCTTGAAGCCTCGTGTCTGCTTCGTAGATTGCGTGACACCTTTGGAATCGGGATACAATGAGTGACAAATTCCGACTTACCCACTTTCAGACACAGACAAGCTCCAAAAGGACTTGCAAACAACAGGTGAGGAACAATATAAAAAGCGCTGGAACTGTATGAGTCACATTGGTTCTGATCAATGTAATCCGCTCCTTCACTTAAAGTGCATGTCAATCTCACTTGTGCTATGAAGTGTTAGAGTTGCCAACAGTCCAGGATTATCTTGGAGTCCCCAGCAATTATTTTTAAACTCCAGGGGGCATCCGGTAGCAAAGTCAGTGTCTTTAAAGTTGTGCTGAGATAAAAAAAAAAAGTCATTCGTTCTTAACACTGTCCGGGACGGGAACAAAAACAGTGTCGGTTTGACTGGCAGTCACGCAACTTGCAATCGGGAATTATTCTCTTTCCGCTTGGCCGCTGGAAGACTGCTCCTTTTGAGGCTGAATGCTTGGCCTGTTTGATCCGTTTCACAGTGTTTTATTTTTAAGAGTGAATGGGATATGGGGTGTGGAGGAGGAGTTGGGTGAACTGGACTTGTCACCTTTTACGTTGTTGTTGAGCGACGGCCCATCAGTTCCACTTCACCGTCAACCCCTCTTCCAAATTCTAACCTGTACAACATGAGGCCGTTTGGAAAGGCGCACAATAACCTGGGAATAGGGCGGGTGAATCGAATCCTGTCAAATGCAGGACAATTCCAAACAAACCCGGCAACAACATAAAAGGTGTGGGGCTAGTTTATTGAAGCAGTTAATTGTATCCACACCGAATCCTCGGCAAAAGAAACACATAAATAGAAGCATCAATTCCTTTTAATCTGTTTGTTTAATCGATTATTCTCTTGGCGCTGGCAGGTCAATCGCGGCATCATCGAACTAAAGACGAGAGCAACGTACACCTTGAAATAAATCCGGTCTTTCGCATTTCCTTAAATGTCTCCATGTTTGTTATTTTTTTTACCCCCTTGCTCATATATTCAGACCCAGCTGGGGCATGTAACCCAATTCATGTAACCCAACTGCAACCCAG
This sequence comes from Carcharodon carcharias, assembly GCF_017639515.1. Lineage (NCBI taxonomy): Eukaryota > Metazoa > Chordata > Chondrichthyes > Lamniformes > Lamnidae > Carcharodon > Carcharodon carcharias. The sequence continues at coordinate 15,503,132 of NC_054495.1, forward strand.
CCACCAACCCCCACCCTCCCAACACACACACACACACACACACACACCCTTCGCCCAATATCCACCACGTTTAACATCGGCCCCCTCCACCACCGATGCACAATAGTATGTACCATCCACAGGATGCACTGCAGAAACTCACCAAGGCTCCTTCGGCAGCGCCTCCCAAACTCGCGACCTCTACCGGCCAGAAGAACAAGGGCAGCAGACAGAATGGAACACCACCACCTGGAAGTTCCCCTCCAAGTCACTCACCATCCTGACTTGGAAATATATCGACCGTTCCTTCGTTATCGCTGGTTCAAGATCCTGGAACTCCCTCCCTAGCAGCACTGTGGGTGTACCTACACCACAGGGACTGCAGCGGTTCAAGAAGGCAGATCACCACCACCTTCTCAAGGGGCAATTAGGGGTGGACAATATATGCTGACCGAGCCAGTGACCCCCACCATGAAAGAATATATCTTTTTAAATTCTGTACACAATTCAATAAACTCTCTGGTTACAAAAAAAGAGTTATTAGGATGTTTCCGTGGATGGTGGATTACATTTACTTTGATAGACCGAAAAGGTTCTTATCCTTAGAGAAAAATGTTTGAGAGGAGATTTCTTTGGAATATTTATTTTCAAAGGTTTGACTTATAGTAAATAAACAGCCCAATGACTGAAGGGTCGATAAGCAGAAACCACAATTTTAAGATACGTGCCAATAAAAGGGTTTACAGAAGGAAAACCTCGTCATGCAACAAGTGATGGAAATTTTTAATACGCTGTCCGATTGACTGCAGAATAGTCTGTCTCAAAAGAGTGCTGAATGTGTTTTTGATCAAGAGGCATGCTGCCGAATCTTTTCATCTTACGCTGATCAAAATAGATGCAAGAATGTCAATTTCCAAGGGAATCACAATCCATACATTTTTTTTCAATGGTGCTGATTGGTTGTTCAAGTCCACTCTGATTGGTCGAAGCATGGCCATCAAGAATGCACGAGGAACCTGCTCCCCATTCATTGGTTTAATTTCAAATAAGGGACAATGTCCAGTGTGCTAAGCGTGCAACCAGGTTAAGATTATTGGTAGCCCTGAAATGTGGCTCATTTATGCTTGCTAGAGGATACATGGATTCATGTACAGGGACCTGTCCTATGCAGCTGTAAATAACATGTCCAAGCATTGTGCTTTTTTTTGTTTACCAATGTCTGGGTGGAGGATTCCACGGATGAGGCGAGAGGGAGAGAACCACCAGGATATATCCTTCCACCCTCCCAGCCACTGTGAATAGTCTCTGAAATCTCTGCCATGCCTGTCACGCTCAACGTCCAGCTTCTGCCGCCTCACATGTGACTCCAGAGGATCGCCACCAGCCTGTGCCTGAGTGTGGGCCCGGTTTCCAATACCCTCCCAGGTTAGAGGCCTCCGCTGCCACAGCCTCCAACAGCTGGTCGGATACACCTCTGGGTGCATACCGGGCTCTGGTACCAAATATCCACACTTTGCGCAAAGGTGGCATATCGATACTGCTGGACAGTGTGAGGCAAGAATGTGGCATTGCAACTGCTGATACCCCCCCCCCCCGCCCCCACCCAAACACACTCAGATGCGGACAGATGCCTCCCGGGAGTGTCGTTTGCCTAACCCTAGGTTTCAGCTACGGGAGAAGCAAAGAAAACATCAGGATCAGGGGATATTCCCAGTGGAAGCATAAAGAGTTTGCTGCATCCCACAGAGAAGCCAGCAAAGTGGGACGTGCAGTAACCCCTCATGCCCGCCAGTTGCTCCCTTCTATACCTATCACCTGAAGGGCTCACTCTCCACGAGAGGTGCTCCGGCCCGAGCACTTGTGATGGATAGAGCTCCCTGGTGACCTGTCAGCATCAGGGCCCCTTTACTTATCGGCGTCAGGTGTGACATGTCATTCAGGCAGCCTGTGTATGTTCTCGCGAAAGCTGTTCTTAACTTCCTCACTATTTGTCACCTGCTAATTTCGAAATTAAGCCCTTAGCCTCGTCGGAAGCAATAACCTTCCTCTCTGAAACTTTGGAGAAGTTCATTGTGCACTTCTCTCAGATTGGAAAGAAATCAGCCACTCAGCATGATGTTCTGTGTCCTCTCCCTCAAGCTGCTGTTTATCAATGCTGCCATTGTATCCTGCGAGATTTAAATTTGCTAACAAGCCTAACTTGGAGCACTTTACCAAACGCCTTGTGGCTGTCCAGGCATATGCCATCAACAAAGCGCTCTCATCCACCCTTCCAGTTACCTCATCAAAACACGCGATCAAGCTAGTAATAAAGGCCTGCCCTTCACAAATCCATGCTGCTCCCCCTTTATGAATCCGTGTTTGTTCAAGTGCCTGTGGTTTTATTTTTCTTCGGAGCTACTGTTTCGTTCAGTTGACAATTGCGTCATTCTCCAATGAATATGTTTGCATCCAATTACAGATAATGCAATGCCTGCCAGTAAACGTTTTAACCGTGAGATTTGGTTTTAAATAACAGCAGAGGAACTCCTTCAGAAAGAGAAAGGTAACCGTTTCCTTCAAAGAGGACCATAAGGGTGATGACACTTGAGAGTCTTCAACTATGTGGAAATAGGCAACAGGCCAGACAACCTTTGTGAAGAAGGATGGGATCCTTTCTGCATAATTGCTACCAGATCCACTACCTACTTCCCAAAGGAACGTCGCTAAATACTTGAAGCTTTTTCTTTTGTAGAAGCAAAGGGTGTGCGTCTAATCAGAAGGCTCTTTTTTTCATAATAAGATAAATGATTTGATAGCAATAATAAAAATGAATGGCTATAATAAAATATCGATTACAGAGATGAGTTTGCAACACGACCAAGTTTCAGGTGTATTTGACATTTCGATAGGGAAGAAAGGGAGCTGGAATCCATTGATTACATTGGATCAGGTCAGCTCAGTCGTGAGATCATCTTGTCACGAAATAAACAATTGACTGGAGATAAGAAGTACAAACGGAGGGAAGTCACTGGTGGGTGAGTTTTTAGGCCCCGTAACAGTAGTTACATTGTAGGACAGAGCATAAATCTAGAAATAATAGGGTCGAGTAGGAAAGGTACTGTGAATATCTTGGGGATTTTACTCTTCACATAGGTGGCACAAATCCTATTTCAAAGGATAAGCTCAGGTAGTGCATTCGGACAGTACCTCGGGACAATGTTTCCAACCAGGGAACTGGTCCTTTTAGCGTGAAATGAGATAGGATTAATTCACGTCCTCATAGTAAATAATCATCTCGATAAGAGGGGTCATATCATGATGTAATTTCACAAAGCGCTTGAAGGCCGGATACTCATTTGAATCTCGCCCCTTCAGCTTTAATACGATCAATTGTAATTTTATGAAACAGAGTTGGCTAAAATGGACAGGGGAAGTGCGATACCAAGATCATACCTTAGATAAGCAGCAAATATATATCACTTTGAGAATTAAACCTCTTTGAGAAGGGTGAACTACCTGTGTCTAACTAAGGAAGTTTAGGATGGCATCAAATTGAAAGAACAGACGTACAATGCTGCGAGGATTCGTGGGCCAGAAAATTAAGAAAATTTTAGAAACCAGCTGAATATGACTAAAGAAAATAAGGAGGAGTAAATTAGCATATGGGAGTAAACCAACAAGAAAAATAAAGAACAGGCAGTTAGAGTTGTCACAGGAATACAGAAAGCAAAAGAGTAGCTAAAGTAAACGGTTCTTCATTTAATGGATGAAACTGAGGAATGAATGATGGAAATGGCAAATACTTTGAACAAGTATATATATATTTTTCAATCTGTCTTCAGAGTAAAATGAATTAACAGCATTCCAGTAATAGCAACAAACCAAAGGGGCAAAAGTGGTGGTTGGGGGTGGGGTTGGGGATGCGGTGTGGTGAGAATCAAGACAACAACTATCATTGACAGGTAAGTACTAAGATAACTAAAGGGATTAAAGTCTGGCAAGTGCCCTGGACCTGATGGGCTGCGTCCAAGGGCCTTAAATAGAGTATCTGCAGAAATATTGCATACATTGCTTGCAAATCCTCTAACATTCCTTAGATAGGGTCCCAGTGTATTTTTTTAATCAAATGCAACTCCACTGTTCAAGAAACGGGGAGGGGGCAGAAAACAAGAGTGTGTAGTCCAATTAGGGTACCTCTTACACTGGAAAAACCATGGAATCCATTACTAAGAAGGTAGTGGCAGGGAATTCTGAAAATCATTTTGCAACCAAGCAGACTCAACAAGGTTTCATGAAAGGGAAACCTTGTTTAACCAATTTATTCGAGCTATATGAAGATTCAACCCGCTTCAACGATACAGGGAAGCCAGCAGATTTGGATGTTGAAAAGGCATTCCATCAGGGACCACATAAAATGGCATTACATAAGATGAGAGCTCATGGTGTTTGGGGGCAATATACGAGCCTGTATAGACAGTTGGCAAACTACAACTTGTGTGCCACAGAGATGAGTGCTGGGGCCTAAACTGTTTTAAATCTATATTCATATCTCGGATGAAGGAACAGGGTGCACTGAAGCCAAATTTGCTGATGACACAAACATATGTAAGAGCACAAGTTGTGAGGGTGCAGGTAGTCCGCAAAGGTAGATAGATACGTTAAGTGAGCAAGCAAACATTTTGCAGATAATTCAACTCTGTAAAACTTGAGGTTGTCCACTGTTAGAAAGATTAACAGAAAGGAAAATAAAAATATTATTTTACTGGGGACCGACCACAGAATATTGCGGGACAGTGGGACCTAGGCATTCTTCAACATGTATCACAAGGAAAGTTAACAAGAAGCCATTAGGAAGGCAAATTGAATGTTGACCTTTCTTTCAAGGGGATGACTATAAAAGTAAGGAAGCCTTGTGACAATTTTCCAGGGCGTTGATCAGGCTATACCTGCAGGACAGCGTGCAGATTTAGGTTTTTATTTAATTTAAGGTGGCGTGTGCTTCCATTGGAGTCAGTTCAGAGAAGTTTCACCAGTTTACTTCGCTGAACAGAGGGTTGTATTCTGGGGAAAGGCTGCTCAGTTCGGGCCTACACTCATTGGAGTGAGAGAAATAAAACATGGTCTTATTGAAACGTGTAAGATAGTGACAGTGATTGGCAAGGTAGTTGAGTGAAAGTTTCACCGCCTAGGGGACTCTGTAAGTCAGAATCACAGTGTCACAATAATGCTTCTCCCAGTTAAGACCAACAGGAGCAGGACCTTCTCCTACATAAAAGGGGAATAAATAGAAACAAGGTTAGGTCATCGGGCCTATCAGGATGTATCCGCCATTCAGTAAGATCATGGCTGATGTGAATTAACTCCATGTCCTCTGTGTAAACACTACCCCCAACACCCAGCACCAAACCACGTCCCACCACCCCCCACCCCCCGAAACCTCCCATTCCCCCCCAAACCTAGAACCGTCATGCATTGCCTGGGAGGGTGGTGGAGGTGGGTTGCCTCACATCCTTTAAAAAATACCTGGATGAGCACTTGGCACCTCATAACATTCAAGGTTATGGACCAAGTGCTGGTAAACGGGATTAGGTAGGTAGGTCAGGCGTTTCTCACGTGTTGGTGCAGAGTCGATGGGCCAAATTGCCTCTTCTGCACTGTGTGATTCTGTGATTCTGCGATCACCACCCCACCCACATCCCACCCCCCATAATTCACCTAACTCAGTCTTCAGTATTTTCAACAATCCAATCCAAACTGGTCTCTGGGATAGGGAATTCTAAAGATTTATGACCCCCTGAGAGACCAAATTCCTGAAGGGTTATGAGGGGCAGGCAGGATAAAGGATTTGAGGCAGTAATAAGATCAACACTGTTGGACCTGAGTCATGGACCATGCTCTCGGGACTCAGCTGGCGAAACCTGCTTTCAATGCTTAGGGCCTTTTTGTTTATTTTTAAGAGGCTGATTTTTGTAGATGAAAATTCGACATTACTCAGGCTTCAACATATTTAATGGACTAGCCTGCTCTGCCCCCAGTGGCAAAAAATTACAAAGCTTAACCGGCCAACCAGAAAAAATGCTCCTTATATGGGTGACCCATTTATTCTGAAAATGTAACACATTCGTAGGCAAAATCCATGTTTGGAATTAAGAGGACATTGTAGATATAAAAGCAGCAAAGGGGTAGAAAGCAGAGCACTGATGGATAGCATTTCCTTTCCCTGGTAGGGAATTAAAAATGGCCATTAGGACACATGTTATTTTAGATATATATTAAAGACCTAGGCATAGATATTTTGGGCATCATACCAAAGATTGTAGATCACCCAGAACTTGGATATCTTGCCAACAATGATGGACAGACAAACAGGCGGCAGAAAGACTAGTGAAATGGACGGACACATGACAGGTAAAATTCAATGCAGTGCAGCTACAACACTGACATTTACCCGGCTATGTGGAAAATTGCCCAGGTATGTCCTGTACACATAAAGCAGGATAAATCCAACCTAGCTAATTACCGCCCCATCAGTCTACTTTTGAACATCAGTAAAGTGATGGAAGGGGTCATCAACAGTGCTATCAAGAGGCACTTGCTTAGCAATAATCTGCTCACTGACGCCCAGTTTGGGTTCTGCCAGGGCCACTCAGCTCCTGACTTCATTACAGCCTTGGTTCAAACATGGACAAAAGAGCTGAACTCCTGAGGTGAGGAGGGAATGACTGCCCTTGACATCAAGGCAGCTTTGACCGAGTGTGGAATCATGGATCCCTAGCAAAACTGGAGTCAATGGGAATCAGGGGGAAAACTCTCCTCTGGTTGGAGTCATACCTAGCACAAAGGAAGATGGTTGTGGTTGTTGGAGGTCAGTCATCTCAGCTCCAGGACATCACTGCAGGAGTTCCTCAGGGTAGTGTCCTTGGCCCAACCATCTTCAGCTGCTTCATCAATGACCTTCCTGCCATCATAAGGTCAGAACTGGGGATGTTCGCTGATGATAGCACAATGTTCAGCACCATTTGCAACTCCTTACATATGAAGCAGCTCATTTCCAAATTCAGCAACACCTGGACAATATCCAGGCTTAGGCTGACAAGTGGCAAGTACATTCATGCCACACAAGTGCCAGGCAATGACCATTTCCAACAAGAGAGAATTGAACCATCACCCTTTGATGTTTAATGGCATTACCAGCACTTAATCCTCCAGTATCAACATCCTGGGGGTCACCATTGACCAAGAACTGAACTAGGCTAGTCATTAAATACTGTGGCTTCAAGAGCGGGTCAGAGGCTGGGAATTGTGCGAAGACTAATTGACCTCCTAACTGTCCACCATTTACAGGGCACAAGTCAGGAGTATGATGGAATACTCTCCACTTGCCTGGATGATTGCAGCTCCCACAACACTTAGCAAGCTTGATACAGTCCAGGATAAAGCAACCCCTCAATTGGAACCACATCCACAACATTCACTCTGTCCACCACCGACGCACAGTAGCAGCAGTGTGTGTACCATCTACAAGATGCACTGCAGGAATTCAGCAAGGATCTTTCGACAGCACCTTCCAAACCCACGACCACTACCATCTAGAAGGACAAGGGCAGCAGACACATGAGAACACCAGCACCTGGAAGTTCTCCTCTGAGTCACTCACCATCCTGACTTGAAAATATATCCCATTCCTTCACTGCCACTGGGTCAAAATCCTGGAACTCCCTCCCTAACAGCACGGTGGGTGTACCTACACCACATGGACAAAATCCTGGAACTCCCTCCCTAACAGCGCTGTGGGTGTACCTACAACACATGGACAAAATACTGGAACTCCCTCCCTAACAGCACTGTGGGTGTACCTACACCACATGGACAAAATCCTGGAACTCCCTCCCTAACAGCACTGTGGGTGTACCTACACCACACGGGTCAAAATCCTGGAACTACCTCCCTAACAGCACTGTGGGTGTACCTACACCACATGGACAAAATCCTGGAACTCCCTCCCTAACAGCACTGTGGGTGTACCTACACCACACGGGTCAAAATCCTGGAACTCCCTCCCTAACAGCGCTGTGGGTGTACCTACAGCACACGGACAAAATCCTGGAACTCCCGCCCTAACAGCACTGTGGGTGTACCTACACCACATGGACGGCAGTGTTTCAAGAAGGCAGCTCACCAACATCTTCGCAAGGGCAGTTAGGGATGGGCAATAAATGCTGGGCCCAGCCAGCGAAGCCCACATCCCATGAATGATTTTTTTTTAAGTGAGAAGTGATTGAGTTGGGTAGAAAGGATTAGGAGTGGCAGTATAAATTACCACATAACATTCTGTTAAGGAAGCTAGATCACGTCAACTTCCTATCAGCTGGATAGGTTAACAGAAAGCAGAAGCAAAATGCTGCGAATGCTGTAAACCTGAAATAAAAACAGAAAATGCTGGGAAAACTCAGCAGGTCTGACAGCATCTGTGGAAAGTGAAACAGTGTTAACCTTTCGAGTCTGTTTGGATAGCTTAAGTCTTATCACACCACCAACACCCCTCCCGCATCACACACCCAAACACAATCACACAAGCACTCACACACACATAGAAACACACAAACACAGACGCCCATACACACAGACACACATGCACACACACACGATCACAAAACACACACAGCCACAACACACCCACTCAACACAGGCACACACAGACACACACAAACACAATCACAGATACACACACACACATAGAGACACACATACAGACAAATACATACGCACATACACTCACAACGCACACACACACACACACACACACAGAGACGCCCATACACACACACTCACATACTCACACACACACGATCACAAAACACAGACTCACAACACAAGCACACACAGACACACACATACCAACACGCGCACTCACAACACAAACACACAGACACACACACACAACACACAGACACGCAGGCGTTCACACATACACGCACACACAGACACACGGCGTGCAGGCACATACAACACAAGCACACGCAGTCGCACTCACAACACAGACACACACAGACACTCAGACGTACATGCACACACACAGTCACACTGAAAACGCAAACACAGACACGCGCACACAAACAGCCACACACAGACAACACAAACAGGCATACACACTCTCTCTCACACACACACGCACTCACAACACAAACACGCACACACACAAACACACACACACATACACACAGAACTTGTTCCTTGGCCTATCTCTCCGTTCATGTTCTCCACAGTCTGCTTCATTCGCTCGCTTCCAGCATTGATGGGTGACTGATGCCTCAATCGAGGTGCTTGAATTGTTAAAATTATTTTCGATAGGGACAAAATAATTCATATGTTTGAGAAACCTAGAACAAGAAAGAAGAATCACAAATTTAGCGAGAATCCGCGCAGGGGTGAAACTAGGACGCATTTTCCCCTCAAAAAGCTAGTGCAGATTTGTAACGCCAGTACCAGCCTATTAAACCTGCCAGTGAAATTAACCGATCTGACATCTCCCCCTTATTTGGAATTCCCTGAAAATGAGAATGACAGCCAAAAAGTCAACTTTTAATAAAGCTATTACATAATATATACCTAATTCAATAATCTAAATAGAATATTACAGTCGATTAAAGTGTTTAAAATTAATGTCTATTGAATAAAAGCTCGCGTTTCTTTTATTAGCTAATGTCCGACGTTATCTTAATTGTTCTGATTTTCAGAGCTTGTACTCCTGCAGCAGAACTACGGTGAAGTATTGTTTTGTTTGGCATCATTGCTCATCTCAATTCCTCTACCTGCTGTTCCCCCCAAACCCTCAAACACTGTAATCGAGCGCAGGGTTGCGAAGTCGTCGAATGTGGTAACACATAGACAGAAAGTAGCAGAGTGAGGAGGAAAGGAAGCAGCTCTCCTTTTCTGGTACAGGGTTTGTAAGGAGAGAAAAAGGGGCAGGGGAATAGAGAGAATAGTGCAGAGAGCGGGATAGACTGAGAGATAGAAACGTGGAGGGGGATTGATAGAGACAATGGGAAGACAGAAAGGGCGAGAGAGAGGGACATTCAAGAGATTGTACAACGTCATGGCAAGTAGAAATAGCACATTCAATACTCACCACTCAAAAGTATGTAAACAGAGGCATGAAATCTGGTGAACAATGTAAAGGTTAATTTCAATTAAAAGATCAAAGGACTAAATTTTGAATACAGCATACCTCGAGTGTGCAGCTCTTCCTTCGACTAGAGATTAACCAGTGATTCATTTAGCAGCTTACAACGATGGAAGGATTCGACGGGGTAGATAGATAGAAACCATTTGCCCTCGGGGGTAAGAGTGTGGGGGCGTCTAGAACAAAGGGCAGAACGTTAAAATTAGAGGCAAGGCTTTCAGGATTGACGCCAGGAAAAGGTAGGGAAAATCTGGATTTCTCTTCCCCACCCCCAACAGAATTGATGACGATCGGTCATTTTTAAATTGCAAGTCTGTGATTCGATGATTTCAATTTGGCAAGTGTGTTAAGGAATTTGGAATCAATGCTTATGAATGCAATTGAGGTACAAATCCGAGGGAATAGAATTCAATGGTGGAACCATGCGGGGAAGTGAATGATCTTTATACTTTCCCAATGCCCCTAGAGTCTTATAGTCTTCAGAGGATAGAATCATCTTGACATACCCTTGCATCAAGCATAACACCAACGATGCATCGCATCTGCTTTTGAACTGCCTTTGTGAAACATGTTGTTGTTCCGAAAATCAAATTCACGCCTACAGCGTCCATTGTACTTAAATCAACTCACCCCATTATAAACATGTCTTTCTCAATCCTGTCTATGCTTCTCCTCTGATGATGTTCTCTTTGGCAACCGGTTGACAGCTAATAAATATCAGGCAATTTTGAATACGCTGTCCTTCTTTGGCCTGGAAATATATAAAACAACGCGAGCAGTGACCTGACGGAGGTTTTGAAGATTATTAACTGGGTTGAAATGGGGAGGGGGCGCACAGAAAAGATGTATCCATTTGGGGGAAGGTCAAAATTGTGGAGTAAAATGATGGGGAATAAATATTACCTACTGAACACATCCAGTAAGAGTTTTGGTAAAAGATTTGTTTTTTAATCTTCTGCGTGCTTAGAATGGGGAACATGTGGCCGCATGAATTCGTTGTCGTCAGCAGAGCAAATGCATCGAAGTGTAAGCCACATAAGTAGGCGGTGCAGACACGGTTACAAAGATCCGATGACACATTGAAGTTCAAGCGAGATTAGTCAGCGTTGGGGCTTAGCTTGAAAGCACTCTTGCCTTTGATTCATCAAGGTTGCTGGGCCCATTTCCACCTGGGACAAGTGAGCACACGGATCGAGACTGGCGCCATGAGGCAAGAAGGCAAGGCCCCAAAGTGCCCGCTCAGTCGAACATATCTGACCGCACGGCAGGAATTGTAGGCAAGGAGGGGAGTTACCAGCGACGTCCTAGCCAATACTTACACGTCAATCCAAAGCACCAAAAAAAAACACACACACGATCTGGCAATGAAAACATTTGCTCTTTGTGGGATCTTGCTGCGCGAATACTGGCCGCCACGGTTCCAGCATTGTTGCAACGTTTCATGTAAGGTAATTAATTCGTTGTAAAGGGATGCCTTGAGGTCATGCATTTCGTTTAAAAATATGGTGGGAGCTTAGGTGGGTTGGACTAAGCTGCTAGTTTCTGTGCTGCCATTTTCGATGCGGTTCCATTTAGTTTAATTAACTCAGCCGGACGCGGAGGTTCAGTATTTGAGGCTTGTTTTATAGAAGTGTTTATCTTCTTTGCATCTCTTTAGCTGAGTGTACCGTCAAACTGGCAGGTAAGCCTCATGCATTCTAAACTCAATTGTAAGTGCTGTAAGGAGACATCCCCCCAAAGCCTTAACATCGACGTGGCTAACCAATTGTCAGTTGCATAACAGGTTTATTGAACGAGAGGTAGGGAAGGTTCATGGGCATTGATTCACAGAACTACCCAAACTATCAGTTTCCCTTGGTGCAAGTGGACGGTTGAGGTCGCTTCTCTTCCTCGGTCGCCGAGGCTTTCCTCGCGGTTCTCTTTGAGCCCTCTGCTTTCTAGTCTGCCTGCAGTATAGAACTACAAGGAAGAGGACTGTGATCCATGATCTCGGTGAATAGTGGAGCACGATCGAGGGGCCGAATGGCCTACCGCTCCTTTTTTATTAGGTACTCACACAGCAAATCTTGTATTGAAAGTGTGTACCATTCCGTTCTGGGCCAAGCAGTTACCTGTACAGGCCAACCGTGGTCGCTCCATTCACACAATAGCCTTTCCTTCCCGCCGTGAACCGCAAGGCGTGCGCTTTGATACCTAGTTTACCCCCTAGCACGCCTTATCTTTCTGACACGTCTTGAGCAAGGCTCCCCTTTGCTTATTTCCTCCCAGACTCGTACCTGACACCATTGGATATTTATCAGCTTGACGTCGCACTTTGTCACAATCGATGATATCTGCTAATGCAGCTCAAACGTCAGGCTACCCAGATTTTGTAAATCATGCATTAGCACAGAACATAAGACAATACTAGTCAAATAACTAAAATAACTGCTTGTAAGCAAACTAATCGAAACTAGCTTTGGCAACAAAGAAATCAGACAGAATGCTGGATACCATGTCAAGTATTCACAGCTCAGCCTCATAACTGACAGTACCTCATCGGGGCTAAACAGTTCAGTCCACCTCTTCGGCTCTGCAGCAATGCCGGCTGCGCGGCCATTTCAATGGCATGGTCAACCGAGGTGACTTCTGCATCCTCGGGTAGATGTGAAAGATTGTAGCATTACCATTCTAACAGAACCAGAGGGCACTTCTCTTGGTATCCCGGGGCAATATTGTCATCCACCAATATCGTTGGACTTTTGGCCCCATCGGAATGTTGCAGAACCGTGCCTTCGGAATGTGTGTGTGTGTGTGTGTGTGTGTGTGTGCAGCATTTTCCCCGTATGACAAGTCCAAAATATTTCCCTAGATGTGAAAAAGTACAGGGGACGTCCTGCGGTTGTTAAAAGCACCATCGAGGGATACGGGGTGTTACAGGGCAAAAGGGGGCAAACTGTCTGTGCTGCATCTTTGGGAGAACTCGCTCCATTCACCCATCTCCCTGTCATTTTTCCATTGCATTGTGTGTAGATCCCATTGTGACATTTATCCAATTTTATTGGCAAAGTTACTGCTGAACCTCATTAAGCCACCATTACAGCCAGCACATTCTGGGCAACAAATAGACGCTGGTTAAAGTATCGATTTTTTATGTTGCCTCAAATTTTATCTATTTATTTATTTGCAATCGACGTATATCTGTGTCCTCTAGTTATAGGCACTGGGAACAGTTTTCTTTTGTTTGATTTTTTTTATTTTGCGCTCTTATTCATGGTATGGAACCAATCTCTGAATTCTCCAGCTAGCCCGCGCAGCTCCAAGAACAATTCACCACCTGAACCCCGTCACCCATGGCACCATTTTATTCAATCCTCTTTGCAGCCTCAGTAATCACTCGACCACCGCCCTAAAGCTTGACCCCGTCACCAAGTGAGCACAATTCTCCAGCTGAGGGCGCTGGTTTATACTGACTGCGCATCACTTCCTTGTTTTAAATACTCAGGACCTCAAATAATAAACCGAGAGAACCTGCTGTTGTTGTTCTCTTGCACGTTCCTCAACCTGTGCTGCCATCTTCAAAGACCCCATAAGTCTCTAATATCTGAATCCCGCTTAAAATTGTCGTTTATTTTCTATTTCTTCTCCTGATTCTTACTGCTAAACTGCATCAATTCACAATTTCCTTCCTTAAATTCAAACACCCGCGCATCTGCCCATTTCGGTAGTCTTCTTAGGTGCTCCTGAGCTATGTTCCTGTACATCTCATTGTTTGTCTTTCGTGTAATGAGCAAATTTGGAAATGCTACCCTATTGTTTTTTAATAATTCATTAATGGGGTGTGGACGCCCCTGGCTAGGTCAGCTCTTGTTGCCCATCCCTAATTGCCCTTGAGAAGGTGGTGTTGAGCTGCCTTCTTGAACCACTGCAGTCCATGTGGTGTAGGTACACCCACAGTGCTGTTAGGGAGGGAGTTCCAGGATTCTGGCCCAGCGACAGTGAAGGAACGGCAGATATATTTCCAAGTCAGGATGGTGAGTGACTTGGAGGGGAACCTCCAGGTGGTGGTGTCCCCATGTGTCTGCTGCCCTTGTCCTTCTAGATGTCATCGGTTGTCCTTTTGGAAGGTGCTGTCTAAGGAACCTTCAAGGGCAATTAGGAATGGGTAATAAATGCTACCCCAGCTAGTGAAGCCCACATTCTGTGTATGCAAAACAGACACTAGTTTTAGAACCAGAATTCAGATAAATCAAGCTCTAATTTACCTATGAAAATCAGGGAATGGAGTTGCCAGTCAATGCCTGTTCCTATGATTGGTACCAAATCTTTGAATTAGTGATTAGTACCTAGTTATCTCTGTTGGATACATTGTGCGCACGGGTTGAACTTCAAACCCGAAAGCCATCGGGAAATCATTTCTGTCACTGCTGATGGATCCATAATGATCAAGACCCAGGACTTAACCAGCCGCACTGGAGTGGTGTCCCATGTTTTGGGGACCATGGGTGAGGGATGAAAAGATGTCAGAAGAAATACAAGGCATTCCTGGCACCTTATCACTAATCCATCTTCCTGCTGACCAATCAGAAGTCTCTCAGTTTGGAGCATTCACTTCCCTCTCAGTTATTGTGGACACAATGTGCTGCATTGCGGAGTTAAGCTGTCGCCAGGAGAAATTGGACAAAATAATTAATCTAAACCTCCCTTGTTTCTAACATGATGTGGATCTCATTTGGTGAAACAGAGTTGTTCTCCTTTTCAGAGCTCCAGGAGAAGATGAAACAGTTAGGTAGGCCGAATTGCTACTACTCACTCAGGATCTGTGCTATCGAAACGACAATACTTCAGGAACCGGTGACTCAAGTGAATTGTACAGAAGCTGGCCACATGACACCCCCTCTGGAGTAACCCTGTTCAATCCCTGGCATCGAAGGATATCTCGACCTTGGAAGCTGCGTAGCCTAGTGACTCAGTGACTACTGAGTTCTTAAAGTTGCAACAACCGCGTTCACTGGTGATCAGAAGGCTGAGGAGCAATCTAATCGATGTTCTTCAAATTGAGACAGCTCTCTGATTTGGGGGCCGTTGTTTGCGAGCCAGCTACCTTGGTGAGATAAGAAATGCATAGTCCTGGTTGAATAGTACAGAGAATGTGAAATTTAATCCAACGACGGCTCTTCTCGAATTTGGATTAGAACTAAAATGTTGGTGCCCTGGATGTGAACAGGAAGGCTGCAGGATTATTGTTAGAACCCAACTGTTTCGCAAACAGTGAGCAAAACAATAGGCGCCACCTGGTCTAAACCTGTAAGCGACCGATTCCTACCCCAACTTATTTGCTTTTGAACTGTCCTCTGAAGTGGTCCAGCAAGTCATCAATTGGGCCAAAAGTGCAATGCTACAGGATGAACTTTGGGAATAGAGGGATACAGACCCCGGAAGTGCAAAATGTTTTAGTTGATGGGCAATATGATCAGCGCAGGCTTGGAGGGCCGAAGGGCCTATTCCTGTGCTGTACTTTTCTTTGTTCTTTGTTCTCTTTGTTCTTTGAACCAGCATGATCTTCTCCAACCTAATCTCAGTTGTCTTACATTGATAAACCGGTTTAGAATCAGCAATTACTCACCTTTGCTATTAACTTGTTTCTGTTCTTCCCCGCTACCCCTCTCCCCACCCCAATCCTAACCTCTTTTCCTGCAGACTGCAATCAAGGCATAAAAACAAAAGGTGAGATGGGAAGCTGTGAGACAGTGGTGGAAAGGGTCCGCTGAGCAGCCCCCCTCCCACCCCCACCCCACCCCGTGGTTATGGGATAGCCCCATGTCCCACTTGATGAAGCTGGGCTTCTGCAAACAACTTCCTCTTCGAAACTCTCATGGGAAAGTTAAACGTCCTGAGAAGCTGAGGAGGGGGTGCTGCGGTGGTCGTTTGCAAACTGCAATCCTTCGATACAGAATCATGCCAGAAGCATTTTGTTTTCTTCGGGAGATATGGAGTGGTCGTTTAACTCATAGAAATCGTGCGACAAGTAACCCACCTCCTGACTCCTCAAAGCACAAGTCAGGAGTGTGATGGAATACTCCCCACTTGCCTGGGTGAATGCAACTCCCAGAACACTCAAAAAGCTCGACACCATCCGACAAAGCAGCCCCGCTTGATCGGCACCACATCCACAAAAATTCACTCCCTCCACCACCGACGCACAGTAGCAGCAGTGTGTGTACCATCTACAAGATGCACTGCAGGAGTTCACCAAGGCTCCTTAGACAGCACCTTCCAAACCCACGACCACTACCATCCAGAAGGACAAGGGCAGCAGACACATGGGAACACCAGCACCTGGAACTTCCCCTCCAAGCCACTCACCATCCTGACTTGGAAATATATCGGCCGTTCCTTCACTGTCGCTGGGTCAAAATCCTGGAATTCCCCCTCTAACAGCACTGTGGGTGTACCTACACTACAAGAACTGCAACCATTCAAGATGGCAATAAATAATTCTGAAGGTCAATTAGGGATGGGCAATAAATGCTGGTCTAGCCAGCGAGCCCACATCCAATAAATGAATAATTAAAAACCCAGAAATCATAAAACAAAGAGAACTGCACACTTGCACTTTTGGGAAAGAGATTTGATTTTCTTCTTAATCCCTTAGTTGGCCATATGACCTCTTTTTCTGGTCAATCACCCTTACACCCCCCAATCCAGCACTTTCCAAAACCCACCCCCCATGTTGGGAGACTCTGTAGTCTCTCAATGGGAGCTCACACCTTCATGAAACATTGTGATAAAATATTTTAGTTCATTTGAGGGGGTGGGGATGTCAGTGTAAAGCTACCAGACATGTTTGAATATATTGACTTCAGTTATTCCCCAGTGTTGAAGCAGGTGCAATGGTTTTACTAAGCACTTAAATGGCCATGCATGCAGCATCTGGTGATGGGTGTTTGGTTATTGAAAAGCGTTACAGTTATGGGCTCAGCATCTTCGGCTTTTAAAATGCAATTCATGTCAACTGGAAGTCATTTTTGTATACATTGACGGGCGTCACTGGCTAGGCCAACATTTATTGCCCATCCCTAATTGCCCCCTAAGAAACTGAGTGGCTTCCTAGGCACTTTTGGCCAGAAGGTATTGGGGCTAAGCCCCCACTCCAGTGGCCAGACCAAATAAGCAGGCATGAAGCCTTGTCCAATAGCTGGGGAGGCGATGGCACCATGCTAATGTCACTGGGCAAGTGACATAGCAACCCAGGCTAATGTGCTGGGGACACGGATTCAAATCTAACTCTTCGGTCGTTTATGGAATTTGAACTCAATTCATAAATCTGGAATATGAATCTAGTCTCAATAAAGACGACCACGAAACTGTTGCAAAATCCAATCTGTTCACTAATGCCCTCTAGCGAAGGAAATCTGCCATCCTTACCTGGTCTGGCCTACATGTGACTCCAGGCTCACAACAATGTGGTTGACTCTTCACTGCCCCCTGAAGAGGCCCACTCAGTTTCAAGGGGCAGTTAGAGATGAAGGGATAAAGAAAAATACAGGGCACTTTTACTTTTACGATACTTCTTTTCTAATTCTTTTTAGGTTTGTTTGTTTGCTTTGTGAAACTTGTATCGTTAAAGTTTACTACCATATTTCCCACTCTAAAATCAGTCTTAAACATCGGTCTCATTAGCTATGAGGCGCTGTGGAGTTTTCTGTAGTTGTGTAAGATTGTTAACAAATAAAATGTCTTCCTTTTTAATTCCTCTCTATCTCTGATTAGTCAACCACTTCATTCTCATGTTATTATTTCACTGTCCGGAATGATGGACCGAGAACTAAATTGACCTTGCTTCAAAGTTCTAACTTCAGACAACCGGCCGAGGGCCCGTATCGAAATATTTCTAAATGTTATTTTCTTGTAATGTTATTTCCAGAGTGGAAGAAGATCACTGACTCGGAAGGTAGTATCAGTGCAGCAAGACCTATCTCACTAAACAAGGTTCAAGGTCCTGAGATCGTTTGAATTATTTGGCCAATGAGATAACTCATTATTGCAACTTTTTTCTCTGTTCTGGGCACTACAAACAGGGAAAGATTGATTCTTTTTTTGAGGAGGTGTATTCTCCATAAGTGTTCCGGGGTGGGTTAGATCAATATATGGGAACAATGGAAAATTACCCAGGAATTATCAACCCAGAAAAAAAGGACAAATCCAAATGGACGTATACCACATAATGGCCCTCCTCTCATTCAAAGTTATCTTCGATAGTGGTGCCAGCAAGCATAAAAATAAACAGTAACTCGTTCACAAATGCTTAGTTTCGGTTGCGCCAGGAGCACTCGGTCACAGAGCTCATCCTACCCTTGGTCAAACATCAATAGAGAACTGAACTCCAGGGTTGAGGTGAGAGTGAATTGCTGTGTTTAGCCGAATGTGGCCCTCGTAAAATTGAAGTCAATTGGAATCAGGGATCCTTCGAAGATCTCCATTGTTTGGAGTCAGGCGTGTCATATTGGAAAATGGTATCGGTTGCTGGAGGTCAAAAGCTGCAGGAGGTATGCAGGACTGTGCCCTTGGCCGATCAATCTTCAGTTGCTTCATCAATGATCTTAACTCCATAATGAGTTTCGAAGTTTAGAAGTGCCCCCTTTGGATTAAATGGTGTTACTGTCACTGGATCGTTCATCGTGAATGTTGTGGTGTGGACAGGGGTTGTGGAAGGGTGTGGTGGTGGGGGCTGGTGGTTATCATCCATCATAAAGTTAACACATCCAGCCACGTTATAATAACAAATCCTGCAGCTTTAAAGCAATGAGATGTGCCAAGACACTAGGCAGGTAAGCTACAAGGCAAAATGAGACTTCAACCCTTCAAAGCAATATGAGGGCAGTTGACCTAAAAATGTGTTTCAAAAATGAAGTTCACAATGGGCTCCTTAAAGGGCGAAGGAGGCACAGAGAGGTGCAGAGATTTAGGGATAGATTTGCTGGAGGCAGAGATACGTGTTCAGAAGTTCATCTCGGGGCTCACATATGATACGAAGGCTTTTGAGGTCTCAAGTAATGGGCAGGGACTGGGATGGCGTCCAGAGGTAGGGACGGGGGAATGGGGAGACTCCAATTAGGTCGGTAAGAATAGATCCAAGCAAATGAAATTACAGCCCCAGGTGTAGCGCCATGGAGAAGAATTGCAGGAGGATGGTGTGGTCAGTCACGTCAAAGGAGGCCTACATTTCAGGAAGGCAAAGGCTGTGCTATAAAGTGACAGATCTGGGGTAGCGTATTCTGCCGTGAGTCAGTCACCCGCTGAATCTCCAAAGTCCTTCTGCATTCTCCAGGTTAGCAGTGAGATGGAATGACTCTCCACGTGCCTGGAGGAGAGCAGTGCCCATGGGCACTCAAGAGCCTTGACACCTTCCAGGTCAAAGCAGTTCGCTTGGTCATCTCTCCATCCACCATTTTAAACATTGAATCCCTCCACCAACATAGTGGTAGCAGTGTGTGCCACCCATGAAAGGCACAGCCACAACCCACTAAAACTCCTTGCTCAACAGCTGCCAAACCCTTGTCCTTTACCATTTAGAACAGCAGAGGCATTGGATGCACTGGAACATCCTCACCAGCAAATTCCCCTCCAAAGCACATGTTATCCTGACTTGGCGACATGTTGCCATTCATTCATGGTCACTGGGTCCAAATCCTGGAACTCCCTACTCAACAACACTAGGGGGTGGACCCGCCCACCAGTTGGTCCGCAGTGGGTTCACCATCAGCTCCTCAAGGGCAATTAAGGGCGGAAAATAAGGAAAGCAGACTTTATCAGCGATTCCCTCGTCCCCTGGATGATCAAAAGAAACACAGGTGAAGGCAAGTGTTTCCCAGAAAATGGAAAAGCCGGGGACGACGGAAATGATGATTACTTGACATGATGGGTTAGAAACAGAGAAAGCATTTCCTTCAGTGATGTTAATCCACAGGGTGTAACCTTAATATCGAAGCTCAGCTGTTGAGAGGGGAATATAGGTGTAGGAGTAGGCCATTCAGCCCATCAAGCCTGCTCCACATTCAATTAGATCATGATTGGTCATCTACCTCAATGCCACTTTCTTACACTATATGGAAGTCCCTTGATGTCAATTGGTCTTCAGAAGTCAATCGACTGCTGTCTTGAACATGCTCAGTGACTGATCCTCCACAGCCCTCTGGGCCAGAGGATTCCAAAAACTCACCACCCTCTGAGTGAAGAAATTCCTCCACATCCCACTATTAAATGGCCTGCCCCTTACCCTGAAATTATGTCCCCTGGGAAATTAGGGAGATCATCAAATGTTAGCGAGAACTGAGATCTCTGTCTTCGTAAAGCTGGTGAAACTGGAGATCAATCAAATGTGTTGAAACAGTTGGTGCTTCTATTGTTTCTTGTTCATGTTAATCAAGTGTACTCAAGTTATGGAACCGCTGAGGACAGAAGAAATTAATATACATGTTACTGTGAGCTTAATGAATAGGGGAGAAAACTCGAGGAGTGAGGGCTGTTGAATGGTCTGTTATAAAACTTGTTCCTATTCTCTTGTGTACAAAAAAGTCAAAGGGACAAAGCAACCAATTGGATTGGAACCCCTTCCCTGAACATTTACTCCCCCCTCACCAATGCACCGTAGCAGCAGTGCATCTACAAGATGCACTGCAGAAACTCACTAAAGCACCTTTCAAACCCATGACCACTACCATCTAGAAGGACAAGGGCAGTAGATAGATGGGAACAGCACCACCTGCAAGTTCCCCTCCAAGACAGTCACCATCCTGACTTGGAAATATATCGGCCGTTCCTTCACTGTCGCTGGGTCAAAATCCTGGAACTCCCCATCTAACAGCACTGTGGGTGTAACTACACCACATGGACTGCAGCGGTTTGAGAAGGCAGCTCACTGCCACCTTCTCAAGGGGCAATTAGGGGTGGGCAATAATTGCTGCCCCATCCAGCAACAGCCACATGCCATGAATGAGCATAAAAATAATCTGGGTATGAAAATCGGTAAAATTATTTATTAGATTAATTGAGGAGAAAATATCGCTCTGTGGCGGAATCCAGAACGAGATTATAATTAGAGCCAGAAACAAAAATTGCTGGAAAAACTCAGCAGGTTTGACAGCATCTGTGGAGAGGGAGACAGACTTAACGTTTCGAGTCCGTATGACTCTTCATCAGAAAACTGAGTAATGCTGAGGAAAGAGACAAGCTATGGGAGTTTATCACCTTGCCCTCATCAGAGAGCCACGCAAGGTAAACCAGGAGTAAAGGGAACAACAATTCGTACTGCATGAGAAGAGAATGCTGATTGCAATATAACCTGTTGTTCACCTTGGCTGTTGGTTTGTCTTGCGTCGCTGTCTGGTGATTGCAAAATAAAAGTCTGGTCTCTTTTATCAGAATACTATAATTCGGTAATACCAAACGGTTATTAAAATTGGATCCGATCTGTTTCTTTGTAATAACAGTCTTCACAGTGAGAATGTGAAATTTTCTCCCCTAAAATGCTGTAGATACTGGGGGCTGGTTTTGCGCTTTGTGGAACGTGTTTAACAGATTGTGATCATGGGGACCGGACTAACCCGTGCGTTTCCACCTTTTTATGTTTTCACAGTGGCGGTGTTGCTGAACAACTACACGGCCGACCCGCGCTTCAGCGTGTCCAAGGACGGCAGGAGTGTTCTCTGGGACCACTCCATGGAGGGCGGGACGCTTATCTGGAAGAAGCAGTCGGACACGTGGTCAGTGTGGGGGAAGGAGGGATTCACGGAGGGTCGCAAGTACTGGATTGTGGAAGTGAGCCCCAAGACGGTGTGGAGCGTGGGTGTGGCCAAGCAAAACGTGGTGCTGGGCCACTGGACAAGGCCCCCACCCCAGAAGGGCTACTGGACCGTGATGCTGTGGAATGTCAATGCTGGTGGTCGCCGGGTGCGGACTTTAGGCTCCTTCGTCGTCATAGTCGAGCTGAGCAAGGTGGGCATCTACTTGGACTTTGAAGAAGGGCAAATCTCTTTCTACAACCCGGACGATTCTTCCCACCTTCTCACCTTCAAAGCCACCCTCATCGGCCGACTGTTCCCCGTCTTCAAGCTTTGGTTCGGCTCCATTAAGGAGGCTACCTTGACCATTAAGTAGTCGCGGCATTCACTGTTCTGTCACCGCTAATGTGTGTGCCTCTGTCTCTATCTCTCTATCTGTCTCTCTCTCTCTCTCTTTTCCTCATAGCTGTAGTGTCTTGTCCCTGGAACCATTCTCATAAACCTCTTCTGCACTCTCTCCAATGCTTTCACATCTTTCCTATCGTGCTGCACCCAGAACTGTACACAATGCTCCAGCTGAGCTCTAACCAAGCACCTCAAATAATTTCATCATAACCTCCCTGCTCTTGTACTCTATGCTCCCATTAATGAAGCCTCGAATACTGTGTGCTTTAGAAACAGCTCTCTCTACCTGTCCTGCCACCTTTAATAACTTATGCTCATATACACCCAGGTCTCTCTGCTCCTGCATACCCTGTAGAATAGTATCCTTTATTCTATACTGTCTATCCATGTTATTTGTACCAAAGTGTATCACCTCACACTTCTACACATTGAACTTCATCTGCCACCTATCTGCCCACTCCACCAATGTGTCAATGTCCTTTTGATGTTCCACAATGTCCTCCTCACAGTTTATAACTTTCTCAAGTTTTGTGCCATTCGATTCGCAAACTTTGAAATTGCCACCTGGGGAACTCTACTCTTAATCTTCTTCTAGTCCAAAAAATACCCATTAACTTTATGTTTCCTATCCCTCAGCCAATTTTGTATCCGTGTTGCTACTGTCCCTTTTATTGCATGACCTATAACTTTCCTCACAAGCCTGTTGTGTGGCATTGTATTGAACGCCTTTTGGAAGTCCATATACACCACATCAACAGCCTTGCCCTCATCAACCATTTCCGTTACTTTCAAAGAACTCCAGCAAGTTAATTAGAAATGATTTTCCTTTAATAAATCAATGTTGACTCTTCCAAATCAATCCACATTTTTCCATGTGACTATTAATTCTATCCTGAATAATTGTTTCTGGAAGTTTCCCCACCACCGAAGTTAAACTGACTGCTCTAATTGCAGGGCAGATCTTTACAACCTTTTCTTGAACACGGTTTGCAATTCTCCAGTCCTCCGGCTCATCTCTCAAATCCAGAGGACATTGAAAGATTATTGCCAGTGCCTCTGCAATTTCCACTCTGACTCCCTTCAATATTTTTGGATGCATCTCTACCAGTCCCTGTGCCTTATCAACTTTAAGTTCCGACAGCCTATCCAATGCCTCCTCCTTATCAATGTTAGACTCCTAGTGACTGAGTTTCCTCCTCAGTCACCATGGCCTGGGCAGCATCTGCCTCATAGATAAAGTCAGTTGCAAAGTATTAATTTAACACCTCAGCAATGCCTTTTGTCTCTAAGTGTAAATCGCCTTTTTGGTCCCTAATCCTCCTTTTACCACCCTTATACTATTGAGGTGCTTATGGAATATTTTGGGGTTTCCTTTTATGTTAGCTGCATGTCTTTTATAATAATCACTCTTTGCTTCTCGTATTTTCTTTCTCACATCCTTTCTGAACCCTCTGTATTCAGCTTCATTCTCAATGTTATTTGCTCCCTGACACCTGTCATAAGCACACTTTCTTTCCTTTAACTTAATTTCTATCTCCACTGTTGTCCAAGGAGCTCTGGATTTGTTGCTCCTACCCTTCCCTTTTAAGGGAACACACTTGACTATGCCCAAACCATCTCCTCTTTGAAGGTAACCCATTATTCAGCCAGTTTTTCCCACCAACCTTTGGTTCCAGTCTATCTGGCCCAGCTCCATTCTTGCCCCCATTGAAGTCCACTCTGTCAGTTGGTTATTCCAACCCTGGATTGACCAATGTCATTTTCCACTGTCATCCTAAACCTTGTCATACAATGATCACTGTCTCCTAAATGTTCCCCGACTGTCACTTGATCTACTTGGCCCACCTCATTCCCAAGAACCAGGTCTAGCAGTGCCTCCTTTCTTGTTGGGCTGGACACATGCTACTATAAGAAATTCTCCTGAACACAATATAGGAAAGCTTGTCCCTCACTGCCCCTTACACTACCACTATCCCAGCCTATATACGGGTAATTGAAGTCTCCCATTATAACTACTCTATGATTTTTACACCTCTCTGTAATTTCCTTGCAGATGTGTTCCTCTATAATCTTCCCACTGGTCTATATATTACACTGAGAAATGTAATTGCACCCTCCTTATACCTTAGCTCTAGCCAAATTGATTCTGTCCTTGAACCCTCTGACACATTCTCTTTCTCCAGTACTGCAATACTCTCTTTAACCAAAAATGCCACTCCTCCTGTTTTCCCTTTCATATCTTTGCTGAACACCTTGTAACCAGGAATATTTAACACCCACATCTGCCCTTCTGTAAATCAGCTTTCTTTCTCTTTCTCTCACTCTCATCTCACACTCTCTCTCTCACACTCTTTCTCTCACACACTCTCACACACATTCACACACACTCTCTCACACACACTCTCTCACACACATTCTCTCACACACACACTCTCACACACACTCTCTCTCACACACACACTCTCTCACACACACTCTCTCTCTCTCACTCTCACTCTCTCAATCACATGCTTTCTTTCTCTCTCTGCCTCTCACTTTTTCTCATTCTCTCCCTCCATCTTTCTTTCTCTCTCTTTCTGTGTCTCTTACAAACATATGAACAAAGAGCAGGAGCAGGCCACTGATCATGGCTGGTCTGAACATAACCCGACCTCATATTCCCACCTACCCCCGACAACCTTTCATTCCCTTGATAATTATGAATCTATCGATGTCTGCCTTCAAAATATTCAAAGACTCTGCTTCCACTGCCTTTTGAGGAAGAGAGTTCCAAATGCTCATGACTCCCAGAGAGAGAGAAATTCTCCTCATCTCTCTTTTAAATGGGCAACTCCTTATTTTAAAACAGTGGCCCCAAATTCTAGATTCTCCCACAAGAGGAAACATCCTTTCCACATCCACTCTGTTAAGACCCCTCGTGATCTGATACGTTTCAATCAAGGCACCTCTTACTCTTCTGAACTCCAGTGGATACAAGTCTATCTGTCCAACCTATAGAAACACAGAAAATTGGAGCAGGAGTAGGCCATTCGGCCCTTCCAGTCTGCTCCACCATTCATCATTGTCATTGCCGATCATCAAACTCAATAGCCTGCTCCTGCTTTCTCCCCATATCCTTTGATCCCTTTCGCCCCAAGAGCTATATCTAACTCTTTGAAAACATACAACGTTTTGGCGTCAACTGCTTTCTGTGCTAGTGAATTCCACAGGCTCACCACTCTCTAGGTGAAGAGATTTCTCCTCATCTCAGCCTTAAATGGTTTACTCCATATCCTCAGACTGTGACCCCTGGTTCTGGACACCCCCACCATCGGGAACATCCTTCCTGCATCTACCCTGTCTAGTCCTGTTAGAATTTTATAGGTTTCTATGAGATCCCCCCTCATTCTTCTGAACTCCATGAATATAATCCTAACCGAATCAATCTCTCCCCCATGTCAGTCCCGCCATCCCAGGAATCAGTCTGGTAAACCTTCGCTGCACCTCCTCTTTGGCAAGAACATCCTTCCTCAGAAAAGGAGACTAGAACTGCACACAATATTCCAGGTGTGGTCTCACCAAGGCCCTGTATAATTGCAGCAAGACATCCCTGTTCCTGTACTCGAATCCTCTCTCTATGAAGGCCAACATACCATTTCCCTTATTTAGTTTCTGCTGCACCTGCATGCTTACCTTCAGTGACTGGTGTACAAGGACACCCAGGACTTGTTGCACATTCCCCTCTCTCAATGTATAGCTATTCAGATACTAATCTGCCTTCCTGTTTTTCTATCAAAGTGCATAACCTCACATTTATCCACATATTACTGCATCTACCATGCATTTGCCCACTCACTCAGCTTGCCCAAATCACACTGAAGCATCTTTGCATCCCCCTCACAGTTCACCCTCCACCCAACTTTTTGTCATCTGCAAATTTGGAGATATTACATTTAGCTCCCTCATCTAATTCATTAATATATATTGTGAATAGCTGGGGTCCCAACACCAATCCCTGCGGTACCCCACTAGTCACTGCCTGCCATTCGGAAAAATACCTTTTTATTCCTACTCTTTGTTTCCTGTCTGCCAACCAGTTTTCCATCCATCTCAATACACTACCCCCAGACCCAAGTCCTTTAATTTTACATGCTAATCTCTCATGCGGGACATGGTCAAAAGCTTTCTGAAAGTCCAAATAAACCATATCCACTGGCTCCCCTTCATCAACTCTACTAGTTACATTCTCGAAAAATTCCAATAAAATTGTCAAGCATGATTTCCCTTTCGTAAATCCATGCTGACTCTGTCCGATTCTGCCACTGTTTTTCAAGAGCTCAGCTATTAAATCTTGTATAATGGACTCTAGAAATTTCCCCACTACCAACATCAGACTGACTGGTCTATAATTCCCTGTTTTCTCTCTACCTCCATTTTTAAAGAGTTGGGTTACATTAGCTACCCTCCAATCTGTAGGAACTGTTCCAGAGTCTATAGAATTTCGGAAGATGACCACCAACGCATCCATTATTTCTAGGGCCACTTCCTTTAATAGACTGGGACGTAGATTATCAGGCTCCGGGGATTTATCGGCCTTCAATGCCATCAATTTCCCCAATACCATTTCCCTACTATAACTGATTTCTTTCACTAAACCCTGTGTTCCCAACATTTCTGGCATGTTATTTGTGTCCACTTTTGTGAAGACAGAACTAAAGTATGTATTTAGTTGGTCAGCCATGTCTTTGTTCCCCATTATAAATTCCCCTGTTTCTGACTGTAAGGGACCTACATTTGTCTTCACCAATCTTTTACTCTTCACATTCCTATAGAAACTTTTACAGTCAGTTTTTATGTTCCCTACAAGCTTACTCTCATACTCTATCTTCCCCTTCTTAATCAATCCCTTGGTCCTCCTTTGCTGAACTAAACTGCTCCCACTCCTCAGGTCTGTTGTTTTTTTTTAGCCAATTTGTAGGCCTCTTCCTTGGATCTAGTACAACCTCTAATTTCCCTTGTAAGTCATGGTTTGGCCACCTTTCCTGTTTTACTTGTGCGCCAGACAGGAATAAACAATTGTTGCAGTTCACCCATGCGCTTTTTGAATGTTTGCCATTGCCTATCCACCGTCATCCCTTTGAGTAAAGTTTCCCTATCCATTATAGCCAACTCGTGCCTCATATCATCGTAGTTTCCTTTATTAAGATTCAGGGCCCTAGTCTCAGAATCAACTACATCACTCTCCATCTTGTTGAAGAAATCTATCACATTATGGTCGCACATCCCTAAGGTGCCTCGCACAGCTAGATTGCCAATTATTATTTTCTCCTTACACAATACCCAGCATAGGATGGCCTGTTATGTAGTTGGTTCCTCAATGTATTGGTCCAGAAAACCATTCCCTATACACTGTAGGAATTCCCCCTCTACGGTATTGTTACTAATTTGATTTCCCGAAACTGTATGCAGATTAAAGTCAACCATAATTACAGATATTCCTTTATTACATGTGTCTCTAATTTCCTGTTTAATGCCAGTTGCAACATCACCACTACAGTTTGGGGGTCTATATACACCCCACTGATGTTTTTTGCCCCTTAGCATTATTCAGCTCTACCCATACAGATTCCACATTGCCGGAGCTAATATCTTTCCTCATTATTGTGTTAATTTCCTCTTTAACCAGCAATGCAACTCCACCACCTTTTCCTTTTTGTCTGTCCTTCCTAAATACTGAATACCCCTGGATGTTCAGTTCCCATCCCTGGTCACCCTGCAGCCATGTCTCCATAATCCCGACTATATCATACATGTTTACATTGAGCTGTGCAGTTAATTCATCCACTTTATTGTGAATGCTTCTCGCATTAAGGCACAAAGCCTTAAAGCTTGTCTTTTTAACATTACCTGTCCTGTTCCTACTATTTTTTTACTGAGGCCCTGTTTGATCCTTGACCTTGATTTCTCTGCCTATCACTGCTCTGACTGGCAGTCACCCTTTCCCTTCCTGCCTGTGGACTCTTAGCCTGCGGTGTGACCACCTCTTTATATGTGCTATCCACGATACTCTCCGCCTCGCGGATGCTCCACAGTGCCCTCAGCCACCGCTCCAGCTCCAAAACCCGGACTTCCAGGAGCTGCAGCTGGACACACTTCCCGCAGACATGCTGGCCCCAGCTTCCCACATAGAGCAGGAGGAGCACACCACGGCTTTGCCCTCTCCTGCCAAGACTTACCCCTTTAAATTAAAATAAACCTTTTGAAAGATACTTAATATCAAATAATTTCAAATACTCTAGGGCCCTTCTTCCCTGCTCCTCACTGTTACAGAATATAGCCCTTACAAATGATGAACCACAAAATAAGACTTTACAAACTATAAGTGATTAAAGTAGTAAATACTTTACTACTAGCCATACTCAAATTGTCACCTCATTCCCTCCTCACCGAACTCCCAAAGCAGCATTCCAGTGCAGACTGTGATGCTGACTGCAGGACACTCTTCCCAGACTGTTTCACAGTGATGCTGACTGCAGGACACTCTTCCCAGACTGTTTCACAGTGATGCTGACTGAAGGACACTCTTCCCAGGCTACTTCACCATGATGCTGACTGCAGAACACTCTTCCCAGGCTGCTTCACCGTGATGCTGACTGCAGGACAGTCTTCCCAGACTGCCTCACAGCGATGCTGACTGCTGAACACTCTTCCCAGGCTGTTTCACCGTGATGCTGACTGCAGGACACTCTTCCCAGGCTGCTTCACCGTGATGCTGACTGCTGGATACTCTTCCCAGGCTGCTTCACCATGATGCTGACTGCAGGACACTCTTCCCAGGCTGCTTCACCATGATGCTGACTGCAGGACACTCTTCCCAGGCTGCTTCACCGTGATGCTGACTGCAGGACACTCTTCCCAGGCTGCTTCACCGTGATGCTGACTGCAGGACACTCTTGCCAGACTGCCTCACAGCGATGCTGACTGAAGGATACTCTTCCCAGGCTACTTCATTGTGATGCTGACTGCAGGGCACTCTTCCCAGGCTGCTTCACCATGATGCTGACTGCAGGACATTCTTCCCAGACTGCTTCACAGCGATGCTGACTGAAGGACACTCTTCCCAGGCTACTTCACTGTGATGCTGACTGAAGGATACTCTTCCCAGGCTACTTCACTTTGATGCTGACTGCAGTACATTCTTCCCAGGCTGCTTCACAGAGATGCTAACTGCAGGACACTCTTCCCAGCTATATAAGACAACCCACCCATTCCAAGTATTAGTCTGGTAAGCCTTTTCTGAACTGCTTCCAACGTATTTACATCCTTCCTTAAATAAGGAGGCTAATACTGTACACAGTACTTCAGATGTGGCCTCAACAATGCGCTGTAGGACTGAAGCATAACCTCCCTACTTTTTTGTTAAATTCGCCTCACAATACACAAAAACATTTTATTCACAATACATGTACAAGAATACCCAGATCCCTCTGAATCCCAAAGCTCTGTGATCTCTCCCCATCCGATAATACATTTTTTTTATTCTTCATGCCAAAATGGACAATTTCACATTTCCCCACATTATACTCCATTTGCCAGATCTTTGCCCAGTCACTTAACCTATCTATATCCCCTTGTAGCCTCCATATGTTATCTTCACAACTTTCTTTTCTACCTATCTTTGTGCCATCAGCAAATTTAGCAACCATACCTTTGATCCCTTCATACAAGTCATTTATGTAAACTGTAAAAGGCTGAGGTCCCAGCACTGATCCCTGTGACACACCACTCATTACACCTTGCAATACAGAAAATGACCCATTTATGCCTATTCTCTGCATCCTGTGAGCCAGCTAACCTTCTATCCATGCCAATATGTTACCCCCT
Source organism: Carcharodon carcharias (assembly GCF_017639515.1). Taxonomy (NCBI): domain Eukaryota; kingdom Metazoa; phylum Chordata; class Chondrichthyes; order Lamniformes; family Lamnidae; genus Carcharodon; species Carcharodon carcharias. The sequence goes on from NC_054495.1 coordinate 15,533,306, forward strand.
GCACCATGAGCTTTTATTTTCAACAGTAACCTTCGAAGAGGCACCTTACCAAAGGCCTTCTGGAAATCTAAGTACTGTACATTCAGTGGTTGCCCTTTAACCACAACACACATTGCTGCTTAAAAGAACCCAAATAATTGGTTAAACATGATTTTCCTTTCACTAAAACAAGTTGACTCTGCCTGATTACGTCGAATTTATCTAAGTGCCCTGCTATAACATCTTTAATAACAGCTTCGAGCATTTTCCCTCTGACACATGTTAAGCTAACTGGCCTATAGTTTCCTGCTCTCTGTCTCCTTTCTTTTTTAAATAACGAGTTGTATTTGCTATTTCCCAATCCAATGGAACATTTCCAAATATGTGGGATTTGGAAACTTAAAACTAATGCATCAACTATCTCACTCGCCACTTCCTTCAGACCCTAGGATGATGTCCATCAGGACCCAGGGACTTTTCAGCCCTCAACTCCAACAATTTGCTCAGTGCCACTTCCCTGGCGATTGCAATATTCTTGAGTTCCTCCCTTCCATTTTCTGATATACAGCTACATCTGGAATTTCTCTATTCTATTTCTATTCCATTCTATTGTATTATATTTCTCACCCTTTCTTTCTGCCTGTCTGTCTGTTTCACTCTCGCACATACCCTCTTTCTTTCTCTCTCTGCATCTCCCTCTCTCCCCCTCTCTCCCTCTCACCCTTCTATCTCCAATAATCCCTCTTTCATTCTCCCACTGAGACTCTCTTCATCCCCATTACTTGTCTCCATATTCTATTCTCTTGCCCTGTTTCTCTCCATCTCCCTTTCTCTTGATTGTATCTCACCAGGTTTCTCTACCTCTTGCTCCCTCTTGTGCCTCCATCTCTCTTTCTTATTCCTGCTGTCTCATTGATTTATACTGTGAATTTCCCTGGGAATCCCTCTCTCAGTCCGTGATGCCTATGATCAGCAGGTGGGTAGATAAAAGTTGTCTCACCTGATGTGCCCTGGTGTTCTCAGTTGTACGCAACGGGCTACACCAAGAAGAGAAAAATGACAAATGATGGGGTGCTGAAAGTGTCTATAACATTTTGGCATGGATTAAACAATGGAACACCATTTCAGTGCGTGTGTCTGTCTTTTCTTGCTTATGTTGACTGTCATTGATATGAAGTGCATGCTCCCTCCAAACCACATGAGTTTGATTCCAAAGGAAATATGAGTTGATTCTATCTTTGGCTATATTACAGCAGTGATCTAAGGAAAGAGTTGATTTTAGAATTATCACACTTGTTTTCAAGTCCCTCCTTATCCCTGTAATCTCCCATGACCCAGGTATCTCGGCTCATCTAATGTTGGCCTTTTGACCATCCCCAATTTGAATTGCTCTACCACTGGGGCCTGTGTCTTGACACTAAACTCTAGATTTCCCATTTAAAACACCTCGCCTGGCCACACCACATTCCTCCTTCAGGTATCCATCAAAACGCACCTTTCTGACCAAGCCCCTGGTTATATGTGTCCAATGTTTGCTTCAAAACACTATTCTGAGACTGTGCATTGCGCTGAAGGTGTGTTATAAATCCGCACTGATGTTGCAGAGCACTGAAACAAGATAGTTTTTGTTAAAACTTGGTGAAGCCCGATGGTGTTCACAGCTGAAGCATTCAATTCTAGGCAAAATTGCTTTAGGGAATATGCCATACACTTGGGGAGATTGCAGAAAGGGGTACAGGCGGTGTGATGGAGCTCTTCATATCATGAAGTGTTTTGATACAGTGGAGAAGAAGCAGCTGTTATCAGTGGCAGAAATGTCACAATCCCACTTTGCCGAGAATAGGTAACTACTGCATCATTTCTGAGAGTAAATAACTGATTGTACCATTAGTAAAGTCTCACACATCGCACTACTAAAGATCAAGGGAGATACCACACTGTGCCATGGCTCAGATTACCTACTCACTGTTTCATGGAGCAGGATAGATATCACACAGTACCCTGGCTCAGATCAGATACCCACTGTATCACAGAACAGGGTATATACCGCACTGTGCCCTGGCTCAGCTAAATACCTGCTATATCATAGAGCAGGGTAGACACAACACAATATCCTGGCTCAGATTAGATAGTCACTGTATCATGGAACAGGATAGATACCACACAGTACCTTGGCTCACATTAGATACCCACTGTATCATGGAACAGGATAGATACCACACCGTGCCCTGACTCAGAGTAGATACCCATTGTATCGTGGAACAGGATAGATACCACACTGTACCCTGGCTCAGAGTAGTTACCCATTGTATCGTGGAACAGGATAGATACCACACCGTGCCCTGACTCAGAGTAGATACCCATTGTATCGTGGAACAGGGTAGATACCACACTGTACCCTGGCTCAGAGTAGTTACCCATTGTATCGTGGAACAGGATAGATACCACACAGTACCTTGGCTCACATTAGATACCCACTGTATCATGGAACAGGATAGATAACACACCATACCCTGGCTCAGATTAGATAGTCACTGTATCATGGAACAGGTTAGTTCCACGTTGTTCGCTAGCTCAGAGTAGATACCCATTGTATCATGGGACAGGATAGATACCACACAGTACCTTGGCTCACATTAGATACCCACTGTATCATGGAACAGGATAGATACCACACTGTACCCTGGCTCAGAGTAGATACCCATTGTATCATGGAACAGGATAGATACCACACCACACCCTGGCTCAGATTAGATAGTTACTGTATCATGGAACAGGTTAGTTCCATGTTGTGCCCTAGCTCAGAGTAGATACCTATTGTATCATGGGACAAGATAGGTGCTACACTGTACCCTGACTCAGGATTAATACTTCACGATATGTAGCTCAAGATTTATAGCCTTAGTTCTCGATGAATACGAAACAGTACAATGATTCAGGGTCGATAAAAGCCAAATATTGCGATGCTGGAACAAAACCAGAAAATGCTGGAAAAACTCAGCAGGTCTAACAGCATCTGTGGAGGGAAAAACAGAGTTAACATTTCGAGTCCATATGACTCTTTGTCACAGCAGGATTCAGGGTCGATATGCAACTGTACCATGTCGAGATGTCCGACTGTACATCGCTCTGAATTGCCATGTTACCATACCAATACATACTCACCGCCACTTGGCACAGGAAATATACCCACATGGAAAATAGCTCAAAACAGATAACCCACTGCACCTTAGCCAAGACCTCAGGTACGAGAACTCTTCTGATATCTCTTTGCCACGCATCAGCATAAGAATACCACTACATATTGACACACGCTACAAATACCAATGCACTGTGGATTAGGGCAGATACCACACCATGCCACCATCTATGATCGGGAGCACGCTGTACCAGAGTGGAGAATAGTTACCCAACTGCAGAGTACTTCATGGTAAGTATAGCAGTTCTTCATATCACGAGAAAGATTTTCCTCTAAGCTACTATAGAGAATAGCTATCCTTGTGTATCCTGACTCCTGACCAATATGCACTGCAATGTAACTCTGAATAGATACCCCGCCATCCCATATGTCAGTGTGCATGTCACTCCACATCACAGTGTCACACCGTTGTGTAGGAGAGATAACCGATGGATGTAGTTCAGATTGGCATGCCTGTGATGCTAGGCTAGGGTTAGGCATCCCATGTGTAATAAAGCAAAGTACTGCAGGCACTGGAGATCAGAAATAAAAGCAGCAAGTTCTGGGAAAAGCTCAGCACAGCACCTTCACCATCAGAAGAAGAGTCATATCGGACTCTAAACGTTAACTCTGTTTCTCTTTCCACATATCCTGCCTGTCCTGTTGAGTTTTTTTAGGTATCCCATATACCAGGGTTCAATATAGATATTCGACTTTATGGTTGAACAAGTTAGATTTCACAATGTTCCAACGTTCATCATAGATCACCCATTGTGTTATGGCCCAGAGTCAAAACGCTGCCTCACCATAAATAACCCATGTCTGTTTAATGGCCTGACTAATGTGAATCACTGGATTTTAGTGACGTAAGTGCAATTATCCCTAGATCCCTTTACCATTGGAATACATTTCGAATGCCCTGACCCGAGCCACACTATAGGAAGGATGTGATTGCACTGGAGAGGGTGCAGAGGAGATTCACCAGGATGTTTCCTGGGCTGGAGCGTTTCAGCTATGAAGAGAGACTGGACAGGCTGGGGTCATTTTCCTTAGAGCAGAGAAGGCTGAGACGGGACCTGAAAGAGGTGTACAAAGTTATGAACAGCACAGGTAGGGTAGATAGGAAGAAACTTTACCCCTTAACGGAGGAGCCAATAACCAAGGGGTGTAGATTTAAGGTAAGGGGCAGGAGGTTGAGAGGGAATTTGAGGAAATTTATTTATTCACCCAGAGGATGGATGGAATCTGGAACGCACTGCCTGAGGGGGTGGTAGAGGCAGAAACCCTCATAACATTTAAGAATTATTTTGATGAGCATTTGAAACACCAAAGCATACAGGGCTAGGGGCCAAGGGCTGGAAAATAGGATTAGAATAGATAGGTGCCTGGTGGCCAGCACGGACACGATGGGCCAAAGGGCCTGTTCCTGTGCTGTATAAAGCTATGAATCTATAAGCAGTGTGTGGTCGCCTCAGGGATAAGAAGGTGGTGGGGTAGCAGGGTGGGGCGGAGGAGGGGGCGTGCGCGGGGTGGGGGAGGTTGGGAGCCGGGACGAGGTAGGGGTGTTGCTGTGAGTGAGCATTGTCAGTGGCATGTGGAGCAAAGCCACCCGCAGGAAGAAGATGACGAACAGGTAGGTCAATCCCTCCGCCAATGCCTTTTTCCCCAATGCTGAATCATCTCAGCAAGGAAGCTGAATGTCATGTGGGCCCCTTTGCCTCTCCTTTAACCCTAATTCCCCAAAACCGACAGGACTGGAAGTCAACCAGGAATGGGCCACATTACCTTGTGGACGTATCTTCAATGTTCCTTTCTTCCTTTAAATGAGTCATTTTGCAAGACTACTGAAAACCAAACAGCAATTCAGATTTAATGCCAAATAGAGGCACTCACTGTTGTGGACCCACTTCGCTGAAATAATGGGAGGGGGACAATTTCACAGAGTATGACAGAATAAATCTAAATGGTGCTAATAGTCGAAGGCCATGATATACAAGGACCGTACAGAAGCAGACGTGAGTGAAATGTTGCAGAAAATGCTGGAAAAACTGAGCAAACCTAGCATCATCTGTGGTGAGGGATGCAGAGTTAATGCCTCGAGTCCACATGTCTCTTCTTCAGAACTCTGAAGGAGGATCATACAGACTCGAAACGTTACCTCTGTTTCTAAGGGACGAAAGACTTGAATCATCTTACACTTTGTAATGAGGCTTTACGACGAGTCTTAACATACAAGGATACAGAGTGGACCTGAAATTTGCATTTCGGGATGAGATTTGAAATTCACTTGTAGCTGTTACATTTCAAAAGGGCCTAAAGGGCGCAGACAAGCATTTGCATTTCACACTAGATTCGTGAGTAAACAGCTCAGGCATTTTAATAATAAATGTTAATAATAATAAATCGAAATAGGAGTAAAATAGGAACATGGAAAGTTTTGATAATTTGGGAACCTGAGCGTTCAAAGGGATATTTCAAGACAACCGAGAGCTAAGACGAAAGGAGTGAAAAGGTATTTCTGATAACGGGTTTTCAACTATGGGAAGCTGCTGTGGAGGAAAGTCCCACTGAAAGCCAATTTCTCTCTTTTGGAGTGGGCTAAAAAGCTGTAAAAGATGTTTACTTGAAGAAAGCAACTCAGTTTGGGGCCAGGAGAATTGTTCTCCTGAGAAATAGTTCGGTCTGAATCTCCCCTTGGTTAAAAAAAAATCACATCAGCGTGGATTTGTTATGGGAAGTCATGGATTGTTCTTTTGTTTAACGTGAAAGCAATTTCTCATTTTGGGTAATACCTCTGGATGTTATGGTTCAGGATCCATAAGGGCTGCTGCCGAAAACATAGTTTTATTGTCTACCTTTGATAAAGCATTTTGGGGGTTATTTTGGAAGGTTTCTTTCTGACTGTGTATCTTTTAATTTGTGTGTTTAAATTTCATCTTCTGTTTTCTTTCTTGTAATAAACAGTTCCATTCTTCCAAGCGTTGAAAGTTTTCACTGAAGTGCTGTGCTTTTGTGTTCCGTAGCTTTCCCTCCTCATTTCTACAATACAGAAAAACATAATTACAATCAGCCAAGACAGCTTTCAGTCTAAAATCTGGCTTGCTCAGCACTAACTTCAGCTGCGGACGTAACAGGGCCATTCTGGGGGAACCTCAGCTCAAATCCCACCATGGCAGCTGCTGGAATTTAAATACAAAGAAATGTCAGTAATGGGGACCATGAAACTATCGCTGATTGTCCTAAAAACCCATTTGGTTCATTAAAGGAAATCTGCTGCCCTTGCCTGGTCTGGCCTACAGGTAAGTCCAGATCCATAGTAACGTGACCTCTAAAGTGGTCTAGCAAGCCGCTCAGTTCAAGGGCGTCTCAGGATGGGCAACAAATGCTGGTCTTGCCAGCAATGCCTAAATCTCATGAAAGAATAAAATTTTAAAAAACAAGGCCAATTATGCCCTATCGCCGTCGCCTTCCAAGTTCATGCAGGTTGCTTAGCTTTGAGATGGTAAAATCTTCTGCACGTGGATTCACTCACAACAGAACGATACTCTGTTCAGCCAGGACAAGAGTTACACGCTGCAAATCTGACATGAAAACAGAAAATTTTGGAAATGCTTAGCCAAGCTGGCTACATCTGCCAAGGGAGAAAGAGTTTCAGCAGAATTTTGTGGTTGCTCCCATCAGTGGGATCTTCTAGCCCTGCTGAAGCCATTCACATCACACAAGTGTCAGGCAATGACCATCTCCAACAAGAGAGAATCTAACCATCGCCTTTTGATATTCAATGGCATCACCATCACTGAATCCCCCATTATCAACATCCTGAGGGTTACCATAAACCAGAAACTAAACTGGACTAGCCATATAAATACTGTGGCTACAAGAGTAGGTCAGAGGCTGGGAATCCTGCAGCGAGTGATTCACCTCCTGACTCCCCAAAGCCTGTCCACCATCTACAAGGCACAAGTCAGGAGTGTGATGGAATACTCCCCACTTGCCTGGATGAGTGCAGCTCCCACAACACTCAAGAAGCTTGACACCACCCAGGACAAAGCAGCTGCTTGATTGGCACCCCATCCACAAACATTCACTCCCTCCACCACCGACACACAGTAGCAGCAGTGTGTGAACCATCTACAAGATGCCCTGCAGGAATTCACCAAGTCTCCTTATATAGCACCTTCCAAACCCACGACCAGTCCCATCTAGAAGGACAAGGGCAGCAGATAGATAGGAACACCTTCAATTTCCCCTTCAAGTTACTCACCATCCTAACTTGGAAATATATCTGTATAGAAGCATGGTTAGGCCACACTTGGAATATTGTGTGCAATTCTGGTTGGCACATTACCAGAAGGATATGGAGGCATTGGAGAGGGTGCAGAGGAGGTTTACCAGGATGCTGCCTGGTCTGGAAGTTATTAGCTATGAGGAGAAGTTGGAGAAACTTGGATTGTTCTCACTAGAGCGACAGAGATTGAGGGGCGACTTGATGGAAGTTTACAAAATGATGAGTGGCATGGACAGAGTAGGTAGTCAGAAGCTTTTTCCCAGGGTGGAAGAGTCAATTACTAGGGGACATAGATTTAAGGTGAGAGGAGAAAACTATAGAGGAGATGTGCAGAGCATGTTTTTTGCGCAGAGGTTAGTGAGTGTCTGGAATTCGCTGCCAGAAGAGGTGGTGGAAGCAGGTACGATAGTGTTGTTTAAGAGGCAGCTTGACAAATACATAAATAGGATGGCAATAGAAGGATATGGACCCTGGAAGTGCAAAATGTTTTAGTTGACAGGCACTATGATCGGCGCAGGCTTGGAGGGCCGAAGGGCCTGTTCCTGTGCTGTACTTTTCTATGTTCTTTGTTGTTCTTTATCTCCGTTCCTTCACTGTCGCTGGGTCAAAATCCTGGAACTCCCTCCGTAACAGCACTGTGCGTGTACCTACACCACATGGACTGCAGCGGATCAAGAAGGCAGCTCACCACCGCCTTCTCAAGGGGCAATTAGGGATGGGCAATAAATGTTGGGTCAGATAGCGATGCCCCCCTCTCGTAAATGAATTTTGAAAAAGTTTTAAATGGCTCGCCACATTTACGCCACCCTGACCGGGTAAAATTCCACCCGTTCAGATCGAACACCCTGCAAGAGAACAGGCAATGTTTAAAGGTAAATATATATACCTATTATATTATATCTTTATGAGCGTGACAAGGGGAAGACATGGAAGGTTTGGGACAGGCTGAAATGCGGGAGATATTTAATGAAAAGAGCCGGCACTGAAGACTGAAGAAACCTGAAGATCGTGCCAAAGAGAATGTTTAAATGGCAATGACAGAATCAATTTCATCAGTTGTTGTGCAAAAAAAATTCAAAATACACAATGGCTGTGATCTGGGTCTGCTACTGAAATCTGATGCACACAGTTTGAATAAAATCATAAAATCGCGAAGATAAAGGAGGCCATTTGGCCCATCATGACTGCACCAGCTCTCCAAATGAGCATTTAACCAAGTGTCATTCTCCCACAACTCTGCACCTTACATATTATCATCGAATTCCCTCTTGAGTGCCTTTATTGAACCTGCCTCCACCACAACTTCCCAACTTCTCCAATCTCTCTTCATAACTGAAGTTTCTCATCCCTGGAACGACCCTTCTGCACTATCTGATGTATGACCTAGCAGATATGGTCAAGTGAGTAAATTCTACTTCAAACTTTTATGGTCATGCTGCCTAGTTTGCCAGGATGATGGCTGCAGTCTGTTTGGACCTTAGGTCCCTATCTCGCTGGTGATAGAAGTCATGAAGGTATTTACTGTGTTTTTTTGGGAGGTGGGGTGGGGTTCTTAAACAAATTATCTAATCAGTGGGACGTGCGGTGTTGCTATGGTGCAGTTGGTGTGTGGCACTGTAAGTGGATAGTGACTAGAATGGGAGGTACAAAATTTTTTGCTTCATTTACTTGACCCTCCGCAACACATCCCTGAAACTCAGCAAGAGTTATTTCTTTTTTGCATGATGGAATTAATAATTGTTATTTAAAGGATAAATCAGTTTATCCCTTTTACATCCCTCCATTCGCAGATGACTGTAATTGCTGTTTCCAATGTGTTTAGCGTTAGACGTGACTCAGCTCAGGGTGCTCTAGTCCCACAACCACAGAATCACAGAATTCCTATGCACAGGAGGCGGCCATACGGCCCATCATGCTTGTGCTGGCTCACTGTAGGAGCGATTTATCAAGTGCCAGCCCTCACTTTCACCCGTAACCTTGCACATTCTTCCTTTTTCTTTTACAAATACCAATCTAATCCCCTATTGAATTAAACCTGCCTCCACCACACTTTCAGGCAAGTGGACTCCAGATCCCAAGCACTCGCTATGTGCATTTTTGCCTTCATGTCACCATTGTTTCTTTTGTCAAATACCTTAAATCTAAGCCCTCTTGTTCCCGATCCTTCCACTAACAGGAACATTTTTCCCTATCTGCTCTGCCCAGAGCCTTCTTAGAATGCTTCCGTCTAATCTCCTCTCAAACTTCTCCACTGCAAGGAAAACAGCCACAACTTCTCCAATCTATCCATGTAATCAATGTTCCATATCCCTGGGGCCAGTCTCATGAACTCATGAATCTTTCCTGCACTCTCTCTAATCCCTTCATATCTTTCCTAAATTGTGGTGCCCAGAACCGGACACAACTCCCCAGTGGAGGCCAAATCCTGTTTTCTATTCAAAATTAACATAAATTCCTTGTTATTATACTCAGTGCCCCCATTAGTAAAGCTTAGTGTACTGTAGGCGTTATTAACTGCGTTTTCAGTTAATGGCCTGCCTTGCCACCTTCAGTAACTTACATACGTACACACCCAGGTCCCTCTGCTCCTGCACCACTTTAGAATTCAACGTTTATTTTATATTGTCACTCCACCTTCTTCCTACCAAACTGAATCATTTCACATTTCTCTCCATCAAGCTTCAGCTGCCTTTTGCCCGCCCATTCCCCTGACCTGCCAATGACCTTTGGAAGGCCTACACTTCGCTGCTCACAGGTCAGTTATATAGAGCAAGGTTCCCGACACTAGCCCCTGGGAATTCCACTACAAACCATCCTGCAGTCCAAAAAAACATCCACTAACCACGGCTCCCTGTTTCCTGCCACTCGGCCAATTTCCTATCCATGTTGTTACTGTCCCCTTTATTCCCTCAGTTATTACTTTCCCCAGAAGTCAGTTGTGTGTCATTGTATCAAAAGCATTCTTGAAGCCCACGTACACCACATTAATAGCATTACCCTTATCAGCCTTCCCTGATAGCCCCTTAGAAAACTCTAGCAAGTTAGCTAAACACGATTCCCTGTTGACAGTGATAGCTTTCCATAATGAACTCTCATTCAGCCAAGTGACTATCAATCTTGTCACAACATGTTTTTAGAAGCTTCCTCGCCACCAAGGCTAAACTGACCGGCCTGTAGCTGCTGGCCTTAGCTTTGCAACATTTTTTTGAACAGACGTGTGACATTTGCAATTCTCCAGTCCTCTGACACCACCCCTAAGTCAAAGGAAGACTGGAAAATTATGGCCGGTGTCTCCGCAATTTCCAGTCTCAATTCCCTCAGTTTCCTTGGATGCATCTTATCTGGTATAGGTGCCTTATCAGCTTTAAGTACAGACAGCTAGTCCCATGTCTCTTCCTAATCAATTTGAAAGCCTTCAGTTGGCCGAATTGTATCCTCTCTCACTATGATCTAAGTAGTAAAAATGTATAGTCCTTATTTAATACCTCAGCCATGTCCGCTGCCTCCATGAGTAATTCCCCTCTCTGGGGATTCTCCAATCAGCCCCATTCCTTCTACCACCCTCTTAGCATTTAGTTTTGGCTATTTATTGAGTGTAAAAAAGAACCAGGGCTAACTATCCCGTGCAGTGTTGAGAGGATGGTGCATTATTGCAGTTGCTGCCTTTAGGACAGTACATCACACCGAAGCCCCCTCTCTCCTATGAGGCAGATGTAGATCGGGTAGTGCCATGGCATTAGGTCAAAGAGATGGGCAGTCGTCCCATGCCCAGAGCCACATTTATCCCTCAGTCAGCATTAACGAATTACACTGATTGTCCGATTGTTAGCGCATTACCCTTGTGGGTGGACATTTTCTGCCCCATTTCCCACATTTCACCTGTGACCCCAAGTCAACCGTATCCACCTTAGCTGTAAAACGGTCAAAGTCAAATACATTGTTTCATTCGCTGCATGTTGCTATTAAAAGAAAGAATAAAGCTAATGTGATGAGGGATGCGGTAAAGGAGCCATTGCAGGATGGTGGCCGTTAATAAAAGTTCTTTTGACTGGCTGTGGCACAGGGTGCTGTGTTTTCAAACTGCAGATTTCAATATTTAAACACGTGTTGAAAGTATGCTGTCAGCTGGGGTGTTAGGAGGGCACCGGAAAGTTGCACTTGGAGCTGTGCCCTTGCTGCAGCTGGTGTGTGGCCAGGGAAACTGCAGTGGTGAAGCACAAAATAAAAGCAGGACAAAAGAAATAACAGCTCGAAACATTCAGCTGGTCGATAAAAGCAAAACACTGTGGATTCTGGAATCCTGAACTAAAAACAGAAAGTGCTGGGTAAACTCAACAGGTCAGGCAGCATCTGGAGAGAGAAACAGAGTTAAGGTTTCAAGTCTGTGCGACTCTTTTTCAGGGCTCTGTCAGACTTGCCGAGTTTTTCCAAAACTTAGTGTTTTCACTTCAGCTGGTCAAGGCTGTGTCTATGGAGAGAGAATGGTTTTACAAAGATATAATTCTGCACTTTCACGGACACCACGCATAGTTCAAGTATAACAATGTCAAAATCTCTGCGCAGACAACAGGCTCAGCTGAAATCCAGACTTTGCTGATTTGAATAAACAGATGAATACCAGTAATGCCTTGTCAGTGACATCCAAGTCACATCAACATTGATATGTTTATTTTAAATGCCTTAACTCGCTTCCCAGCAGTATAACTTTGCTTCATGTGGTTTACCCTCTCTCTGTCTCTCTCTCCCTCTTTCCCTCTCCCTCTCTCTGTCTTCAGGTACCATGTCCTAAGAGGGCAGTGGAGATCAAGTGGCTCCATGTTAATCTTGCTCTAGAGACATGGGATCATCTTCAATAGTGGTGCATTCATCCAGTTTGCGAGGCTTTTTAGAAATATCATTCTTCGTCCACCTCGGTCTTGTTTTTTAACCATTTTAACCATCAACATCAGCCTTTCTAAATCATGCTGTCTTATTATGTGCCCAAGAAATTCCAACTGTCTCTTCCTGATCTTGGTCAGTAGAGTCCTTTTAGCCTCTGATTTTTACTCTCCTCCTCACTGATAATGTGACTGGCCCAAGATATCTTCAGTATTCACCTCAAAAACTACAACTCTGCAGGTCCAATTGTTCTCTGCATAACTTCACTGATCGTCCACCACCGACTCCCATGTGTCAACATTGATGTGATGCAGCATTCCAGAATTCTCAGCTTTGTTTTCACTGCTAATTTTCAGCCAATTCTGCCTGTGTTATCCAGGCTTGAAGTGCCTATGATCATTACCTCAGTTCAGGAGATCAACCTTAGACACGTTCAAATGCTTCCTGGGTCCCATAATTACGTGGAAACTCGAGTTGAGTATATGAAATCAATCAACCCATGATTGGGTCAATCATGGGACAGCAAGCCTCCTACTGGTGACCACCTACTGACCCCACCCTTATCAAATGAGTCAGTTCTCCCCTAAGTTGAAAACCAACTGGAAAAAGCACTGAGAGTGTCAAGGTCACAGAATTTACTCTGTGTAGAGGACTTCAATTTCCACCAAGAGTGGCTTTGGAGTACTACTACTAACCGAGCTGGGCAAGTTCTGAAGGATGTACCTGCTATTGGACATACAGGAGGTGGTGAGGGAACCAGCAAGAGGAAAAACCTTACTTGAACACGTCCTCAATAATCTACCTGCCACACATGCACCAGGAGACAAAGTCCTATCTTGACATTGAGGATTACCCCCATTGTGTAATGTCTCTGAATAAGAGGTGGATCATTTGGAATGAGATGCGGAGAAATCACTTCATTCAGAGGGTCATGAATCTTTGGAATTCCCTGCTCCATAGGGTTATGGATGCTCCATCATTGAATATCATTATGGTTGGGATATATAGATTTTTTGTCTCTCAGGAAATTAAGAGACATAGGGGGTGAGTGGAAAATGGAGCTGAAGCCCAAGGTCAGTCATGATCATATGGCGGAATAGGCTCAATGGGCCATATGATCTACTCCTGTGTTCTTGCATTCTCTCTCTCTCTCTCTCCACCTCTCTCTATTTCTCTCACTCTCTCTCAGCTCTCTCTCTCTTCCTCAGCTCCCCGCTCCCTTCTCCCTCTCTCTCTCCATCTCCTTTACACACTTGGAATTTCAGACCTTACCAAGTATTCACACATACACACATAGTTGTACTCTCAATCACACGCACACATACATACACACACACACACACACACAGATCCACAGGGAATCCCCCTCCCTCCCTCTCTCTCTCTCTCACATACACTCTGGGCAGAATCTTACATTGCCCAGCCGGCAGATTTGTGGGTGGGGTAAAGGGGGGGTGAAGGGGGGGTGGTCAGTGAAAAATTTGTCACACGGCTTTCCCAACAGGTTCCCACCAGCCCCAACCTCTCCACAATTTCATACCCGGATGGCTGAGGCCCACCAGCCCTTGTATAAGTGAGGCCCTTACTGACAACTTAAGGGCTGTTGTCCGCCCAGTCTCAATGTTCAGGCTGACATGAGGGGTTTGGCGGCAAGAAGGGAGCCTGAAAATTAACCCTATTCAAGCCTGGGATGGGATGGGATGGGGGTGGTCATCTCCATCAGCAGCTTCTGCTTAATATCAGCCACCGCCCCCCACAACCAAATAGGTCTGACCCCTGCGGGGGCTGCACCCCCTACCAACCCCCCCCCCCCCCCCCCACCCCCCCACCCAGGCCTCTTGACCAACACCCCAACCACCCTCTGTCCACCTCTCCTCCCCTCCCTGAGACCACCAAAGTGCATCTGTTCCTGGACTCCTGGGGCTCAGGCTCTGGGGGCCGCTTGCAGTCCCAGTCCTGTCCACTGCAGCTTCTGGCACTGCAGGGACTAGAGACGGCTGCTGGCCAATCATATTAACAGGCAGCTCTCTGAGGCGGGACCTCCTCCTGAGTGAGGGGCGGAAGTCCCGCCTGATGCCCATTATACACACGTCGGGATGTTAAATGGCTGCAGGGCAGGCAGCATGTGCAGGGGTGTGTTCTCCATCCACTCTTCGGTTTGCAGGAAGGGAAAGCTTGGCATCCGAAAGACCTTGGCCCATCTCTCACACAGAAACATGGAATTTCACTCTCACAGTCTCACTTTCTATCAAATGCAAATACGCACGCAGCACAAACACGTACATACACATACCTACACAGGGAGACTGTCTACCTCTGTCTCTAACACACACAAACATGCTATCTCACACACATACATGCACTAACACACAAATACATAGAGTCTCCCTAATACACACAGGCAGACAGGATCTTACTATCTATATAGCCGAGTGTGTGTGTGTGTGTGTGTGTGTCAGACATGCAAGCACACACACAATATAGACGGGGTGCCATTTTCTGAATCTGTATTCACTGACCTTATGAACTTAACAACACCAGCTTTTGAGATCAGTTTTAATGATCCCATGCATGTCCAAACAAAATGGTGTAGCCATGGGATCCCTCTAGCTCCAATGCTCGCTAACACTTCTGTTGGTTTCCACCAGAATTATGTTTTGTATGGAGTGAGCCAAACCTCCTATGCCCATGCATTTTTTTATTGTATAGGTGACACTTTTGGTGATCTGTGAATCTGCAGTCTGATGTAAGCCTTTCCTTTCACAGCTTAATATGCTCCAGCCCACACTCAAATTTACTTCTGAGTTTCGAGCTGTCTAATGCTTTCCTTTTCCTCAAGGTGCTAGTTGCAGAATCTGCCAATGGGCTCTCCACTACTGCTGACCACAAGCCTGGCTTCACTGGCCAAGAAACACATTGGGATTCATATAGCGCCACACACTGTAAGAGTGGCCTTATCAACAACCTGTTGCTCAGCTCGCAAGCTTGACACAGAGGTAGAACGCATCAAAGCTATTCCCTGGGACCCTGCCTACCCTAATCAGGTCATTGTTCACTGTGCATCATGGAAACTTGGCAAATGGGCCACAGGTCACCACTTCCTGAGCTATTAAATGGCTGATCCATCTCAACTTACTTGGAATGGCAAATCTTCTCACAAATTTGAACCACAGGCTAAGGGAGCAGTTTCACTCTGCAATTAGTCAGTGGCTGTGCGAAGGATATTGTTCACTCATAGGATGCTGCAGTCATTTCAAAGAAACATTCTGCCTACCACATAACGGAGCAACATATGAATTTCAGCGTCAGTGAAATGCCAGGTATGTAGCCCGTATGTCCCAGTGATTGGCTGATCGAATCAAACTCAGAGTGCCTGGCTGTACTCAACCAAACCCGCGCTTGCAAAACTCCAACTCTACAGTTATGTTACAGGAGGGGGGTTAATTTAGAACAGCACTGATTTCTCCACTCATTACCCATCCGTAAATAGAAAGGTGTATTTGATTTTTGATTTCCCCCTTTTATAAGTGGTGGAATATGTTCCCCAAGCCTCGATCAATAACCCCGCATCAAACTGGAGATAAGGTAAAATAAGAGGGGTAGTTTATTTTACACACACAGATACACACACACAAAGCAGGAAAGGGGTTTTGCAGCATCCGCCCTTTTTGCATTCATACAATAAATGATGACTAAGAGAAAGAAAATGCTTCAGGGCAGAGGCCATCGGTAAAATAAGAATTCTGGCTTCATGTGAGTCCAGAGTGCAGAATCAAAGTCCAATGAGGAATTATTTCAGAGAGCTCAGCTGGCTCCAGAGCAATGGTGCAAGATTCACTTATGTGCTGGTGTTCATGTCTCAAGATGAAGTAGGCGCACAGAGGTTGAATCAGTTCTGCAGGGGAAAGTACAAAATCTTCCCAGCAGAGTCAGGGTAGATGGGACCAATTATCCAACCTGGCCAGAGCTTGCTTCTGTATGGCTTGTCCATCAGATGTTAAATAGCAGACTAATGATGGAATTTGAAAGCTGCGTTATTAAAACAATTTAAACAGCTCAAGCCTCAGTCATGTCACATGGTGATCTCGGGTCGCGCTATTCAGCTAACAGGGCTCCCCTGGTTAAAGCCCATTGTGTTTTGACAGGTACCTGATGAGGTGTCACAAACAGCTCTGCCTTTATATACAGGCGATGGTGCAGCTGCCCCATCTACTACCCTTTGAGCTGGCTTGGCTGGAATGTTTATACAATACAAGGAGTGTTAGGTTCCAGGGGTTTGATGTGTTAGCCTATATCCGTGTTTGACTTGGGCAGAAGCTTCTTGAACTGCCATCATCTGGTCAGCGGCAGCCAATCTATCAGTCCAGCCATTTCTCCATTTTTTTTAAAAAAACAGAATAATAAAGTTATCAAGAAGCCAGGGTGATATATATACACAAATATTTTTCTTCCTGTTTTCTGCATGGGACAGTTTGCACTTGCTGAACAATCAAGGTTTTTTTAAAGTTCTTTCAGGGAATGTGGTGCTAGCAAGGCCAACATTTAATGCCCATCCCTAACTTTCCATGTGTTCTTGGTACACAACAGTACATGAGGTGAAGGTACATTGCAACTGCATGGTGCTTGTATATTGCAATCCATGTGGCGTATGTACACTGCAGTCCATGTGGTGTAGTGACACTGCAGTCCATGTGGTGTAAATACACTGCAGTCCATCTGGTGTACACACATTGCAGTTCATGTGGTGCAGTGACCCGGTAGTCCATCTGGTATAAGTACAGTGAGGTTCATGTTGTGTAAGTATGCTGCAGTCCATCTGGTATAAGTACACTGAGGTTCATGTTGTGTAAGTACGCTGCAGTCCATGTGGTGTAAGTACACTGATGTTCATGTGGTGTCGTGACACTGCAGTCCATGTGGTGTAAGTACACTGACGTTCATGTGGTGTCGTGACACTGCAGTCCATGTGGTGTAGATACACTGATGTTCATGTGGTGTAGTGACACTGCAGTCCATGTGGTGTAAGTACACTGATGTTCATGTGGTGTCGTGACACTGCAGTCCATGTGGTGTAAGTACACTGATGTTCATGTTGTGTTGGTACACTGCAGTCCATGTGGTGTAAGTACACTGATGTTCATGTGATGTTGGTACACTGCAGTCCATGTGGTGTAGGTACACTGCAGTCTATGTGGTGTAGGTACACTGCAGTCCACGTGGTGTAGGTACACTGCAGTCCATGTTGTGTTGGTACACTGCAGTCAATGTTGTGTAGGTACGCTGCAGTCCGTGTGGTGTAGGTACACTGCAGTCTATGTGGTGTAGGTACACTGCAGTCCATGTGGTGCAGGTACACTGCAGCCCATTGGGCGTTGGTACACTGCAGTCATATGTTGTATGTTCAATGCACTCCATGCGGTGTCAGTACACTGCAGACCATGTGCTGTGGGTGCACTGCAGTCCACATCGCATAAGGATAATGCAGTCCATGTGGTGTAGGGAAACTGCAGTCCATGTTCTGTAAGTACACTGATGTTCATGTGGTGTAGTGACACTGCAGTCCATGTGGTGTAAGTACACTGATGTTCATGTGGTGTAGTGACACTGCAGTCCATGTGGTGTAAGTACACTGATGTTCATGTTGTGTTGGTACACTGCAGTCCATGTGGTATAATGACACTGAACAGTTCAGGGACAATGAAGTCCATGCCGAGTAGATAGATTGCAGTTCATGTGGTGTATGTACACTGCAGTCCATGTTGTGTAGGTACACAGCAGTCCAACAGATGTAGGTACACTGCAAACCATTTGCTGAAGGTACCCTGCAGCCCATATGGTATAGGCACACTGCAGTCTACATGTTGAGGGAACAATGCAGTCCATGTGAGGTAGATACACAGCAGTTCATATGGTGTAGGTACACTACAGCCTTTGTGGTGTAGGTACACTACAATCCATGTGGTGTAGGTACACTGATGTTCATGTGGTGTAGCTACACTGCAGTCCATGTGGTGTAGGTACACTGCAGTCCATGTGGTGTAGGTACACTGCTGTCCAGGTAGCGTAGGTAAACTGCAGTCCATGTAGCATAGGTACACTGCAGTCCATGTCATGTAGGTACACTGCAGCCCATTGGGCATTGGTACACTGCAGTCATATGTTGTATGTTCAATGCACTCCATGTGGTGTCAGTCCACTGCAGACCATGTGCTGTGGGTGCACTGCAGTCCGCATCGCATAAGGATAATGCAGTCCATGTGGTGTAGGGAAACTGCAGTCCATGTGGTGTAAGTACACCACAGTCCATGTGGATTAGGTACAACGGTGTCCATATGGTGTAGGTATTCTGCAGTTGGTGTCATGTAGGTGAACTGCAGTCCATGTGGTGTAGGTACACTGCAGTCCATATACTGTTGGTACACTGAAGTCCACATGGTGCTGGTACACTGCAGAGCATGCAGTGTAGGTACATTGCAATCCATATAGTGTTGGAATACTGCAGCTCATGTCATGTAGATACACTGCAGTCCATGTTGTGTTCGTAAACTGCATTCCATGTCATGTTGGTACACTACAGCCCATGTGGTTTTAGGTACTATGCAGTCCATATGGTGTAGGTGTGCTGCAGTCGGTGTCATGTAGGTGAACTGCAGTCCATGTGGTGTTGGTACACTGCAGTCCGTGTGGTGTAGATACACTGCACTCCAGTTGGTGTAGGTACACTGCAGTCCATATGGTGTACACACTTTGCAGTACACATGGTGTAGTGACACTTCAGTCCCTGTGCTGCAGGTACACAGGAACCCATGTTGTGTTGGTATATTGCAGTCCCTGTGGTGTAGATAAACGGCACTCCATGTGATGCAGGGACACTGCAATCCATGTGGTGTAGGTACACTACAGCCCATGTGGTGTAGGTAACAGCACTCAATGTTGTGTAGGTACACTGAAATTCATGTGGCATAGGTGCACTGAAGTATATGTGATCCAGGGACAATGCAATCCTTGCAATTTAGGTGAGCTGCAGTTCATGTGGTGCATGTACACTACAGTCCATGTTGTGCAGGTTCACAGCAGTCCATCTGATGTAGGTACACTGCAGTCCGTGTATTGTTGGTACCCTGCAGTCCGAGTGGTGTACTTACACTGCAGTCAATGTGGCATAGGAGCACTGCAGTGCATATGGTTCAGGTATGTTGCAGACGATAGCATGCACGTGAACTGCAGTACATGTGGTGTAGGCACACTGCAGTCGACATGTTGTAGGCACACTGCAGTCCATGTGGCCTAGGGACAATGCAGTCCATGTGCTGTAGATACAGTGCAGTCGATGTGGTGTAGAGATACTGCAGCCCATGTTGCGTTGGTACACTGCAGACCATGTGGTGTTGGTACACTTCAGTCCATGTGCTCTAGGTACACTGCAGTCCATGTCATTTTAGTACACTGCAGTCCATTTGGTGTAAGTGCAATGCAGTCCATGTGGTGCAGATATACTGCAGCCCACTAGTGCACTAGGACACTAGTACCACCCCAATAGTAACAGGTAGTGCAGAGGATATAGGGAAGGAGGAACTTAGAACAATCACCATCACGAGAGAAGAAGTACTGAGCAAACTATTGGGATTAAAGGGTAACAATTCCCCAAGACCTAGTGGCCTACATCCCTGGGTCTTAAAGGAAGTGCCAGCGGAGATAGTGGATGCATTGGCTATAATATTCCAAAATTCCCTGGCTTCTGGAAAGGTTCCAGTGGATTGGAAATATCTAATATAACGCCCTTATTCAAAAAGTGGGGGGAGGCAGAAAGTAGGAAACTATAGACCAGTTAGTTTAACGCCTGTCATTGGGAAATTGTTGGAACCCATTATTAAGGAAGTAGTAATGGGGCATTTGGAAAGTCAAAATGCAATCCATCAGAGTCAGCATGGTTTTATGAAGAGTAAATCGTGTTTGACTAATTTGCTAGAGTTTTTTGAAGATGTGACAAACAAGGTGGAAAATAGGGATCCTGTAGATGTAGTGTAACTGGACTTCCAGAAGGCCTTTAATAAGGTGCCACACAAAATATGAATACACAAGATAAGATCACACGGAGTTCAGGGTAATATATTAGCTTGGATAGAGGATTGGCTAACCAACAGAAAGCAGATTCGAGATAAATGGCTCTTTTTCTGGATAGCAAGCTGTAACTAGTTGGGTGCCACAGGGTTCGGTCCTTGGGCCCCAACTATTTACAATCTATATTAATGACTTGGATTCAGGGATAGAAGGTACTATAGCTAAATTTGCAATAACACCAAAATAGGTGGGAGAGTAAGTTACAATGAAGAAATGTACAAATGGATATGGACAGGTTAGGTGAATGGACCAAAATTTGGCAGATGGAGTTTAACGTGGATAAGTGTGAGGTTATCCAATTTGGCCGGAAGAATAAAAGGGCGATTTATTATTTAAATGGAGAGAAACTTCAGAATGCTTCGGTGCAGAGGGATCTGGGAGTCCTTGTGCATGAGTCGCTGAAAGCTAGTATGTAGGTACAGCAGGTAAAAAGGAAGGCAGCTGGAATTTTGGCATTTATTGCTAAAGGAATAGAGTATAAAAATAGGAAAGTGTTGTTGCAACTGTACAAGGCATTGGTGAGATCGCACCTGGAGTACTGTGCAAAGTTTTGGTCCCCTTACTTCAGGAAGGATGTAGTTGCATTGGAGGCGGTTCACAGGAGGTTCACTAGATTGATTCCAGAGATGCGGAGCTTGTCTTATGAGGAGAGACTCAGCAGTTTAGGCCTATACTCATTAGAGTTTAGAAGGATGAGAGGAGATCTAATTGAGGCATATAAGATGCTAAAGGGGATAGACAAAGTAGATGTGGAGTGGATGTTTCCCTTCTGGGGCATTCTATAACGAGAGGCCTTTAGGCTAAGAGGTGGTAGATTTTAATCAGAAATGAGGAGCAATTACTTTTCTCAAAAGGTCGTGAATCTAAGGAATTCACTACCTCAGAGTACAGTTGATGTCGGGACACTGAATAAAGTTAAGGAGGGGATAGACAGATTTTTAATTAGTAATGGGTTGAAAGGTTATGGGGCGAGCACAGGAAAATGGAGTTGAGGCCGAAATGAGATCAGCCATGATCATATTGAATGGCGGGGAAGGCTCGAGGGGATGAATTGCCTACTCCTGCTCCTAGTTCTTATGTTCTTATGTCTTATACGTACACTGCAGCCCGTGTCATTTTGGTACACAGCAGTCGATGAGCTGTAGGAACTGCAGTCCATGTGCTGTAGGTGTACTGCACTCCATCTGGTGTAGCAACACTGCAGTCTATGTGGTGCACACACATTGCAGTCGATCTGGTGTAGTGACACTGCAGTCCATGTGGTGTAGGTATACTGCACTCCATGTGCTGTAGCAACACTGCAGTCCATGTGCTGCAGGTATGCTGCAGTCCCTGTGGTATAGGTACAGTACAGTCCATGTGGTGTTGGTTCACTGCAGTCCGTGTATTGTATGTACCCTGCAGTAGGTGTGGTGTACTTACACTGCAGTCCATGTGGCTTAGGTACAATGCAGTCCTTTTGGTGTAGGTGTGCTGCAGTCGATGTCACGGAAGTGAACTGCAGTCCATGTGGTGTACGCACTTTGGAGTACATGTGGTGTAGTGACACTGCAGTCCATGTGGTGCAGGTACACTGCAGTCACTGTGGTGTAGGTGCACTGCAGTCCGTGTGTTGTAAGTACACTGCAGTCCATGTGTTGTAGGTACACTGCAATTCATGTGGTTTAGGCACACTGCAGTCCATGTGGTTTAGGTACACTGCAGTCCATGTGGTTTAGGTATGCTGCAGTCCATGTGGTTTAGGCACGCTGCAGTCCATGTGGTTTAGGTACACTGCAGTCCATGTGGTTTAGGCACACTGCAGTCCATGTGGTTTAGGTACACTGCAGTCCATGTGGTTTAGGTACGCTGCAGTCCATGTGGTTTAGGTACACTGCATTCCATGTGGTTTAGGTACACTGCAGTCCATGTGGTTTAGGCACACTGCGGTCCATGTGGTTTAGGCACACTGCAGTCCATGTGGTTTAGGTACACTGCAGTCCATGTGGTTTAGGCATACTGCAGTCCATGTGGTTTAGGCACACTGCAGTCCATGTGGTTTAGGCACACTGCAGTCCATGTGGTTTAGGCACACTGCAGTCCATATGGACTAGGGACAATGCAGTCTATGCTGTGTAAGTAAAATACAGTTCATGTGGTGTTGGTACACTCCAGTCCATGCGATGTAAGTTCACTGTAGCCCATGTGGTGTAAGCTCACTGCAGCCCATGTGGTGTAAGTATGCTGCAATCGATGTCATGTAGCTGAACTGCCGTCCATGTACTGTTGGTGCATTGCAGTTCATGTGTTGTATGTTCAATGCACTCCATGTGGCATCAGTACACTGCAGACCATGTGCTCTGGGTGCACTGCAGTCCACATGGTGTAAGGACAATGCAGTCCATTTGGTGTAGGTATGCTACAGTCGATGTTGCGTAGGTGAACTGCAATCCATGTGGTCTTGGTACACTGCAGTCCTTGCGGTGTAGTGACACTGCAGTCCATGTGGTGTAAGTATGCTGCAGTTGCTGTGGTGTTGGAACACTGCAGTTCATGTGATGTATGTACATTGCAGTCCATGTCGTGTTGATTCACTGCAGCCCATATGGTGTCAGTAGACTTCAGACCATGTGCTGTGGGTGCACTGCTGCCCATATGGCATAGGGAGGATGCAGTCCACGTGGATTAGGGAAACTGCAGCCCATTTCGTATAGGTACACTTCAGTCCATGTGGTTTATGGACACTGCAGTCCAATTGGCGTAAGCACACTACAGTCCTTGTGGCTTACGTGCACTGCAGACCATATGGTGTAGGTGTGCTGCAGTCGATGTCATGTAGGTGAACTGCAGTCCATGTGGTGTCAGTACACAGCAGTCCATTTGGTGAAGTTACAATGCAGACCATGAGGTCCAGGTACCCCTCAATCCATGTGGCGTGGACACAATGCTGCCCATGTGGCTGTTCATTTAGTGGAGGTACATTGCAATCCATGTCATGTAGGTGCACTTAAGTCCATGTGGTGTAGGTACATCACAGTCCATATGGTATAGGTACATAGCAGTGCATGTGCTATAGGTACACTGCAGTCCATGTGCCTTGGGTATACTGCAGGCCATGTGGTCTGCCTACAAGCAGTGCATGTGCTGTAGGTGCACTGCAGTCCATGTGGTATAGGTGCACTGTAGCCCAAGTGGTGTAGGTACATTGTAGTCCATGTGGGGTAGGTACAATGCAGTCCTTGTGATGTATGTATTCTGCAGTCCACATAGTGTACTTACACTGCAGTCCATGTGGTGCAGGTACACTCCAGTTCATTTGGTGTAGTTACACTGTGGTCCATGTGGGGTAGGTAAAATGCAAAATGTGTGGTATAGGTACACTGCCATCCACATGGTGTAGGTGCACTGCAGTCCATGTAGTGTAGGGACACTGCAGCCCATGTGGTGTGTATACACATGTACACTGCAGTCCATGTCATGTTGGTTCGCTGCAGCCCTTGTGCTGTTGGTACACTTCAGTCCATGTGCTATACATACACTGCCTTCAATGTGGTGTAGGTACATCACAGTCCATGTGGCGTAGGTACACTGCAGTCCCTGTCATGTTGGTGCACTGCAGTCCGTGTGGTGTAGGAACACAGCAGTCGATGTTTTGTGGGTACACTGTAGTCCATTTGGTGTAGTGATGCTGCAGTCCATGTGGGGTAGGTACAATACAGTCCTTGTGGTGTATGTACACTGCAGTCCATGTTGTGTTGGTTCACTGCAGTCCTTGTGGTGTTAGTGCACTGCATTCCATGTGCTATACATGCACCACAGTCCATGTGGTGTACTTACACTGCAGTCCATGTTGTGTACATACACTGCAGTCCATGTTGTGTACATACACTGCAGTCCATGTTGTGCACATACACTGCAGTCCATGTTGTGTACATACACTACATTCCATGTTGTGTACATACACTGCAGTTCAATTGGTGTAGGTGCACAGCAGTCCATGTAGTATAGGGACAATGCAGTCCATGTGGTGTAAGTACACAGCAGTCCATTTCATGTAGATAAACTGCAGTCCATGTGGTGTAGGGACAATGCAGTCCATGTGGTGTAAGTACACTGCAGTCCATTTCATGTAGGTAAACTGCAGTCCATGTGGTGTAGGGACAATGCAGTCCATTTCATGTAGGTAAACTGCAGTCCATGTGGTGTCGGCACACTGCAGTCCATGTGGTCTAGGTACACTATAGTCCATGTGATGCAGAGACAATGCAGTCCATGTCGTGCAGCTACTCTGCAGTCCATTGGATGTAGGTACACTGCAGTCCATGTAGTGCTGGTACACTGCAGTCCATGTAGTGCCGGTAGACTGCAGTCCATGTAGTGCCGGTACACTGCAGTCCATTTGGTATATTTACATCCCAGTCCGTGTAGTGTACGGACAATGCAGTCCATTTAGCATACGGACAATGCAGTCCATGTAGCGTACGGACAATGCAGTCCATGTAGCGTACGGACAATGCAGTCCATGTAGCGTACGGACAATGCAGTCCATGTAGCGTACGGACAATGCAGTCCATGTAGCGTACGGACAATGCAGTCCATTTGACGTACATACATTGCAGTCCATGTGCTATACATACACCACAGTCCATGTCGTGTTGGTTCACAACAGCCAATGTGCTATACATACACCACAGTCCATGTCGTGTTGGTTCACAGCAGCCTATGTGCTATACATACACCACAGTCCATGTCGTGTTGGTTCACGGCAGCCTATGTGCTATACATACACCACAGTCCATGTTGGGTTGGTACACGGCAGTCCATTTGTTGTTGGTACGTCACAATCCATGTGGTGTAGGTACACTGCCATCAATGTGGTATATACGGACTCTGTAGTCCATGTGGCACACATACACTGCAGCCCATGTGATGTAGGTACACTGCAGTCCATGTGATGTACCTACACTGCAGTCCACGTTGTGTACATACACTGCAGTCGATTTTGTGTAAGTACTCTGCAGTTCATGTAATGTAGGTGCACAGCAATCCATGTGGTGTGCATGCATGCAATCCATGTGGTGTTGCACACCGCAGCCCATGTGGTCTAGGTTCATTGCAGTCCATGTGGCGAAGGTGCACTGTAGTCCATATCGTGTAGGTACACTGCAGTCCATATAGTGTCGATACACTGGTGTAGCTACTCTGCAGTGCATTGCGTGAAGGTACACTGCCATCCACGTGGTGTAGGTGCCCTGCAGTCCATATCGTGTTGTTTCACTGAAGCCCGTGTGGCGTATGTACTCTGCAGTCCATTAGGCATATGTACACTGCAGTCCATGTTGCATTGGTTCAAGGCAGTCCATGTGGTGTAGGAACATCACATTCCATGTGGTGTAGGTACACCACAGTCAATGTTTTGTAGGTACACTGCAGTCATGTGGTGTTGATACACTGCAGTTCATGGCATATAGGTACACTGCAGCTCATGTGGTCCATGTACACTGCAGTCCATGTAGTGTATATTGACTGCAGTGCATATGGTGTAGGTACACTCCAGTCCATTTGGTGTAGGTACACTCCAGTCCATTTGGTATGGTGACACAGTAGTCCATGTGGGGCAGGTACACTGCAGTCCATGCTGTGTAGGTACACTGCAGTCCATGTCATGTGTGTTCACTGTACTGCATGTGGTGTAGACTGCAGTCCATGTGCTATTGGTGCACTGCAGTTAATCTGATCTAGGTACACTGTAGTCCATGCTGCGTAGGTACATTGCAGTCCATGTGGTGCTGGTGCACTGCAGTCCATGTTGTGTATTGACACTGCAGTCCATGTGGTTAGGTACACTGCAGTCCATGTTGTGTAGTGACACTGCAGTCCATGTGGTTAGGTACACTGCAGTCCATGTTGTGTAGGCACATTGCAATCCATGTGTTGTATGAACTCTGCAGTCTATGTGGTGTTGGTACACTGAGGACCATGTAGTGTAATGCAACTGCAGACCATGTGGCGTTTGTACACTCTAGGTCATGTAGTGTTGGTACACTTAATTCCATGTGGTGCAGGTACACTGCAGTTCATTTGGAGCAGTTACACTGCAGCCCATCTGTGGGATAGCTACAATGCAGTCCGTGTGGTATAGGTACACTGTCATCCAGGTGGTGTTGGTACACTGCAGTCCATGTGGTGTTGGTACACTGCAGTCCATGTGGTGTTGGTACACTGCAGTCCATGTGGTGTTGGTACACTGCAGTCCATGTGGTGTTGGTACACTGCAGTCCATGTGGTGTTGGTACACTGCAGTCCATGTGGTGTTGGTACACTGCAGTCCATGTGGTGTTGGTACACTGCAGTCCATGTGGTGTAGGTACACTGCAGTCCATGTGGTGTAGGTACACTGCAGTCCATGTGGTGTATGTTCACTGTGGTGCATGTGGTGTAGGTAGACTGCAGCCCATGTGGTGTATGTACTCTGCAGTCCATGTCGCGTTGGTGCATGGCAACCCATGTTGCGTAGGTACGTCACAGTGCATGTGGTGTAGGTACACTGAAGTCCACATCATCAGGTACACAGCAGTCCATTTGGTGTAGGTACACTGCATTGTTTTGGAGGTACACTGTAGCCCATGTGGTGTTGCTACACTCCAGTCCATGTAGTATAGGTGCACTGCAGCCCATCTGGTGCAGGGACAATGCTGTCCATGTCATGTAGGTACACTGCAGTACATGTGGTGTTGGTATAATGCAGACAATGTGGTGTTGGAACACTGCAGTTCATGTCATGTAGGTACAGTGCAATTCATGTGGTGCATGCACACTGCATTGCATGTTGTGTAGATACACTGCAGTCCATGTCGTGTATGCACACATCAGTCAATGTTTTGCAGGTTCACTGCAGTTCATGTGGTGCAGGTGAACTGCAGTCCGTGTGTTGTCGGGACAATGCAGTCCATGTGGTGTTGGAACACTGTAGTTCATGTCATGTAGGAACAGTGCAATTCATGTGATGTATGTACATTGCAGTCCATGTGTTGTGGGTACACTGCATTGCATGCTGTGTAGGTACACTGCAGCCCATGTCGTGTATGTACATTGCAGTCTGTGTATTGTAGGGACAATGTAGTCCATGTGGTGTATGTACACTGCAGTCCATGTGGTGTATATTCACTGCTGCCCATGTGGTGTGGCTACAGTGCAGTCCATGTAGCATAGGTGCACTGCAGCCCATGTTTTGCAAGTACACTGCAATCCATGTGGTGTAGGTAAACTGCAGTCCATGTGTTGTCGGAACAATGCAGTCCATGTTGTGTAAGTACACTGAAGTCCATGTGGCGTACATAGATTGCAGTCCATGTGGTGTAGGTACACTGCATCCATGTTGTGTAGGCGCATAGCAGTCCATGTGGTGTATGTTCCCTGCAGTGCATGAGGTGTAGGTACACTTCAGTCCATGTGGTGTGGATACGTTGCAGTCCATGTCATGTAGGTACATTGCAGACCATGGGGTGTGGGGATAATGCAATCCATTTGGTGTAGGTGCACTGTAATCCATGTGGTGTATGTACACTGCTGTTTTTGTGGGATAGGTATACTGCAGTCCATGTGGTGTAGGTACACTGCAGTCCATGTGGTGTAGGTACACTGCAGTCCATGTGGTGTAGGTACACTGCAGTCCATGTGGTGTAGGTACACTGCAGTCCATGTGGTGTAGGTACACTGCAGTCCATGTGGTGTAGGTACACTGCAGTCCATGTGGTGTAGGTACACTGCAGTCCATGTGGTGTAGGTACACTGCAGTCCATGTGGTGTAGGTACACTGCAGTCCATGTGGTGTAGGTACACTGCAGTCCATGTGGTGTAGGTACACTGCAGTCCATGTGGTGCATATAAACAGAAAAGGTGTTTTTTGATAGAACTGATAAAGCGAAAGGCAGGCTAGTGGCATGAGTTTTTGAAGAAAAATTAGGTGACCAGGATATAAGAGTGGATTCACCTATGGCAGGAAATGTTATTCCGAAAATCTTTTTTGCTCTTTTAACTACAAATGCTTGGGAATGCAAGTCAATCAATATTAAAGCTGCCTTTTTGCAGGGACACAAACTGCAAAGGGAAATTTCTCTCCGCCCACCAAGAGGCACCAAACGTGGAAGGCACACCCTGGAAGCTAAATAAATGCCTATGTGGTTTAAATGACACCTCCAGAGTTGGTACTTCCCAGTAAGGTCAGTTTTGTTAAAGTTGGGCTGTCTTCAGTTGGAAGCAGACCCCGGCAATGTTTTATAGGCACCCTGATTGGAAAGCTGCAGGCATCTTTACGATGCATGTGGACAATTTTTCGTGGCATGTTAGTAGCGAATTTGAAACGGTTGTTGTTAATGGGCTCAGAACGGGGTTTAAAATTGGAAGTCAGATTTCTGGTGCGTTTAAATAGATTGGTTTCGAAATCAGGCAGAGCGGATCACACATCACTTTACAGCAACAATCCTACTTAGAGAATGTCAATCCCATTGTAATTGATCATGGTAGCACCTCCTAGAAAGATACAACAGCTTCAGATATGGAAAAAGAGGAGATCATAAGTCTAACTGGGCAACATACAAGGCCGGATGTCAGTTTTGACGTTCTGGAATTGAGCACTAAAATGAATGATCCCAAGGTTAAAGAAATCATTTGAGCAAACAAAACATTGACAAAATCAAAAATGGAGCAGAGTGTTTTGAAATTCCCATCTTTGGATGATCTTAGAAGAATGAAACTGATTGTGTTTAGTAATGCATCTTATGCAAATCCATGTGATGGATTTTCGAGTGCGGGAGGATTATAATATTTCTCAAGGGGGAAAGGTAAATGTTGCCCATTGGCACGGGAAGCAAGAAAAATACGAAGAGTTGTATAAAGTACAGCAGAGACTCTCACTCTTGTTGAGGTGGGAGGTACAAGCATTCTTCATATTAAAGATGATGGCAGAAATTTTAAATGGAAAAGGATATTCAGGAATGGTACATATCGAATGTCTTATCGATAATAAGTCACTTTGGGAAAATGCTCACTCTACTAAGTGCGTTAATGAAGAGAGATTGCAAATTGACATTGCAAGCTTAAAACAGATGCTCAAGAATAAGGAGATTACCAAGATCAAGTGGATTGATAGCAGCTACCAATTGTCTGACTGCTTCAGGAAAAGAGGAGTGAACTCCAGGGAGTTATTGGAGATGCTCAAATGTCTTTTCCTCGTAAGACAAAAAAAAGGGATATTCTTTCGTGTGGACATTTTATATGTGCTTTTTTTTAAGGTGGATTTATTGAATGGAAAAATATATCAATAATTGTGTTATGGAAAAGAAAGTCCATCTTTTTTTTGATAAACTTAAGGGTTACTTTCATCTTCAGAGGGGAATCTGTTGGGGGAGGAAACAGTTAACTCAAGTTCAATTGGTACTTTTCAGATAACTAGCTAAGTACCCATTTCAATGTATAAAAAAGAAAACAGGTGAGACAAGTTCTTGGTAGAGTTTCATGGACCAAAAATCATGGAAAAAGCCAGTCCTAGTCTTTATCTTTATTTCAAGCAGGTATTGTGACTTTATCAGAGTGCAGCCTGCTCCCTGGTTGGCTCCAGAACGTGCTGACCTAAGAAATTATCCCTAAAACATTCTATGAATTCGTCATCTATGCTACCTTTGCCAAGCTGGTTGTTCCCGTCTATATATAGAATAACCACCCCCCCTCCCCCCACCCACCCCATGATAATCGTCGTATCGTTCTGGCAAGCTCCCACTATTTCTTCTTTGATACCCTGTCCTACCATGTGATTACTCCCACAAACAACTTCTTGCTTTTATTATTTCTCATCTCTCCTCAAACCGCATCTATACCCTGGTTTCCGGCACTTAGGCCATCCCTATTGTGCTAATTTATATTGTTTTTAATTAATATGTCTTCCTTAATCAATTAACTTGACTCACATGTGAGTGATGAAGCCTAATAGAGGAATTAACTGTAACTTTATTATCCTATGCATTAGTTGTCACGTTGTCTACATATATATATATATAAAATAAAACATTCATTCATAGGACGTGGGCATCGCTGGAGAATCTGGTAGTGAGTTACCTTCTCGAACTGCTGCAGCCAAGTGGTGTCCATATACCCATGGTTGTGTTGGGAAAG
This sequence comes from Carcharodon carcharias, assembly GCF_017639515.1. NCBI lineage: Eukaryota > Metazoa > Chordata > Chondrichthyes > Lamniformes > Lamnidae > Carcharodon > Carcharodon carcharias. The sequence goes on from NC_054495.1 coordinate 15,563,899, forward strand.
GAGTTCCAAGACTTTGAACCAGGGTCATGAAAAGGGGAGGGCATAGAGGTAGAGGATATTGTTACTTATCACTTATCATGCCAAGCCTGAATGCTGTCTAGGACCGCTGCATGCGGGCATGGACTGCTTCACATTCTGAGGAGTTGCAAATAGTACGGAACACCGTGCAATCGATATTGACCATCTCCACTACTGGCCTTATGGTGGAGGGAAGGTCATTGAGTAAGCAGCTGAAGTTGCTTGGACCGAGGACAAGACCCTGAGGGACACCTCCAGTGATGCCCTGGGGCTGAGAAAATTGGCGTCCAACAACTAGAAGCAGCTTCCTTGTACTAGGGATGACACCAGCACCCAACACCACCCCCCCCAACCTCCGAATCACATTGACTCCAGTTTTGCTTGGGCTCCTCAATGCCGCACTTTCAAATTCTCCCTTGATGTCAAAGATGGTCACTCTCGCCTCACCTGTGGAACTCAACTCTTGAAATCCATATTCAAACCAAGGCTGTAATGAGGTCAGGAGCCAATGGCCTGATGGAACCCAAACAGAGCATCGTCCATACACCACTCCTTCAGCCACATCTTTAGCTCCCTAATCTTATCCCTTTGCCAATTTGCATGTGGGTAAGGGGATAATCGAGAGATTACAATGCTCCTGTACGAGCTGTTCTAGCTACCTGCCACCAGACTCTCTCCGAATGCTCACAGATAACAAGTACATCATACCTGTTGGTTAGGGTCAGTTTCCTCAGATTCTTATTCCTTACCTTGCATGGGTTGCCTCTAACCTGTGCATTGTTGGTCACACCAACTCCAGCCTGGACCTGCATCTCTCTATGAGGTGTGACTGAGTGCGGAATAAACTGTCCAGATGTTGCTCCCCATCTCTTATGGGGAGTCAGAATCTGCCTCTCACAGTCCAGCTCAACAACTGAGCCAGAGAAACTCAGATGGCAACACCTACTGGAGACATGCTCGTTTAGGAAGCTGTGCTGGTCACAAATTTCCACATACATCAGGTCAGACATAAAACTTGATTTGTCATTTTTTTAGTTTACATTATTATATTATTTCCATCAAATTCATTGTGTTATTTCTTTTTCTATTTGCCCAAGTATTAAGGCAGAAATTTTAAACGCACATTCTCTAAAGTTTACATGAACCACTTTGAGTATTGAAGGTAAAAGAGAAACACCTCCTTTCCACTCTGTACTGAATTCCCACTCTCACCAAATTCCCAACGTGTAAACTCTCTTCACACTGCACTCTTCTCACAACCACACTTGTGTGTTTACTTTGTGCATTTTCCCTTAGTCACAACAGCTCTCTCCCCATCTCTCCCCTCCTCTCTTCCCCTCTCCATTTCCCTTTTCCCCTCTCTCCCTTCCAGCCCCCCGAATTCCCTCTCAACCTCACTCCCCTCCCCCAATCGATCCATGTTCTCTACCTCACCCCAACCCCTTCACTCCTTCTCTCTCCACCCACCTCAATCTCTCTCTCCCCCACCACATTCTCAAAACCTCTCGCCCTCTCTCCCCCCACTCGCCTCTTCTTTTCTCTCCCAACCCCAATCCCTCCCTCTCTCCCCAGCCCCTCCTTCCCCCCTCTCTCTCAGCACCATTGTCCCACTCATTGTCCCCACCATCCTCTCTCCCTCTCTCTTCTCACCATGTTCTCCCTTCCTCCCTCTCGCCCCCACCTCCTCATCCGTCCCTGTCTCCACCCTCTCACCCCCACCCCCTCCCTCACACTCGCAAACACCCCGCTCACTCCCCACCCCATCTCTCTCCCCACCACCTCCCTTCCCCACCCCAGCCATCTTTCTCCCTACCCCATCCCTCTTTCCCTGCCCTATCCCGCCTCACCAGCCCCTCCCTCTCTTTCTCTCTCCATCCCCTTCTATTCTCTTTCTCCCTCCTCACACCTGCCTTTCACTCTCTCTCCCCAACCCACTCTATTCCTCTCCACAGGCCCTTCCCTCTTTCTCTAGATCTCTCCTACCCTCACCCTCTGTCTCTCTCCCTGTGCCTCTCACACAGACGTCTCCCTCGCTCTTGTCACCCTGTCCCTCCATCTCTCCTGCCACCCTATCCCTCCCTCTCTCCATCTATCTCTTCACTCCCTCACTATCTGCCCCTCTTTCTCTCTACCACCACTCCCTTCCCACTCTCCCCACTCCCTTTCCTTTCTCTCCCCCACTTACCACACCCTCCCCCTTCTTCCCATCGCCTTCCTCTCTCTCTACACCCCTCCCTCTCTCTCTTTCTTTCTTCCCACTTCCCAAACACCTTCTCCCTCTCTCTCTTTCCTTCTCTCCCATTTCTCCCTCTCTCTCTTTTTCTCACAGCCCTCCCTCACTCTCTCTCCCACCCTTTCACGTTCCTGCTTGCTCTGACACCATCTCTCCCTCTCTCCCCACTGGCATCCCACTTTCTCTCTCCAACCCTGCCTCTCTTTCGCTCCCCAATGCCTCTCCCTCTCTCCCCAACCTGACTTTCACTGTCTCCCCACCCACATCCTCTCTCTCTCCCAACCCCTTATTCACTCTCCCTCTCTCCCCACACCCCTCCCCATCCCTCTCTCTCTCTCCGACCGACTCCCTCTCTCTCTCCACACACTTCCTCCATTTCTCTCTCCACACTACATCTTTCTCACTCGCCCTCTCCCCCAACCATCCTGCTCTCCCTTTCTCCCCACACCCTCCCTCTCTCTCCACCTACCCCTTCTCCCTCTGTACTCAACTCCCTCTGGCTTCCTCTCTACCCAACTCCCAAACTCTTAATCACTCTCCCACCCCTTTGCTCTCCCTCTGCTAACCCTCCCTCCCACTCTAACTACTCCATCAGCTCTACCTTTCCTCAACCACTCACTCTCTTACCAGCCCCTCCTTCTGCCAACCCTCCTTCCCTCTCTACCCACCCCTCCCACCTTATCTCTCCCCAACCCCTCTCTACCTCTCTGTCCACCCCCAACCCCTCTCACCTCATTCCCCTCCCTCCCTCTCTCTATCCCCCTTCTCTCTCCCCTCATCCTCTCTCACCACTCTCCTTCCCTTTCTCTTCCCTAGCCCTTGCACTCTTTACACCCCCTCCCTCTCTCCACCCCTCCTCCTCTCCCATCCACCTCTCCCCCCAACTCTCCTCCTTATCTCTATTTCCGCACTCCCTCCCTATCTCTCACCACACCTCCACCCTTTTTCATCATACCCTCCCTCTCTTTCTACCCTTTTCTCTCCCGTCTGCACCACTCCGTCACCCCACTCCATCTCTCTCTCTCCGCACTGCATCCCTCTTTCTCCTCACCAATCTCTCTATCTCCCAGAACCTCTCTCCACCCTTTACCCCTGTCTCTCGCTTACCACCTTTCCCTTTCTCCTGTTTTCTTGATACACTCCTCCCTCCATCTCTCTCTCCTCACCCCCTCCCTCAGTACCCCCACTTTCTCTTTCTCTCTCTCTTTCCCCCACAACCTTCCTCTCACTCACCACTCAAACTCTTTCTCTCGCCCCACACCCTTCCCATCTCTCTCTTTTTCCTCTCTCGCACCCCCACCCTCTCTTGCCAACCCCTTCCCCTTGCTCTCCCTCTCTACGGCCCCCACACCCCAGCCCTGGCCACACTCCTTCTTCTATTTCCCAACTACTCCCCTTCTCTCTACAGTGATAGGCGCAGGCTTGGCGGGCTGAAGGGCCTGTTCCTATGCTGTACTTTTCTTTGTTCTTGTACCTCCAACTGTTGCCCTTTCTCCCCACCCTGCTCTCTCTTTCACGTCATTCTCTCCCTCGGTCTCCACCCTTCCCTGTCTTCTCTCTATCCACCCTCCTGTCCCACTCTGTCTCTCTAACTCCCCCACTTCATTTTCCCTGCTCACACACCCCTTTTCTCTTTCTCTGCACATGCTCCCTCTCACAACCCCCCCCAGTCTCTTCCCGGACTCCTCCCTCTCTCGCTCCCACCCTGTCCATGCCGTGGTCTCTCTCACCCATTCCTCCTTCTCTCACTCTCTCTCTCCTCCAACCCCCTCATCTCTCTCTCCCCAACCCTTCCACTCTCTCTCTCCATCCCTCCCGCTCTTTCATGAGCCCCTGCCTCACGACACACCCCACCCTACATCTCCTTCTCTCTGCACCCCCTCCGGCTCTCTCCATCCCCACCCCATGCCCTAACAACCCCACTCCCTCTTACTCTCTACCCTCTCCCTTGCTTGCCACACTCCACCCTCCATCTCCCTCACTCTCCAACCTCTCCTCTCTCTCTCCACAACTTCACTCCCTTTCTGTCCATCCTTTCCCTTGCTCTCCACCACCTCCTGCTGTCTACCCCTCACTCCACCCCTTTCCCTCTCTCTCTCTCCCCCATCTTTATATCTCACTCACCCACTGTCCTCTCCCTCCCCTTCACTGTCCCCACCCTTCTTTCTCTCCCCACTCTCTGCCTTGTCCCACCCCTCCTCTCTCTCCCACCCCTTCTCCCTTCACAATCCCTCTCTCTTCCCAAACCCCTCCTTCTCCATTCTACCCTCTTCATCCCTTCCCACCACCCTCCCTCTCACTCCCCCTCCCCAACCCCCTCACTCCCTCTCCATCTGTCAACCTTCCCTCCATCCCTCTCTACCCACTGCTTCCACCATATATCTCGTCACACCCCTCCATCTCTTCTGTCCCCACACCCTCCCTCTTCCACTACTCTCTGCCCATTCTCCCCACCCCCCATATATCTCCCCAAAAGCACACTCTCCCCAACCGCTTTCTCCCCACTCCTTTCTCTCCCTACTGCCCTCCCTCTCTGTATCTCTCCCCGTCCCTTCATTCTTTCTCCCCACCCATCTCTCTGACTACACCCCTGCCCTCTCTCCCCACTCACACCCTCTTTCCCTCCACCCTCTGTCTCGCTCACCAGCCCTCTCCCTCTCTCTACCCTCTCTCTCTCCACCCCTTCACTTTCACTTCCCTGCCTTTTCTTTCTCTACCCCCACTCCCTCTCTACTCTTCCCAAACCCTCCCCTCTCTCTCCACCCCATTCTCTCTCGCCCATCCCTTCCCTCTGTCTCCACCCTCCTCTCCCACTCTCCCCACATCCACCCTCTCTCTCTCTCCCTACTTCCTCCATCCCTTCCCACGCTCTCTCTCCACTCTCCTCACTCTCTCTCTAACCCCTCTCTATCACTCTCTCTCGACTCCTAACTCCACCCTCTCTCTCCATTCTCTTCCCTGTCTCCCCACCCCACTCCTCTCTCAGCTCACACTGTCCCACTCTCTCTCCACCCCCTCTCCCTATCTTTCCCCACACCCGTCTCTCCCTCCTTATCTCTCTCTGGAGTCTTTCCCTCTCTCTCCCCATCCCGTCTCCCTCTCTGCTCACCCACTCGCTCTTTCTCTCCCAAACCTTTTTTCTCTCCTGCTCAGATCCCACCCACACCCTCTCCCTCTCTCTCTCCCTTCACACACCCACCATCCTCTTGCTCTCCACCCTCTTTCACTCTCTGCCCACTCACCTACCTCTCCCCACCATGACCCCTATCTCAGCCATGTCCCTCTCTCTCCCTACTCAACTCACTCCCTCTCCCTAGTCAACACAATCCCTCTCCCCAACCAACTCCTTCTCTCTCCCCACCCAACTCCCTCTTTCTCTCCACCACAACCCCTTCTCTCTCTGCCAACACCGTCCCGCCCCCTCATTCTCCACCCCCTCCCCGTCTCTCTCCTCCCGCTCATTCTCTCTACCCCCTCCCTCCCTCTCTCCACCCCATTCCTATCTGTCTATCCCCACTGATCTCCCAGTTTCTCCCATCCCCCCTCCCCATTCCACTTCCCTCTCTCCCCTAACCCTCCTTCTTTCCACCTTCTCTCTCTCTCTCCACTCTCTCCCCACTCCCTTCCTTCTCTCCGCACATCCACTTGCCTCTCCCCATCCCTGTCTTTCCCCACCCCTCTGCCCCCACTCTCCTCTTCCTCTCACCCCCACACCTTCTCTCTCCTCCCCAACTCTTCCCTCTCTCCCCTCACACGTGTCTCTCTCTCTCCCCACCCTGTCTCTCTCCCTCTCCACCCTCTTCTCTCTGCCCTATACCCCCTCCCTTTCTTCCCACTCCCTCTCACACAACCCTCACTCTCACTCTTTCCAACTCCATCACTCTCTCTCCATTCCACCCCTCCCTGTCACTCCGTCTCACTCCCCACCCCGCTCCCCCTTCTCATTTCATCACTTTCTCCACTACCCTCCCAATGTCCCCACTCAATCCCTCTCTCCCCACACTCTCTTTCAATCCACCTCCCCGCAACTCCCCCACCTCTCCCTCCCCCCACCATCCACCTTCTCTCTCTCGGCACCCTGTCCCTCTCTCTGCTCATCCCCTCCCCCTCTCTGCCCACCCCCTCGCTCTCTCTTTCTCTCTCCACTCCCATTTCTCTCCCTCTTAGTCCCCAACCACTCCTTCACCCTCTACCCACCCCCTCCCTCACTCTCTCCACCTTCCCTACCTCTTTTGCCCCAACTCCTTCCCTCTCTCCCCCACCACATCCCTCTCTCTCCCCAACCCCCTCCCTGCCCCACACCCCCTCACAAATCTGCACTTCCCTCCCTCTTTCGCCCCACACCCCACTATCTCACCCACCCCCACACCTCTCCTCCTCTTTCTGCCTCCCACACTACTCCCTCTTCCTCTCCCCCTCCCTCCCTCTCCCCCACCTGTCTCTTCCTCTCCCCCACACCCCCTCTCTCTCCCCCACACTCTCCCTCTCACCCACACCTTCTCTCCCCATACCCTCCTTCTCACCCCCACACCCTCCCTCTCACCCACACCCTCCCTCTCACCCACACCCTCCCTCTCTATCCCCCCACCCACTTTCCCTCTCTCTCCCCAATCCCTCCCTCTCTCTCCCCCACACCCTCTCCCACCCACTCTCCTCTATCATCCCCTCTCCCTCTCTCTCCCACCTTCTCCCTCTCCCAGCCCCTCCCAAACCCTCTCCCACCCCTTCTCCCTCTCTTCCTACCCCATCCCCTCCCTCCTCTCTCCCCCAACACCTCTCCCTCTCTCCCCTCCCCACCCTCCCTCTCTCCACCCCTCCCTATCTGTCTATCCATCCCCACTGATCTCCCAGTCTCTCCCATCCCCCCTCCCCATTCCACTTCCCCCTCTCCCCTAACCCTCCCTCTCTCCACCCTTTCTCTCTCTCTCCACTTTCTCCCCACTCTCTTCCTTCTCTCCACACATCCCCTTCTTTCTCTCCACACATCCCCTTGCCTCACCCCATCCCTGTCTTTCCCCCACCCCTCTCTCTTCCCCCACCCTCCTCGTCCTCTCTATCCTCTACACCTTCTCTCTCTCCGTCCCAAATCTTCTCTCCCTCCTCACACCTCTCTGTCTCTCTCCCTCCCCACCCCATCTTTCTCTCACTCTCCCCACTCTCTTCTCTCTCTCCCTCTCTCATCCCCTTACCCCCCTCATTTTCTTCCCATTCCACAACCCTCACTCACACTCTCTCTCCTACCCCACCGCTCTCTCTCCATTCCACCCCTACCTGCCTCTCCATCTCTCTCCCCATCCCGCTCCCCGTTCTCCTCTCATCTCTCTCCCCAATACCCTCCCAATCTCCCCACCCAGTCCCTCTCTCCCTACACTCTCTTTCCATCAACCAATCTCCCCATCTCTTCCTTCCCCTCTCTCTCTCCACACTCCCTCCCCCCTCCAGCTTCTCTCTTTCTCTCTGCATCCTGTACCTCTCTCTGCTCATCCCCTCCCCCTCTCCGCCTATGTCCTCACTCTCTCTCTCTGCAGCACCACTTCTCTCCCACTTAGTCCCCTCCCACTCCCTCACAATGTACTCAGCCCCTCCCTCACTCTCTCCACCCTCTCTACCTCTTTCGCCCCAACTCCTTCCCTCTCTCCGCCATCACATCCCTCTCTCCCCAACACCCTCCCCATACCCCCCCTGCCGCATCCCCACACTTCTCTCCCTATTTCACCAACCCACTCCTCCTCCTCTCTCGCCCACCACATCCCTCCACCTCTCTCACCTCCCACACCCATCTACCTCACCCAACCCCACACCCCTCCTCCTCTCTCCCTCTTTCCCCACCCCTCTACCTCTCTGCCCCAACCCTCTCCCCATCCCTCTACCTCTCCCAGCCAACTGTCTCTCTCCATCTCCCCCACCCCCATCCCTATCCATCTCCACTCTCTCCATTCCTACCCCCTTCCTGTCTCTGCCTCACTCTCTCCATCCCTCTCTCTTCTCCGTCCCGCTTTTGCACTCTCTCCATCCCCCTCTCTCCACACCGTCCCTCTCTCTGTTCACCCCCTTCTCTCTCTCTCCACTTCCATTTATCTCCCTCTTAATCCCCTCCCGCTCCCTCTCCCCCTCCGTCCCCAGCCCCCTCTATCCCCTATCCCCCAACACCCTCGACTTCTCTCTCTCCCCCGCACCCTTCCCCCTCTTTAACCCAAACCCCTCCCCTTCTCTCACCTGCACACCCCTCCCCACCACACCGTCGCCCTCTCTCTCCCCCTCCCCTTCTGCCTCTCACTCCTCACTCTGTCTCTCTCTTGCTTCCCCCCCCTCTGTATCTCTCCCTCCTCCACCCATTCTCTCTATCTCTATCCTCCAGCCTTTCTCTTTGTCTATCTCATCTCCTCCACCCTCCCTCTCTCTGTCCATCTCTCTCTCCTCCACTGTCTATCTCTCCCTCCTCCAGCCCTCTCTCTCTATCTCTCTCCTCCAGCCCTCTCTCTGTCTATCACTCCCTCCTCCACCATCTCTCTGTCCATCTCTCTCCTCCACCCTCTCTCTGTCTATCACTCCCTCCTCCACCATCTCTCTGTCCATCTCTCTCCTCCACCCTCTCTCTGTCTATCTCTCCCTCCTCCACCCTCTCTCTCAGTCGATCTCTCCCTTCTCCACTGTCTCTCTCTCTTCCACCCTCTCTCTGTCTATCTCACTTTCCTCCACCCTCCCTCTCTCTATCTCCCTCTCCTCCAGCCCTCTCTATCTCCCTCTCGTCCAGCCCTCCCTATCTCCCTCTCGTCCAGCCCTCCCTCTCTGTCTCCCTCTCCTCCAGCCCTCCCTCTCTGTCTATCTCTCTCTCCGCCAGCCCTCCCTCTCTATCTCCCTCTCTTCTCCAGCCCCTGCTCTATCTCTCTCCTCCAGCCCTCTCTCTCTATCTCTTTTCCAGCCGTCTCTCTCGTTCTATCACTCTCTACTCCAGCCCCCTCCATCTCTCCCTCCTCCACCCTCTCTCTCTCTATCTCTCTCATCTCCACCCTCTCTCTCTATCTCTCTCCTCCACCCTCTCTGTCTATCTCTCTCTCCTCCACCCTCTCTGTCTGTCTATCTCTCTCTCCTCCACCCTCTCTGTCTGTCTATCTCTCTCTCCTCCACCCTCTCTGTCTGTCTATCTCTCTCTCCTCCACCCTCTGTCTGTCTATCTCTCTCTCCTCCACCCTCTCTGTCTGTCTATCTCTCTCCTCCACCCTCTCTCCCTCTCCTCCAGCCCTGTCTATCTCTCTATCCTCAAAACTTATTTCTCCTCCAGCCCTCTCTCTCTCCAGCCGCCCTCTCTGTCTATCTCTCTCCTCAAGACCTATCTCTCCTCCACCATCTCTCTCTCTCTCCTCCACCCTCTCTCCCTGTCTATATCCCTCTCTCCTCCACCCTGTCTGTCCATTTCTCTCTCCTCCATCCTCTCTGTCTGTCTATCTCTTTCTCCTCCATCCTCTCTGTCTGTCTATCTCTTTCTCCTCCATCCTCTCTGTCTGTCTATCTCTTTCTCCTCCATCCTCTCTGTCTGTCTATCTCTTTCTCCTCCATCCTCTCTGTCTGTCTATCTCTCTCTCCTCCACCCTTTCTCTCTGCCTATCTCTCTCTCTCGTCCACCCTCTCTCTGTCTAGCTCTCTCTCTCCTCCAGCACTGCCTCTTCCCCCACCACCTGATCTGTCTCCTCCAACACCCTTTCTCTGCCCTCAACCCCTTCGCTTTCCCAGCACCCTCCCTTTCTCTCACTCCCAGCACCCCCTCTCTATCACCACCCCCTCTCTCTCACCCCCCAACTCTCTCTCTTGCTCCCCTCTCTCTCTCTCACCCTTCCGCTCTCTAACCTGCACCCTCATCTTTCTCTCCCACACACCTCTCGCTGAGCCCTCTCTCTCTCTCACCCCGAAACCCCTCTTTCTCTTCCGCACCCCTCTCTCTCCAACAACCCCCTCACCTCCCCAGTACCTTACCGCCCTCTCTCTCCCCTACCCCCCTCTATCCCCTACCCCCCCACTGTCCCCTACCTCTCTCCCCCTCACCCCCCTTCTCCCTTCCCCACCCTCTATCTCCAACCCCTCCCTCACCCTCTCTCACCATCACCTTCCCACACTTTCCCTTTTTTCCTTCCCCGACCCCAAAATGAGATTGCTCCCGATCCCAGCTACAGGAACCTATGGGGACTGGGGCAGGGGTGCGGGTTGAAGGCTCCGAATCTCATCCGATAACTCCCGCTCCCGAATTCCCTCCGTGTCCCGAGTCGCCCCATCTCGGCGGGGAGAAGGCAGCCGATCCGCTGCGGCTGTCAATTTCACGGCGGGCGGGCGGGACGTGGGCGGGTCCGTGCCGCTCGCGCCGTCGCTCATTGGCTGCGCCCGTCCTGACGTGTGGCCTTTGTGCCTGATTGGCCGGCACGCGGCGAGCCTCCGGCTGGCAGCGGCCAATGGCAAGCGGCGCTGTGGGCGCCGCGTTCGGCACGCCGGCCTGGGGAAGGCGGGAGTTCCGGCCGGATCAATTTCCGGCGCGCCCCACGCCCATTTCAAGCGCGATCTTAACGCCGCTGCAGGTATTGTCTTGGAACCCGGGCCGAGTGAAGGGGCGGGGATGGTGGAACCCAGGGCTCCCCGCTTCAGTGATGCTGCACTCAAGGTGCTGGTGGAGCAGGTGAGAGCCCACAAGGAGGTCCTTTTCCCCTCGGATGGCAGGAAGATGCCCAGGCAGACCCTGCGCCAGGCCTGGAGGGAGGTGGCACTCTATGTCAACCTCAAAAGTATCACCCCCAGAACCTGGCTGCAGTGCCGCAAGAAGTTCAACGACCTCACCCGCACGGCCAGGGTGAGTACGATGTGCGGCAGGCGCTGTGCCGTCAATTTTAACTCGACGCACTGGAATCACATGGGAAAATGTGAACTTGTCCACTTTGGCAGGAAGAATTAAGTGAGTGCAGAACTCTTGAGGTACTGAGGGATCCGGGTGTTCTGGTGCATGAATCACAAAAAGCTAGTATGCAGGTACAGCAACTGATTAGGAAGGCAAATGTCATTCATTGCTAGGCGAATGCAATATAAAAGTTGGGATGTGTTGCCAACGGAGGGTTACCTTATGAGGCGAGGTTGGATCTGTATCCATTGGAGTTTAGAAGAATGAGAGTGATCTTATTGAAACATGAAGAGCTTGAGGGGACTTGACAGGGTGGATGCTGAAAGGATGTTTCCCCTTGTGGGGACAAGTTTTAAAAATAAGGGGTCTCCCGTTTAAGATGGAGATGAAGAAAATGTCTTTCTCTCAGAGGGTCACGAGTCTGTGGAACTCTCTTTCCCAGAAAGTAGTGGAGGCAGGATCATTGAATATTTTTAAGGCAGAATTAGATAGATTCTTGAGTGACAAAGGAGTCAAAGGCTATAAGGGGTCGACAGGAAAGTGAAATTGAGGTTACAATCAGATCAGCCATGATCTTATTGAATGGTGGAGCAGGCTAGAGGGGCCGAGTGGCCTACTCATGCTCCTAATTCATATATCCGTATGCTACAGTACTGATGGAGACCAATTGGCCATCGGGTTTGCCCCGGCTCTCCGAGCAAGCAATCCATTCCCCTGCCTTCTCCCCGTAAACCTGCACACTCTTCCCTTTTCAGATAACTGTCTTTTGAATTCCCTTTTGAATGTCTCGATCGAACCTGCCTCCACCACAATCCCAGGCAGTGCATTCCAGACAACCACTCGCTGTGCATTAAAGTTATTTTCAGTTTTGCTTCTCTTGCCGATTACTATAAATCTGTGCCCTCTCATTCTAAATCCTCTCATGCATGGGAACAGTTTCCCCCTATCTACTCTGTCCAGATCCCTCGAGATTTTGAATCTCTATCAAATCTCCTCTCAGCCTTCTTTTCTCCAAGGAGAACTGTCCTAACTGCTCCAATCTATCGTCATAACTGAAGTTCTTAAATCCTGGAACCATTCTTGTGACTAGCTTCTGTGCTCTCTCCAATGCATTCACATGCACTAACAGAATGACATTGAAAAGATAGCACAGAATCAGACAACCCGCCCCAATAAGGCCATGCTGGCATCTCACACCACTTGATCCTCCTTTCAGTGTATCCTCCTCTAACCTCTATTTCCTTTTCCATCATTTGTTTACTGCGCTTCCCCTTAAATGTGTCTATACAATTTGCTTCGACCTCTCCTTGTGGCCATGAGTTCCACATTCTCACCACCATCTGGGTTTCTTCTGAACTCCCCCCTGGGTTTCTCAGTGACTACATTGATGGCGTCTCATCTTGCTCTTTCCCATAAGTGGAAACCCTCTCATGTATCTACTCTGTCAAAAATGGTCACAATTTTAAACACTTCTTATAGGTCACTTCTCAGCCTTTGCTTTTCAAGAGAGAAGAGATCCAAGCCTATGCATTGTTTCCCAATACCTATAACCTTGTAGCCCTGCTATCATCTTGTAAATTCTGTTTGTACCTTTTCCAGTGTCTCTAGACTGTTAACGGAATCCAAGCTGGTTAGTGAAGCCTAGACCAAGACACACAGCTTTTCTTTATCGAGAGTTTATAGACTTGTTTGGTCTCCAGCTCTCCTCCATTCCATGTTGTGTCCCAATTATCCCCTATTTATATCCTCTTTCAAATCAATAAAACAAACTAGTTAATTAATTAATTAAAAGCTCCTTCAAGGGGTGTCCCCTATTTATCGACTCTTTTTAGGGAAACAAAATATCCTCCTTTAATATGCACTTGAAGACAATTCATGCTCATCACCTGTTTCGCTTAACTTTAACAATGTAATTGATATCATATGAACAAACCTTAATGTAATAACAAACCTCAACCATGTAATTGACATGAACAAACTTTAACAATGTAATTGACCATACATACAGACACGCGAATTAGGAGCAGGAGGAGGTCTCAGCTTCTTGAGCCTCTCTGCCATTCAATAAGATCATGGCTGATCTGATGGTAACCTCCTCCTACCCCATTGCTTACCAAGAAACTGTGTACCTCTGCCTTAAAATGATTCCAAGACTCTGCTTCCACCGCCTTTTCAGGAAGAGTTCCAAAGACTTGCAACCTTCAGAGAAAAAGATTCTCCTCGTCTCTGTTAAATGAGTGACTCATTTTTAATCAGTGACCCCTAGTTCTAGATTCTGCCACAAGAGGAAACATCCTCTCCACATAAGACATTGACATGTACACTTTCTATAATATAGAGAGCAGAACTGTACACAGAGCTCCCAAGTACGGCCTAACCAAGCTAGCATGTTCAAGGCTAAAGGTAGGAAGCAGGTCTTCACATATAGGGCAGTGAAATTTAGAACACTCTCCCTGCCCACAGAAATCGGTTAAGGCTGAGGGTCAATTCAATATTTCAAAACTGAGATTGATAGATTATCGTTGGGCAAAGGTATTGAGGGTTACGGAACAGAGGCAGGTAGATAGACTTAAGATACAGATCAGCCTTGATCTAGTTGAATGGCGGACAGACTTGAGGGGCCGTTGAGGGGCTCCTATAAGAACTCCCCATCCTCACTCATAGGAACAGGAGTAGGTCACATAAACCCTCGAGCCCATTCTGGCATTCACCTAGATCAAGGCTAATCGGCGACCTAACTCCATTTACTCATTTATCCCTTAGACATTTGTTAACCAAATATGTCATCGATCTCAGTTTTAAAACTAACAATTAATCTAGCTTCAACTGACCTTTGCAGAAGAGTTCTACCAACCTTTGCATGAAGAGGTATTTCTTAATATCTTTCCTCAAATAGTCTAGCTCTAATTTTTTAGATCATACTCCCCAACCAGGAGAAATAGTTTAGAACCATAGAAAAGGTACAGCACAGAAGGAGGCCATTCAGCCCATCTTGTCCATGCCAGCCTGAGGACACCCAGGTACCCTTTCTAATCCCACCTTCCTGCACCCGGCCCATCGCATTGCAGCTTACAGCACTTTAGGTGCAGATCCAGGTACTTTTTAAAAGAGTTTAGAGTTTCTGCCTCTACCACCAACTTGGGCAGCGAATTCCAGACACTCACTACCCTGTGTGTAAAAAACTTCTTCCTCGTGTTTCTCTATCTACCCTACATGTTCCCCTTTAATATCTTGAAAACTTTGATCAAATCAACTGGAACCTTCTAAATTCCAGAAAATACATTTGTGAAATCTCTCCACGTAATTTAACCCTTGACACCTAGGTATCATTCTGGTAAATCTACTGCACTCCCTCAGAGGCCAATATATCCTTCTCAGCGTGTGGTGACCTGGACTTCCGACATTACTCCAGATGTCTTTATGAAGGCACCTTTGTGATAATTTTGTGTACTTGTCCACAGCATTTGAATGATCTGTGTACCTGGCACTATAGACTTTTTGAACTTTTAGCTTTTCACTATTAAAAAAAACTGTTCTACCCTTTGAAGGTCAAAAGTGGATGATCTCACATTTACTTACAAGGAAATCCGTTTGCTACAGTTTTGCCAATGCACTCAATCGACCAATATCTCTTTTTCATGTTAAAGCTTCCATCTATAATGCTTACACTGCCCTCCTATATTTGGTTATGTAGTCCATCCTGTAGGTTGTCAATAAATGCAGTGAACATTTGAAGTCCAAGAAAGATCTTTGTGGGCACACATTCTGCTAGTTAGATTACCTGCCCATTATCCCTATCAACCCTCTCCTGTCACTCAGCCAGTTTCCTGAACAGGTCAATAATTTGCCTTCAATTCGATGAGCATCACTATTAGTTAACCGACTCTGCTGAGAGGCTTTATGAAAATGCCTTTTCTCGATCTGTATACATAACGTCCACAGACATTTCCCTGAGGGGTCTTGACAGGGTGGATGGGGAGAGGATGTCTCCGCTCGTGGGAGAATCTAGTTTAAAAATAAGGGTTTGCCCATGCAAAACGTTGACGAGGTGAATTTTTTTCTCTCATGAGGGTCGTGAGTCTTTGGAACTCTTCCTGAAAAAGCAGTGGAAGCGCAGTCTTTGAATACTTTTAAGGCAGAGATGGTAGATACTCGGTAAGCAAGGGGGGGCAATAGGTTATCGGAGGTAGGCGGGATGCAGGTTTGAGGGTACTATCAGATCAGCCATGATCTTATTAAATGGCAGAGCAGGCTCGAAGGGCCACATGGCCTACTCCTGCTCCTGGTTCATATTTTTGTATGTCTTTTACTTTAGTCATCTCTTCAAAAAAAAATTCAGGTTTATCAAACATGATAGAAACTTTACAAATCCATGCTAGCTCTTTCTAATCAGCTGAAAATTTTCAAGGTGCTTAATCACCCTGTCCATAATTATAGCCTCTCATTAACAGATGGGGAGATGGGGTTATGGAGAGACAGTAGCATAGTGGTAATGTCACTGGACTAATAACAGAGACCCAGGCTAATGCTCAGGAGGCTTGGGTTCAAATCCCACACGGCAGCTGGTGGAATTTAAATGCAGTTAATAAATGAGGAATATAAAGCTGCTTTCAGTAATGGTGACCTGGAAACTCTCATCCACTGTCATAAAAACCCATCTGGTTCACTCATCTCCTCCAGGGAAGGAAATTTTCTGTCCTTACTTGGTCTGGCTTACATGTGACTCCTGACCCACAGCGATGTGGTTGACTCTTTACTGCCCTCTGAAATGGCTGAGCAAGCCACTCAGTTCAAGGTGCAACAAATTGAAAGAGCTTTGGAAGGTTATAGTTAGAGCATCTGCAATGTCCTCACCAACATCCTTCAATTAGCACTCTTTTGTGCTGTTATTTTGTAAACATTAATTTGGGCGAGTCCCAAACATGTGGCTCATTAGTCATTGCTAAATATAATAATGCATGCCTCCTGGTTGACTCTGAGACCTACTGCTGAGGAAAACTACCTGAACACACTCCAAATCCACTACCTTTCTGATGTGAAACAAAAACAGAATTACCTGGAAAAACTCAGCAGGTCTGCTGCCAGACCTGCTGAGTTTTTCCAGGTAATTCTGTTTTTGTTTTGGATTTCCAGTATCCGCAGTTTTTTTTGTTTTTTACCTTTCTGATGTGTACTGGTTTGCTTATCTCAATCCATTTCAAAGTAAAATGCCCTATTAAAACCATTGGGCCATTGCTACATGCTTATCCAATCTCCCACTACAGTCTTAGATCATTTTTCCAATGCTTAATTCTACCTATAACCTCGCCATTGCCTGCTTACTGCACATTACAAGCATCTCATCATCAAAGTGATTTCATCCTTAATGCTTAATCCCACTCATCCTCCTCGACCATATTCCCTCTCTTTCCTGGAGTCCCTTAAACTTGGAATGTTTAGTTCCCATGTCCCGACTGTCTTGACATTCTCTGTAATGGCTATTTTGTTTCAAAGTGAATTTGAGCCTATAATTTATTCAATTTGTTCCTCATGCCCTGTGCCTTTATTTGGGCCACACACCCTACTCTTCTAATGGCTTTCTCACACACTTATTTTCTCTCTCTCCTGGTTTAATTACTTTACATCTTTTACTTTACCTGTAGCATCTACTGCACCAGCTCTGATGGCACCATCTCTTCTTCCCCTTTGTTTGTTTTCAGTTCATTATTTATGCTGCCTTTTCCCACTGGACTCTCCACCCACTTACCAATTTGAAGACCTTGTGATGACTCAATTGACTCTTTCCACTCAGACTCTGGTCCCAGCCCAGTTACAGTGGAGCCTGCCCCAGTGGTACAAGTGACATCCTGTTCCATTGCAATGGAACCCCTTCTTCAAACGCCATTCCTTCAGCCACCTGCTTCCCTCCCTAATCTGCTTATCCCTTTGCCAATTTGCATGCGGCTCAGGCAATAATCCAAAGATTATAACCTTTAAGACCCGATCTTTAACGGAGCTCCTCATTCCTGTATTTTCTGAATGGGATCATTTGCCAACTCTTCCTTGTGTTGTTGGTCCTAACATGGATCAATCACAATCACTATCACTAGATTCTGTCCTCCTTTTCCAATGCCCTTTCGAGTCAGCTCAAAATTGTTTCTCACCTTGGCCCCAAAAAGAACATAAGAAATAGGAGCTGGAATAGGCCATTCAGCCCTTTGAGCCCACTCTGCCATTTAATGATATCATGGCTCATGATCTACTTCTACAGCATTTTCCTGCACTATCCCTAAATCCCTTGATGTGTTTAATATGTAGAAATTGATCAATCTCTGTCTTGAACATCCTCAATGACTGAGCGTCCACAGCCCCCTGGGGCAGAGAATTCCAAAGATTCACCACCCTCGGTGAAGAAATTCCTCCACACCTCAGTCCTAAATGTCCTGCCCCTTCCTCTGACATTGTGTCCTCTGGTTCTAGACACCCCTAGCCAAGGGAAACATCCTTCCTGCATCTACCCTGTCGAGCCTGTAAGAATTTTATAAGTTTGAATGAGATCTCCTCTCATTCTTCTAAACTCCAGAGAATAAAGGCCCAATCTAGTTAATCTTTCCTCACAGGACAACCCCTCCATCCCAGGAATTAATTTGGTGAACCTTCGTTGCACTCCATCTATGGCAAGTATATCTTTCCTTAGGTAAGATCATCAAACAATACTCCAGGTGAGGTCCCAGCAAGGCTCTACATCATTGCAGTAAGACATCTTTAGTCCTATGCTAAAACCATCTTGTAATAAAGACCAACATACTATTTGCCTTCTTGACTGCTTGCTGCACCTGCAGGTTAGCTTTCAGTAGCTCGTGAACAAGGACACCCAGGTCCCTTTGAAATACAATACTTCCCAGCCTCTCACCATTTGAGAAATACTGTGCCTTTCTGTTGTTCCTACCAAAGTGGATAACCTTACCTTGTATTTCATCTGCTAATTTTTGCCCACTTGATTAGCCTCTCCAAATCCCCTTGAAGCGTCTTTGCCTCCTCCTCAGAACTCTCAATTCCACCTGGTTTTGTGTCATCTGCAAACTTAGAAATATTACCTTTAATCCTCACATCTGAATCATTGAGAGAAAGACAGCAGACCGTGTGGATTAAGCTTGGGGGAACACTGTGGCATAGTGGTAGTATCATTGGACTGGTAATCCAGAGGCCCAAACTAATGCTCTGGGGCGATGGGTTCAAATCTCACTGTGGCATTTAAATTCAATTGGTAACTAGCATTCAATATTGTAAAAACCCATCTGGTTCACCAATGTCCTTTAGGGAAGGAAATCTGTTGTCCTTAACAAGAACAGAATTACCTGGAAAATCTCAGCAGGTCTGGCAGCATCGGCGGAGAAGAAAAGAGTTGACGTTTCGAGTCCTCATGACCCTTCGACAAAACTCACCTTGCTTCTGTCACCCTAGTTCTGTCGAAGGGTCATGAGGACTCGAAACGTCAACTCTTTTCTTCACCGCCGATGCTGCCAGACCTGCTGAGTTTTTCCAGGTAATTCTGTTCTTGTTTTGGATTTCCAGCATCCGCAGTTTTTTTATTTTTGTTTTTATCTCTGTTGTCCTTACCTGGCCTTGGCCAAAGTGTGATGCCAGAACCACAGTAATGTGGCTGACTCTGTAATGGTCCAGCAAGCCACTCAGTTCATGGGCAATTAGGGATGAGCAACAAACACATCCCACAAAGGAAAAAAAAGGGCTGCTTCCAAAGATCCCATTTATCCTCTTGATAATTAAATCTGTTACAACTACCACATTACACTTCTGCTCCATTTCCCTTTGGACATCCTCCTGTTCTAGTTGTCCCTCCGCCAGTCTTTCTCCAAATGCTCACAGATAACAAATACATCATATCTGTTGGATAGGGTCAGTTTCCTCACATTCTTATTCCCTACCTTGCCTGGGTTCTCTTGAACCTGTCCTCTGTTGGCCAAACCGACTCCCGCCTGGACCTGCACCTCTCTATGAGGCGTGACCGAGTGTGGAATAAACTGTCCAGATATTGCCCCCCATCCCTTGTGGGGAGTCAAAGTCTCCCTCTCATCCTCTCAACAACACAGGGCCAGAGAAGCTCGAGAGATGGAAACATCTACTGGAGACGTGTTCGCTTAGGAAATTGTGCTGATCACAAACTCCCCACATACTTCAGATTAGACGCAGAACTCGCTTTGTCATTTCTTAATTTACATTATTCTATTATTTCTATCGAATTACTTAAGTTTTATTTCTCTTTTTCTATTCGCCCCAAGTATTAAGGCAGAAATTTTAAACGCATATTCTCTAAAGTTTACATGAACCACTTTGAGTATTGAAGGTAAAAGAGAAACACCTCCTTTCCACTCTGTACTGAATTCCCACTCTCACCAAATTCCCAATGTGTAAACTCTCTTCACACTGCACTCTTCTCACAACCACACAGTGTTCGCTTTGTGCATTTTCCTTTAGTCACAACAGCTCTCTCCCCTTCTCTATGCTCCCCTCTCCCCAATCCACCTCTCTGCTCTCCTCCACCCTGCTCCCCTCTGCCGCCCTCTCCCCCTCTACGTTCCCATCTGCTCTCTGCCCTACTTTCCCCTTCTCTCCCTGTCTTCTCACCATCTTTGCCCCCCTCTCATCCTCCTCTCCCCTTTCTCCCCCTTTTCCTCTTCTCTGTCCCACCCTCTGCACCGCTCTCCAGTTTCACTGCCCCCTCTCCCTTCTCCACCCCTCCCTCTCCGCACCCCTCTTCCCTTCTCCACCCCTCTCTCAGCACACCCCTCTTTTCCCTTCTCCACCCCTCCCTCTCCACACCCCTCTTTTCCCTTCTCCACCCCTCCCTCTCCACACCCCTCTTCCCCCTTCTCCACCCCTCCCTCTCCGCACCCCTCTTCCCCCTTCTCCACCCCTCCCTCTCCGCACCCCTCTTCCCCCTTCTCCACCCCTCCCTCTCCGCACCCCTCTTCCCCCTTCTCCACCCCTCCCCATCGCCTTCTCCCCCTTCTCTCGCTACGAGCACCTTCTCTGCCTCCACTTCCCAGTCTCCCTCTCAGCCCTCGCTTCCACACTCTGCCCCCTCCCTCTCAACATTCGCTCCTCCCCTTCCCTCCCTCTCCACCCCCCTTCCCTCCCTCTCCACCCCCCTCCCCTTTCCCCCTCACTCTCCACCCCTCCCTCGCTCTTACCACTCTCTGCTCCATTTACACCGCCTACTCTCTCACCAATTTCTCCCCCCCCACCCTGAGTGTTCACTCTGTACATTTTTCCTTCAGTCACAGCCACACCTCATACCCACCCCCCCGCCTCCTTTATCTAACTGCGCTCATTTGCTGTCGAGTGCCTCACAACAAACAGAAGGAGCTTTGACCTGGTAACGACTAGAAAGCTTTTCACTATTCTGCTAAAGGCTTTCACAGGTCAGCCTCCGACTGCTTTCTGCACCAGGCCTTGCTGTTGCTACTCACACCTTGCTGCGGTCTGCCCTAGATGGAGCTGTGCCTCACACGACCCCTGACAGCAGCCAGGGCACTAACTCAGTCCCGTTCTTTCTGCAGGACAAGTTGGCCCAGAAACCAAGGAATCCGCTCAGCGGTGGCGAACGGCCAGCCTCCATTCAAGCCCCAACCCAGATGGAGCAGGAAGCACTGGACATCGTCGAGATCTACAGCAGGCGTTGCATCGAGAACGGCGAGGCTGGAGGCCAAGTACCACAGGGTGTCTTCCAATTTCTCTTTATGCGCTCACTTCTTTGTTAAGACGTCACCCAGGCAGCACGGCCATCCCAGAGCTGCTCTGTGCCACTGTCGCTTCGCCTTGCCGGTGCTCGCTGACCTTTGTCCCTCTCCCTTTCGTTCCAGGTCTGTCCCATTACCTGGGCCTCACCGGGCAGGAGTTGGAGGAGCACCACCTTTTGGAAGATGCCCCCTCACCGGCTCTGTCCTTCCAGTACGCCGGCAGGGAAATCAGCCTGGCCGACAGCAGAGACAGCGAGCTTGAAGGACCCACACAAGGTGAACTATTCAGCAGTAGTGAGCAGGAGCTGAGCATACTGGAGAGGACAGTGCAGGACACAGATGGCCATAGGGCAGGCTCAGACTCGAGCTATGCTGAGGAACACAGAGATGCAGATTTGAGTGGCCCGGCCTTTAAAAGAAAGATTTTCCATGTGCATCATCAGCTGCTGGAGGCTTTGGACAGCCTGTCTCGGAGCTGCCTTACCTTGTCCGAGAGCGTCGAAGACTCTGCTTCCATACTTTGTGGCGTTCTGCCGCAGGGCATCAGCACCCTGCAGTCCACCATGGAGCACGTGGTGAGCTCGGTGGACGCGGCGGTGAGGCCCTCCACCCAGGAGCCGGTGGCACCAGCGCTGGCATCGTTGATCGAGGCTCAAACCGGTGCCATCGAGGCTCTGGCCTGCACCATCTCCTCCGGCCTGGAAAGGCTGGGGACGCGCATCGACCGGGGCTTCGGCCGGGTCACCGACCTCCTGCAGTCCGCCGTGCCGCGGCCGGCCGGCGGCAGTGCTGGCTCACCACCGGGTGGCGCCACGGGAGGGGCACGCGCCACCCTCCCTCCGGACACCGGCACGCCGGCCCCCTCGCCGCACGGCCAAGCGCCCTCTGCCCTGGAGGCAGCAGTGATACTGCGCTCGGAGGTGAGGTCCCCTCGTGCCCGGGCCCTTCGGGATCGCTCGCTATGAGCATCTGACCCGCCCAGAGTGAGTCACGGTCACCACCTATTGAAGACACTGGGGAAGGGAGGTTGGAGGGGGTGAGGGGAGGGCGGGGAAGAATCACCTTGTAGAATAATAAACACTAGAATAGTAAAAAGAACACTTATCAGAAACGCAGCTGGGTGATGATGTTGGTTCATGGTATTTGTATAAATCAATAAAGTGTTACCCTGTTTGCAATTCTGATTTTATCTGCTGGGTGGCTGTATTGGAACTAAGGGTATTGCAATGAGAGGTGTCATGGACACCAGCGATTGACAAGCTCCCACACGATGGGCTGGTCAGTAAATTAAATGCTCCGGGGATCCAGGGCAAAGTGGCACATTGGACCCAAAATTGGCTCAGTGGCTAAGGAAAGAAAGGGTTATGGTTAGCAAGTGTTTTGGCGACCGGATGTCTGTTTCTGGTGGAGTTCTGCAGGGCTCAGTACTGGGTCCTTTGTTGCGTCTATGTAAATATCACGGATTTAAGACTGATTGTAGGGTGTCTGACTAAGATGTTTGCTGATGATATCAAAATTAGCCACGTGCTTTGATAAGGAAGAAGCAAGCTGTCGACTGCAAGGAAGATATCAGTGGACTGGTCAGACTGAATTTCATTTGTCACTTTTCTGCCAATCAGAAGTGAGAGATAATAGAGGGAGATATCCAGAAATGAGATGAGAAACTTTTTCGCTCAGAGGGCTGTGCAGCTTTGGAACTCTCTTGCCTCAGAAGGCAGTGGAGGTTGGGGGGTCATTGAATATTTTTAAGACGGAGGTAGATTGATTCTTGTTAGGCGAGGAAGTCAAAGGTTATCAGGGGTAGATGAGAATGTGGAATTCTAAACACATAGAGAGCAGCCGTGATCTTATTGAATGACGGAGCAGGCCCGAGGGGCCGAATGGCCTACTCCTGCTCCTATTTTGTATATACGTTCGAATCATTGATTGTGGTTAAAAAAAAACCCCACCTGGTTAGTTAATGACCCTTAGGGAAGGACATCTGCCATCCTTACCTTGAAGGGTCAGGGAGTTGGGTTGTTTGTGGAGGTTATCAGTTTGGGACTTGGGCAAGGAATCCCTCCTTGGCCTCATCTGTTGCCCCAAGTGTCGGAGCGTATGCACCAATGACAGTGGCGTGCTGATTTCTCGCTCAGCTGAAGCAGGCAGTTATGAGGCGCTTGCGTACCCCATGGGGGAGTCGCTGAGGCATCAGACAAGCTTGTGGCGAAGGTCACCTTGTGAAGGGCGCGTTCCTAGCCTGTGCGTGACTCTTTTTTTTTTGAATGCCAACCACTACATGGTCTTGACAGAGTGGCTGCCTCATTGCAGTGGCAAAGAGTGGGGTGAGGAGGGGGCCTCCAAGACAATTGAAGGCCAGACCCTGTCGAGAGACATTAGCACGGTCTGTGCCTTAATTACAACAATGGGGTTGGCTCTTAACTTCCCTCTGAAGTGGCCTGGAAAGTTCCACTACCTTCTCAATGCTGGCTTTGCTAGTGATGCCCATTTCTTATCAATGCACAGTAAAAGATTAGAAAATTTCCATTGTCACTTCATTTAAGGATAGGAGAGAAAAACTGGGAAATAATAAGCTATTAGTCTGAAAGCAGTTGTACGCAAATTAATAGAACCTATTATTGACAGAGTGATTGAATATTTGGACAAACTTGAGCTGATGAGTATGGATTTGTAAAGGCTAAGTCATGTCTTAACCATTTGATTTTTATTTTTTTGGGGGGGGAGCTAAGTAACAGTGCGCGTGTGTGAGTCTATGGATGTTATTGTCTGAACTTCCAGAATACAGAATTGGAGGCAATCCACTTACATAAACAAACAGTTAGCAGGAAGCAGACAGAAAGGGATACTGGACATGTACTCAAATTGTCCGGGTGTAACTAGCTCCCCACCGAGACTATGCCGGAGCTGCAGCTTTTCACGACAGGAGCAGTAGGCCATTCAGCCCCTCGAGTCTGCTCCACCAAGATCGTGGCTGATCTGATTGTACCCTCAGCTCCACATTCCACCAACCCCCGATAACCTTTCACCCCTTTGCTTATCAAGAAACTAACTGCCTCTACCTTAAAAGTATTTAAAGAATCTGCTTCCACCACCTTTTGAGGATGAATTCCAAAAGCTCATAACCTTCTGAGAGAAAAAATTTCTCCTCATCTCTGTATTAAGTAGGCGACCCCTTATTTTTAAACCGTGACCCCTAGTTCTAGATTCTCGCAGAGGAAACATCCTCTCCGCATCCACCCTGTTAGGACCCCTCAGGATCTTATATGTTTCAATCGAGTCGCCTCTTACTCTTCCAAACTCCAGCAGATACAAGTCTAGCCTGTCCAACCTTCCCTCATAATACCAGGAATGGGCAGGTTGTCTTCATCTAGTAAAACTTCCTCGGATGAAGGAATAGGGAGCCGTAAGTTTGTTTATGATGCTAAGTGATGCAGATTGAAGTAGAATGTTTCACCCGATGAGATAGCTGGAGCGCTTGCAGCTCACCCTGAAGATCCAGAAATGGCCCCGGATGGATTTGGCGGTCGTCCTAATGACTGCTGCATCAGATTAAAGGTTTCCGGCGGGAATCTCCAATCTCGTGGCTTTGATCTTTGGTCACCGGATCATTAGTGAATTTGTCGAGGTAGAAGCAGGCCATTGGGCCCGACATGTCTGTGCTGGCCAGTGTTTAGTCTCCATACAGGTCTCCCCTCGCCTTACTTTCTTATTATTTTCATGGGAACGTGAGCATCTCTGGCAAGGTCAGTATTCCTTCCCCATCCCTAATTGCCCCTTGAACTGTGGGTCAGGAGTCACATGTAGGCCAGACTCGCCTAGAGGCCTTGAGTGAAGCAGATGGGTTTTTACAACAATCGGCGATAACTCCACGGTCACCGTCACTGATGCCAGCTTTCAAGTCCAAATTTGATGAAGTGAATTTAAATTCCACCAGCTGCCATGGTGGGATTTGAACCCATTTTCCTGGAGCATTCGTCTGGGCCTCAACTAGTCCAGCGACATTACCACTACTCGGCAGTCTTTCCTTAAAGCTTCATCTCAACGTATCAGGATATCCTTCACTTGCTTTATCCTTCAAGCACTTACTTAGCTTCCCCTTGAATGCATCTATCCTTTCCATCTGCATCTCACCTTGTGGTAGCGACGTCCCAATCTCCCCACTCTCAGGGTAGAGAGGTTGAATTCCTTATCAGGTTGGTTAGTTGTGTTGGTGGCTCCTTCTTTTCACCTCCCTCACGTTTTCACGACATCTACCCCATCGAATCTTTTAATAATCTTAAAAACTCCTATCAGGTGAGCCCACAGCCTTCTCCTTTCAAGAGAAAGGAGCCTCAGCCAGTCCGGTCCTGACAGGATCAGCCAATGCTCGACTCCGAGATGATCCTGAGACACCAGTGGGGCATTCGACCCAAGGACTCAGAACCAATTCCTTAACTCGGCCTCAGGGTATGGGTGTCCCTGGCAATCCTGCTCTTGATTTTCCATCCTCTACTTATCCCTTGGAAAAGCGGTGATGCATTTATGAAAAAGAAAAATCACAGAGAATTATTACAGATCTTACACCAAGGCTTTCATTCCAGTAACAGGGTGAACCTGAGAGCTACTGGAATCCATGCGACTTTCCCTCAAACAGAATTTGCAGTAAAAAAACACAACATACCTGTCAACAGTACAATTAAAGTGTCATATTTATTTACAAAGATTCATATGTGAATAAGTAGGAAAGTGCACAGACCTACCCAGTTACAGGAAAGGTATGGGCCGGGCTGGTTATAAATCAATGCAGATGGAGTGGGCCTTGGCGCAGGGATACTGAAGGGGTTCATCTTCTGACAATTCCCCTTTCCAAGGAAGATGCCAACTGGACCCCAGTGAATGAGGAAGTGGCTGCTGGGTATGGGATTTGAGGATTCAAAGCCCCTAAAGAGACCAGCAAGAAGAGGCTATTGATTGGGACAGGAAAGGTGAGGGAGCAAAACCCAAAGACCCAACACAGAAACAAAAAGCTCCTCCCCTACTCCCAGTGCAGGGACAGTGACAGCTCCTCCCTACTCCCAGTGCAGGGACAGTATGAGCTCCTCCCCTAATCCCAGTGCAGGGACAGTGACAGCTCCTCCCTACTCCCAGTGCAGGCACAGTGTGAGCTTCTCCCCTAATCCCAGTGCAGGGACAGTGACAGCTCCTCCCCAACTCCCAGTGCAGGGACAGTGTGAGCTCCTCCCCTACTCCCAGTGCAGGGACAGTGTGAGCTCCTCCCCTAATCCCAGTGCAGGGACAGTGTGAGCTCCTCCCCTAATCCCAGTGCAGGGACAGTGACAGCTCCTCCCCTAATCCCAGTGCAGGCACAGTGTGAGCTTCTCCCTAATCCCAGTGCAGGGACAGTGACAGCTCCTCCCCTAATCCCAGTGCAGGAGCAGTGTGAGCTCCTCCCCAATTCCCAGTGCAGGGACAGTGTGAGCTCCTCCCCTACTCCCAGTGCAGGGACAGTGTGAGCTCCTCCCCTAATCCCAGTGCAGGGACAGTGTGAGCTCCTCCCCTAATCCCAGTGCAGGGACAGTGACAGCTCCTCCCCTAATCCCAGTGCAGGGACAGTGTGAGCTTCTCCCCTAATCCCAGTGCAGGGACAGTGTGAGCTCCTCCCCTAATCCCAGCGCAGGGACAGTGTGAGCTCCTCCCCTAATCCCAGTGCAGGGACAGTGTGAGCTCCTCCCCTACTCCCAGTGCAGGGACAGTGTGAGCTCCTCCCCTAATCCCAGTGCAGGGACAGTGTGAGCTCTTCCCCTACTCCCGGCGCAAAGACAGTGAGAGCTCCTCCCCTAATGCCAGTGCAGGGACAGTGTGAGCTCCTCCCTTAATCCCAGTGCAGGAGCAGTGAGAGCTCCTCCCCTAATCCCAGTGCAGGGACAGTGACAGCTCCTCCCCTAATCCCAGTGCAGGGACAGTGACAGCTCCTCCCCTAATCCCAGTGCAGGGACAGTGACAGCTCCTCCCCTAATCCCAGTGCAGGGACAGTGTGAGCTCCTCCCCTAATCCCAGTGCAGGAGCAGTGACAGCTCCTCCCCTTATCCCAGTGCAGGGACAGTGAGAGCTCCTCTTCTAATCCCAGTGCAGGAGCAGTGGGAGCTCCTCCCCTAATCCCAGTGCAGGAGCAGTGGGAGCTCCTCCCCTAATCCCAGTGCAGGAGCAGTGGGAGCTCCTCCCCTACTCCCAGTGCAGGCACAGTGTGAGCTTCTCCCCTAATCCCAGTGCAGGGACAGTGACAGCTCCTCCCCAACTCCCAGTGCAGGGACAGTGTGAGCTCCTCCCCAACTCCCAGTGCAGGGACAGTGTGAGCTCCTCCCCTAATCCCAGTGCAGGGACAGTGTGAGCTCCTCCCCTAATCCCAGTGCAGGGACAGTGACAGCTCCTCCCCTAATCCCAGTGCAGGGACTGTGTGAGCTTCTCCCCTAATCCCAGTGCAGGGACAGTGTGAGCTCCTCCCCTAATCCCAGCGCAGGGACAGTGTGAGCTCCTCCCCTAATCCCAGTGCAGGGACAGTGTGAGCTCCTCCCCTACTCCCAGTGCAGGGACAGTGTGAGCTCCTCCCCTAATCCCAGTGCAGGGACAGTGTGAGCTCTTCCCCTACTCCCGGCGCAAAGACAGTGAGAGCTCCTCCCCTAATCCCAGTGCAGGGACAGTGTGAGCTCCTCCCTTAATCCCAGTGCAGGAGCAGTGAGAGCTCCTCCCCTAATCCCAGTGCAGGGACAGTGACAGCTCCTCCCCTAATCCCAGTGCAGGGACAGTGACAGCTCCTCCCCTAATCCCAGTGCAGGGACAGTGACAGCTCCTCCCCTAATCCCAGTGCAGGGACAGTGTGAGCTCCTCCCCTAATCCCAGTGCAGGAGCAGTGTGAGCTCCTCCCCTAATCCCAGTGCAGGGACAGTGAGAGCTCCTCTTCTAATCCCAGTGCAGGGACAGTGTGAGCTTCTCCCCTATTCCCAGTGCAGGGACAGTGACAGCTCCTCCCCTTATCCCAGTGCAGGGACAGTGAGAGCTCCTCTTCTAATCCCAGTGCAGGAGCAGTGGGAGCTCCTCCCCTAATCCCAGTGCAGAAGCAGTGGGAGCTCCTCCCGTAATCCCAGTGCAGGGACAGTGACAGCTCCTCCCCTAATCCCAGTGCAGGGACAGTGTGAGCTCCTCCCCTAATCCCAGTGCAGGGACAGTGTGAGCTCCTCCCCTAATCCCAGTGCAGGGACAGTGAGAGCTCCTCTTCTAATCCCAGTGCAGGGACAGTGTGAGCTTCTCCCCTATTCCCAGTGCAGGGACAGTGACAGCTCCTCCCCTTATCCCAGTGCAGGGACAGTGAGAGCTCCTCTTCTAATCCCAGTGCAGAAGCAGTGGGAGCTCCTCCCCTAATCCCAGTGCAGAAGCAGTGGGAGCTCCTCCCCTAATCCCAGTGCAGGGACAGTGACAGCTCCTCCCCTAATCCCAGTGCAGAAGCAGTGGGAGCTCCTCCCCTAATCATAGTGCAGGGACAGTGACAGCTCCTCCCCTAATCCCAGTGCAGGAGCAGTGGGAGCTCCTCCCCTAATCATAGTGCAGGGACAGTGGGAGCTCCTCCCCTAATCCCAGTGCAGAAGCAGTGGGAGCTCCTCCCCTAATCCCAGTGCAGGAGCAGTGGGAGCTCCTCCCCTAATCATAGTGCAGGGACAGTGGGAGCTCCTCCCCTAATCCCAGTGCAGGAGCAGTGGGAGCTCCTCCCCTAATCCCAGTGCAGGAGCAGTGGGAGCTCCTCCCCTAATCCCAGTGCAGGAGCAGTGGGAGCTCCTCCCCTAATCCCAGTGCAGGGACAGTGACAGCTCCTCCCCTAATCATAGTGCAGGGACAGTGAGAGCTCCTCCCCTAATCCCAGTGCAGGAGCAGTGGGAGCTCCTCCCCTAATCCCAGTGCAGGAGCAGTGGGAGCTCCTCCCCTAATCCCAGTGCAGGAGCAGTGGGAGCTCCTCCCCTAATCATAGTGCAGGGACAGTGGGAGCTCCTCCCCTAATCCCAGTGCAGGAGCAGTGGGAGCTCCTCCCCTAATCCCAGTGCAGGAGCAGTGGGAGCTCCTCCCCTAATCCCAGTGCAGGAGCAGTGGGAGCTTCTCCCCTAATCATAGTGCAGGGACAGTGGGAGCTCCTCCCCTAATCCCAGTGCAGGAGCAGTGGGAGCTCCTCCCCTAATCATAGTGCAGGGACAGTGGGAGCTCCTCCCCTAATCCCAGTGCAGGAGCAGTGGGAGCTCCTCCCCTAATCATAGTGCAGGGACAGTGAGAGCTCCTCCCCTAATCCCAGTGCAGGAGCAGTGGGAGCTCCTCCCCTAATCCCAGTGCAGGAGCAGTGGGAGCTCCTCCCCTAATCCCAGTGCAGGAGCAGTGGGAGCTCCTCCCCTAATCCCAGTGCAGGAGCAGTGGGAGCTCCTCCCCTAATCCCAGTGCAGGAGCAGTGGGAGCTTCTCCCCTAATCCCAGCGCAGGAGCAGTGGGAGCTCCTCCCCTAATCCCAGTGCAGGAGCAGTGGGAGCTCCTCCCCTAATCATAGTGCAGGGACAGTGGGAGCTCCTCCCCTAATCCCAGTGCAGGAGCAGTGGGAGCTCCTCCCCTAATCATAGTGCAGGGACAGTGGGAGCTCCTCCCCTAATCCCAGTGCAGGAGCAGTGGGAGCTTCTCCCCTAATCATAGTGCTATTCCCTCAGTACCAACAACCTTCACGTTAAAATCCTGCTCCCACCAGTGTTGAAGAGATCTCAATTTTTGATGGATCTGACTGGTGGAGACTCATCGCTGATTCAGGAAGCCTGTCAAAAGGACACTGCAGAAAGTACCCATTCTCGATCCTGCAGACACACCAACTCCACTGCTGATGACCTTGAAGGGATAGAAGAAATCGAAGGGAAGCTTCTGTTCAGCGGTCGGCTGGTCTCTGGGCGCTGGTGGGTATCGGGTGGTCTCAATGAAGGTGACGGAGGTTTTCAGAGATACTCTGCCAGTTGAACACTTTAGAGAAATGACCAAAGATTAGCAACAGATGCAGAATTAATCTCCCATCAAACACTCCTAGAACAGGTACAGCATGGGGTTAGACACAGAGTAAAGCTCCCTCTACACCGTCCCCATCAAACACTCCCAGGACAGGTAGAGCACGGGGTTAGATACAGAGTAAAGCTCCCTCTACACTGTCCCCATCAAACACTCCAGGACAGGTACAGCACGGGGTTAGATACAGAGTAAAGCTCCCTCTACACTGTACCCATCAAACACTCCCAGGACAGGTACAGCACGGGATTAGATACAGAGTAAAGCTACCTCTATACTGTCCCCATCAAACACTCCCAGGACAGGTAGAGCACTGGGTTAGATACGGAGTAAAGCTCCCTCTACACCGTCCCCATCAAACACTCCCAGGACAGGTACAGCACGGGGTTAGACACAGAGTAAAGCTCCCTCTACACTGTCCCCTTCAAACACTCCCAGGACAGGTACAGCACGGGGTTAGATACAGAGTAAAGCTCCCTCTACACCGTCCCCATCAAACACTCACAGGACAGGTGCTGCCATCAAGTGCTTATTACAATTATCAGGTCAGCCTTCGAGATTCAGTGCTGGAGCCGCTTCTGTTTACTATCTGTATAAATGATTAGAGGGGGTGTCGCTGTCGCTGTCACTGTCCCTGCACTGGAGCTGAAATGGATATTATTCCGAACGGGGATGTGGCAGATAGAATTCAATATCAAAAGTGCACAGTGATTCATGTTGGTAATAAAAAAAGAGCAGTGGTTATACTATGACTGGAAGTAGACTTGGAGCTGTGGGGGAGCAGAGGGAGCTGTGGGGGGAGCAGAAGGATTTGTGGGGGGAGCAGAACGATTGGGGGGGTAAAACAGGCTTGCTGGACATTACAGGTGGTGTTTCAGGGTGAGCAGGCTGAGAGAGAAGCTGGTTGAAATCTAGGTTTCATCATAAACTGCATGGAATATATTTTAAAAGCAGGTAATAATGAGCCTAAATTAAAACTTGAGGAGCCCTCAGTTGGAGGACTGTGTGCAGTATTGGCTGCACACTATAGGAAGGATACCAAGGCTTCGGAGAGGATACAGCACTGATTACCGACCATACTGCTCAGTGCGAGGGAAGGTACAAGGTGTAGAGCAGGCCAAGTGAAACTTTTCCCCACAGAGAGTTGTGAATTCACTTCTCGGGTTCAGGGTTGAGAGAGGAAGTCCGTGAATGGCCAAGATCAGATTGGACAGAGGATAAGGGAAGGAGGCCATTCGGCCCCTCTAGCTTGTCCCACCATTCAGTGAGATGATGGCTGATCTGTGTCTGACACACCTTGCTTCCTTAACCCTTAATAAACTTATTTAACAAAAAATCTACCGGTTGTGACATTTTTAATTGACCCCCCCAGTCTCAGCAGCTCTTTGGGGAGTTCCAGATCTGCACTGCTGCCTTTGTATCCAACAGGTCGCTGTGGTGCGTCCAGTGTGTGGGTGAAGAGAGTTAGCGTGCTTTCCACTTTTGTGTGCTAGTTTGCTTCTCACTTTCAGCCCAGACCACTGGCAAAGCGAGAGAAAGAAAGAGCTCTCCCAGGCAGGACACAGCCTCTCCCCTCAGCAGGCCCTCAGCTGTGACTCCTCGTGGCAACACGAGGAAATTGGATCCCTCACGGCCCCAGGCTGAATCTTCAAGGAGGTTTGCCAACCACCCCCCCACCCCCCACCAGACTTGCAGTGGGTAAGCCTATCGGCATGAGGAAATGCCCTGGCATTCACCAACCAATGATGGGCTAACAGCTTCACTGCCTTGTGGATACCTTGGGGCTGCTGAAGGCATCTTACCCTGACTGGTAAGATGCTGTCCCCCGCTCACAGTCCATCTGCTTCAATGGGTGTTTGGAGTTTAGTGTCTGATCAACAAGGGGATGGAATCCATCACATCAAAGAAACAAACACAAAGGTGCCAACACTTTTAATTGGCTAGCTGCAACATCAGGACCATGCATACAGGATGGACATATGACTTGCAGCCAGGTGAACATGTGTGCGGGACAGCTGTGATCGACATGGAGCTGGATGGGCTGAACACTGACGTTACATTCTCACAACACATCAGGCTCGCCAAGAACGGAGCATTGAAAGAAAAACATTATACGTTCATCTGGCAAGGGAAGAGTTCACAGGATTCTGATACAGATCACTCCCCTGTGACAGCGCTGACTCTGATACAGATCACTCCCCTGTGACAGCGCTGAATCTGAAACAGATCACTCCCCTGTGACAGCGCTGAATCTGATACAGATCACTCCCCTGTGACAGCACTGAATCTGAAACAGATCACTCCCCTGTGACAGCGCTGAATCTGATACAGATCACTCCCCTGTGACAGCGCTGAATCTGATACAGATCACTCCCCTGTGACAGCACTGAATCTGAAACAGATCACTCCCCTGTGACAGTGCTGAATCTGATACAGATCACTCCCCTGTGACAGCACTGAATCTGATACAGATCACTCCCCGGTGACAGTGCTGAATCTGATACAGATCACTCCCCTGTGACAGCACTGAATCTGATACAGATCACTCCCCAGTGACAGCTCTGACTCTGATACAGATCACTCCCCTGTGACAGCGCTGAATCTGACACAGATCACTCCCCAGTGACAGCGCTAAATCTGATACAGATCACTCCCCTGTGACAGTGCTGACTCTGATACAGATCACTCCCCTGTGACAGCGCTGAATCTGATACAGATCACTCCCCGGTGACAGCGCTGACTCTGATACAAATCACTCCCCGTTGACAGCGCTGACTCTAATACAGATCACTCCCCGGTGACAGCGCTGACTCTGATACAGATCACTCCCCTGTGACAGCGCTGACTCTAATACAGATCACTCCCCGTTGACAGCGCTGAATCTGATACAGATCACTCCCCAGCGACAGCGCTGACTCTGATACAGATCACTCCTCTGTGACAGCGCTGACTCTGATACAGAGCACTCCCCTGTGACAGCGCTGACTCTGATACAGATCACTCCCGTGACAGTGCTGACTCTGATACAGTTCACTCCTCTGTGACAGCGCTGACTCTGATACAGATCACCCCTCTGTGACAGCACTGACTCTGATACAGATCACTCCCCTGTGACAGCACTGATTCTGATACAGGTCATTCCC
This sequence comes from Carcharodon carcharias, assembly GCF_017639515.1. Lineage (NCBI taxonomy): Eukaryota > Metazoa > Chordata > Chondrichthyes > Lamniformes > Lamnidae > Carcharodon > Carcharodon carcharias. Next base: position 15,596,961 of record NC_054495.1, read on the forward strand.
CTGTAACAGCACTGAATCTGATACAAATCACTCCCCTGTGACAGCGCTGAATCTGATACAGACCACTCACCTGTGACAGCGCTGAATCTGATACAGATCACTCCCCTGTGACAGCGCTGAATCTGATACAGACCACTCACCTGTGACAGCGCTGAATCTGATACAGATCACTCCCCTGTGACAGCGCTGACTCTGATACAAATCACTCCCCGGTGACAGCGCTGACCGTGATAGAGATCATTCTGCGGTGACAGCACCGGATCACCCTGAATCAATTCAAATTCCAGAACCTGGATCAACCTTAATCAATTCACATTGCACAAACTGGATCATCCTTAATCAATTCACATTGCACAAACTGGTAATCTTGATACAATTCACATTCCAGAAACTGGATCATCCTGAAACAATTCATATTGCACAAACGGGATAATCCTGATACAATTCATGTTCCACAATCTGCATCACCCGGATACAATTTACATTGCACATCCTGAAACACCATAATACTATTTACATTCAACAAACTGCATCACCCTGAATCCATTGACATTCCACCAACTGGATCATCCTGAATCAATTCAAAAGGCACAAACTGGTAATCTTGATACAAGTCACATTCCAGAAACCGGATCATCCTGAAACAATTCATATTGCACAAACGGAATCATCCTGATACAATTCATGTTCCACAAACTCAATCACCCTGAAACAAATTCACATTCCAAAAACTGGATCATCCTGATTCAATTCACATTCCAGGACCTGGATCATCCTGAATCAACTCACATTCGACAAACTGGATTACACTAAATCAATTAAAATTCCATAAACTGGATCACGCTGAATCAATTCACATTCCACAAACTGGATAATCCTGATACAAATCATGTTCCACAAACTCAATCACCCTGAAACAATTTACATTCCAAAAACTGGATGATCCTGATTCAATTCACATTCCAGGACCTGGATCATCCCGCATCAATTCACATTCGACAATCTGGATTACATTGAATCAATTAAAAGTCCACAAACTGGATCACGCTGAATCAATTCACATTGCACAAACTGGATCATCCTCAATCAAATCATATTGCTCAAGCTCAATCATCCCGAATCAATCCACATTGTATGAAGTGATTCATTCTGAATCAATTCACATTACACAACCTGGATCATCCCCAATTAATTCACAATCCACAAACACAAACACCCTGAAACAATTCACATTGCACAAACTGGATCATTCTGAATCTATTCATATTCCAAAAATTGGATCAACTCAATCCAATTCACATTCAAAAAATGAGATCTTCCTGAATCAACTCACATTGCACAAAATGGATCATCCTGAATCAATTCACCTTCCATGAACTGGAAAGTCCTGAATCAATTCCATAAACTGATTCATCCTGAATAAAATCTGATCCCACAAGCTGGATCATCCTGATACAATTCACATTCGACAAACAGCATCACCCGGATATGATTTACACTGCACAACCTGAAACACCATAATACTATTTACATTCAACCAACTGGATCACCCTGAATCCATTCACATTGCACAAACTGGATCATCCTGATACAATTCACATTCCAAAACCTCAATCAACATGATCCAATTAACATTGCACAAACTGGATCATCTTGATTCAGCTCCCATTCCACAAACTGGAACATCCTGAATCAAGTCACATCCCATAAAGTGGATCATCCTGATACAATACACATTGCACAACCTGAAACAACTGATACAATTCAAATTGCACAAACTGGATCACCCTGAATCAATTCACATTCCACAAACTGGATCACCCTGAATCAATTCACTTTGCACAAACTGGATCATCCTGAATCAATTCACATTCCGCAAACTGGATCACCCTGAATCAACTCACATTCCACAAACTGGATCACCCTGAATCAATTCACTTTGCACAAACTGGATCATCCTGAATCAATTCACATTCCGCAAACTGGATCACCCTGAATCAACTCACAATCCACAAATTGGATCACCCTGAATCAATTCACTTTGCACAAACAGGATCATCCTGAATCAATCCACATTCCAAAAACTGGATCAACTCAATCCAATTCACATTCCACAAACAAGATCATCCTGAATCAATTTACATTGCACAAAATTGATCACCCTGAATCAATTCACTTTGCACAAACAGGATCATCCTGAATCAATCCACATTCCAAAAACTGGATCAACTCAATCCAATTCACATTCCACAAACAAGATCATCCTGAATCAATTTACATTGCACAAAATTGATCATCCTGAATCAATTCACCTCCCACAAACTGGATCAACCTGAATAAAATCTGATTCCACAAACTGGATCATCCTGATACAATTCTCATTGCACAAACTCAATCTTCCTGAATCAATTCACATTCCACAAACTCAATCACTCTGAAACAATTTACATTCCAAAAACTGGATCAACTTGTTACAATTCACATTCCACAAACTGGATCATCCTGATGCAATTCACATTCCAGGACCTGGATCATCCTGAATCAACTCACATTCGACAAACTGGATTACACTTAATTAACTTTCCACAAACTGTATCAGGCGGAATCAATTCCCATTCTACATACTGGATCATCCTCAATCAAATCATGTTGCAAGAAGTGGATCATCCTGATCCAAATCACATTCCACAAACTGGATCACTCGGATACAATTCACGTTTCACAAACTGAATCTTCCTGAATCAATTCACATTCAGAACCTGGATCATCCTGCATCAATTCACATTTGACAAACTGGATTACACTGAATCAATTAGAAGTCCACAAACTGCATCACGCTGAATCAATTCACATTGCACATACTGGATCATCCTGAATAAATTCACATTCCACAAACTGAATCTTCCTGAATCAATTCACATTCTACAAACTTGATCATCATGATTCAATTCACATTCCACAAACTGGATCCTTCTGCATCAATTCACATTGCATAAGCTCGATCATCCCGAATCAATCCACATTGTATAAAGTGGATCATTCTGAATCAATTCACATTACACAACCTAGGTCATCCCCAATTAATTCACATTCCACAAACAATTCACATGGCACAAACTGGATAATTCTGAATCAATTCACATTCCAAAAACTGGATCAACTCAATTCAATTCACATTCCACAAACGAGATCATCCTGAATCAATTCACATTGCACAAATAGGGTCATCCTGAATCAATTCACCATGCACAAACTGGATCTTCCTAAATAAAATCTGATTCCACAAACTGGATCATCCTGAATCCATTCACATTGCACAAACTGGATCATCCTTAATCAATTCACATTGCACAAACTGGATCATCCTGAATCCATTCACATTGCACAAACTGGATCATCCTGAACCAATTCAAAATGCACAAACTGCTAATCTCTTTACAATTCACATTCCAGAAACTGGATCATCCTGAATTAATTCACATTGCATAAGCGGGATCATCCTGAATCAATTAACATTCATTATTTGGATAATCCTGATACAATTCATGTGCCACAGAGTGGATCACCCTAAAACAATTCGAATTGCACAAATTGGATCATCCTGATACAATTCACATTCCAAAAACTGGATCAACTTGATCCAATTCACATTCCACAAACAAGATCATCCTGAATCAACTCACATTGCACGAAGTGGATCATCCTGAATCAATTCCCATTCCACAGACTCGAATATCCTGAATCAATTCACCTTCCAAAAACTGGATCATCCTGATATAATTCTCATTGCACAAACTGGTTCATCCTAAATCAATTCACATTCCAAAAACTGAATCATCTCCAATTAATTCACATTCCACAAACTCAATCACTCTGAAACAATTTACATTCCAAAAACTGGATCATCCTGATGCAATTCACATTCCAGGACCTGGATCATCCTGATGCAATTCACATTCCAGGACCTGGATCATCCTGATGCAATTCACATTCAACAAACTGGATTACACTGAATCCATTAAAATTCCACAAACTGGATCACACAGAATCAATTCCCATTCCACACACCGGATCATCCGCAATCAAATCACGTCGCAAGAAGTGGATCATCATGATAAAATCACATTCCACAAACTGGATCACCCTGAAAAAAATTCACATTCCAAAAACTGGATCACCCACATACAATTCACGTTTCACAAATTGAATCTTCCTGAATCAATTCACATTCCAGAACCTGGATCATCCTGCATCAATTCACATTCGACAAACTGGATCATCCTGAATAAATTCACATTCCACAAACTTGATCATCCTGATTCAATTCACATCGCACAAGTACCATCATCCCAAATCAATCCACATTGTATAAAGTGGATCATTCTGAATCAATTCACATTACACAACCTGGATCATCCACATTACACAACCTGGATCATCCACAATTAATTCAATTCCACAAACTGGATCATTCTGCATCAACTCACATCGCAGAAGCTCGAACACCCGAATTAATCCACATTGTGTAAAGTGGATCACCCTGAATCAATTCACGTTCCATAAACTGGATCATCCCCAATTAATTCACATTCCACAAACAATTCACATGGCACAAACTGGATCATTCTGAATCAATTCACATTCCAAAAAACTGGATCAACTCAATCCAATTCACATTCCACAAACGAGATCATCCTGAATCAATTCACATTGCAAAAAATGGGTCACCCTGAATCCATTCATATTGCACAAACTGGATCATCCTGAATCAGTTCATACTGCACAAACATGATCATCATGAATCCATTCATATTGCACAAACATGATAATCATGAATCAATTCACATTGCACAAACATGATCATCATGAATCCATTCACAAACTGGATCATCCTGAATCAATTCCCATTCCACAAACTGGATCATCCTGAATCAATTCACATTGCGCAAACTGGATCATCCTGAATCAATTCACATTGCACAAACTGGATCAACCTGAATCAGTTCACACTGCACAAACATGATCATCATGAATCCATTCATATTGCACAAACATGATCATCATGAATCAATTCACATTGCACAAACATGATCATCATGAATCCATTCACAAACTGGATCATCCTGAATCAATTTATATCGCACAAACTGGATCATCCTGAATCAATTCACATTGCACAAACATGATCATCATGAATCAATTCACATTGCACAAACATGATCATCATGAATCAATTCACAAACTGGATCATCCTGAATCAATTTATATTGCACAAACTGGATCATCCTGAATCAATTCACATTGCACAAACATGATCATCATGAATCAATTCACATTGCACAAACATGATCATCATGAATCCATTCACAAACTGGATCATCCTGAATCAATTTATATTGCACAAACTGGATCATCCTGAATCAATTCACATTGCACAAACATGATCATCATGAATCAATTCACATTGCACAAACATGATCATCATGAATCCGTTCATATTGCACAAAGTGGATCATCCTGAATCAATTTACATTGCACAAACTGGATCATCCTGAATCAATTTACATTGCACAAACTGGATCATCCTGAATCAATTCAAAATGCACAAACTGCTAATCTCATTACAATTCACATTCCAGAAACTGGATCATCCTTAATCAATACACATTGCATAAGCGGGATCATCCTGAATCAATTAACATTCCTTATTTGGACAATCCTGATACAATTCATGTTCCACAGAGTGGATCACCCTAAAAAAATTTGAACTGCACAAATTGCATCATCCTGAAACAATTTACATTCCAAAAACTGGATCATCCTGAATCAATTCACATTGCACAAACTGGATCATCCTGAATCAATTCCCATTCCACAAACTGGATCATCCTGAATCAATTCACATTGCACAAACAGGATCATCCTGAATCAATTCCCATTCCGCAAACTGGATCATCCTGAATCAATTCCCATTCCACAAACTGGATCAGCCTGAATCAATTCACATTGTGCAAACTGGATCATCCTGAATCAATTCACATTGCACAAACTGGATCATCCTGAATCAGTTCACACTGCACAAACATGATCATCATGAATCCATTCATATTGCACAAACATGATCATCATGAATCAATTCACATTGCACAAACATGATCATCATGAATCCATTCACAAACTGGATCATCCTGAATCAATTTATATTGCACAAGCTGGATCATCCTGAATCAATTCACATTGCACAAACATGATCATCATGAATCAATTCACATTGCACAAACATGATCATCATGAATCCATTCACAAACTGGATCATCCTGAATCAATACACATTGCATAAGCGGGATCATCCTGAATCAATTAACATTCCTTATTTGGACAATCCTGATACAATTCATGTTCCACAGAGTGGATCACCCTAAAAAAATTTGAACTGCACAAATTGCATCATCCTGAAACAATTTACATTCCAAAAACTGGATCATCCTGAATCAATTCACATTGCACAAACTGGATCATCCTGAATCAATTCCCATTCCACAAACTGGATCATCCTGAATCAATTCACATTGCACAAACAGGATCATCCTGAATCAATTCCCATTCCGCAAACTGGATCATCCTGAATCAATTCACATTGCGCAAACTGGATCATCCTGAATCAATTCCCATTGCACAAACTGGATCATCCTGAATCAATTCCCATTCCACAAACTGGATCATCCTGAATCAATTCACATTGCACAAACTGGATCATCCTGAATCAATTCACATTCCACAAACTGGATCATCCTGAATCAATTCCCATTGCACAAACTGGATTATCCTGAATCAATTCCCATTCCACAAACTGGATCATCCTGAATCAATTCACATTGCGCAAACTGGATCATCCTGAATCAATTCACATTCCACAAACTGGATCAACCTGAATCAATTCCCATTCCACAAACTAGATCATCCTGAATCAATTCACCTTCCAAAAACTGGATAATCCTGAATAAAATCTGATTCCACAAACTGGATCATCCTGATACAATTCTCATTGCACAAACTGGTTCGTCCTGAACCAATTCATGTTTCAAAAACTGAATCATCTCCAATTAATTCACATTCCACAAACTCAATCACCCTGAAACAGTTTAAATTCCAAAAACTGGATAAACTTATCATCCTGCATCAATTCACCTCCCACAAACTGGATCATCCTGAATCAATTCACATTCCAAAAACTGGATCAACTCAATCCAATTCACATTCCGCAAACAAGATCATCCTGAATGAAATTACTTTGCACAAATCCATTCATATTGCACAAACATGATCATCATGAATCAATTCACATTCCACAAACTGAAACATCCTGATACAATTCACATTCCACAAACTGGATCATCCTCATACAATTCACATTCCACAAATTGGATCACCCAGATACAATTCACGTTTCAGAAACTGAATCAACCTGATTCAATTCACATTCGACAAACTGGATTATACTGAATCAAAACAAATTGCACAACCTGGATCATCCTGAATCAATTCACATTGCACAAACTGGATCAACTCAATCCAATTCACTTTCCACAAACAAGATCATCCTGAATCAATTTACATTCCACAAACTGTATAACCCTGATGCAATTTACATTCGACAAACTGCATCACCTGGATACAATTTACACTGCACAACCTGAAACACCATAATACTATTTACATTCAACAAACTGGATCATCCTGAATCCACTCACATTGCACAAACTGGAACATCCTGATCCAAATTACATTCCACAAACTGGAACACCCGGATACAATTCACATTTCACAAACTGAATCTTCGTAAATCAATTGACATGGCACAAACGAGATCATCCTGAATCAATTCACATTGCACAAACTGGATCATCCTGATTCAGTTCATGTTGCACAAACCAGATCAGCATAATTCAATTAGCATTCCCCAATTGGATAATCTTGATACAGTTCATGTTCCACAAACTGGATCACCCTGAAACAATTCAAATTGCACAAATTGGATCATCCTGATACAATTCACATTCCAAAAACTGGATCAACTCGATCCAATTCACATTCCAAAAAGAAATCATCCTGAATCAATTAACATCTCACAAAATGGATCACCCCCAATTAATTCAAATTCCACAGACTCGATCATCCTGAATCAATTCACATTCCAAAACTGGATCATCTTGAATAAAATCTGATTCTACAAACGGGATCTCCTGAATCAATTCATATTCCAAAAACTGAATCATCTCCAATTAATTCACATTCCACAAACTCAATCACCCTGAAACAAGTTACATTCCAAAAACTGGATCAACTTGTTACAATTCACATTCCACAAATGGGATCATCCTGAATCAATACATGTTGCACAAACTGGATCGTCCTGATGCAATTCACATTCCAGAACATGGATCATCCTGAATCAACTCATATTCGACAAACTAGATTACACTGAATTAATTAAAATTCCACAAAATGGATCACGCTGAATCAATTCCCATTTAACGTACTGGACCATCCTCAATCAAATCAGATTGCAAGAAGTGGATCATCCTGAATAAAATCACATTCCACAAACTAGATCACCCTGAAAAAATTCACATTCGACAAACTGGATCACCCTGAAAAAATTCACATTCCATAAACTGGATCATCCTGATTCAATTCACATTGCACAAACTGGATCATTCTGCATCAACTCACATCGCACAAGCACGATCATCCCAAATCAATCCACATAGTATATAGTGGATCATTCTGAATCAATTCACATTACACAACCTGGATCACCCACAATTAATTCAATTCCACAAACGGGATCACCCTGAATCAAATCACATTCCAAAAACTGGACCAAGTTGATCCAATTCATATTCCACAAACTGGATTATCCTGATTCAGTTCATGTTGCAAAATCCAGATCATCCTGAATCAATTAACATTCCCCAAATTGGATAATCCTGATACAATTCAAATTCCACAAACTGGATCACCCTGAAGCAATTCACATTCCACAAACTGGATGATCCCCAATTAATTCACATTCCACAAACTCAAACACCCTGAACCAATTCATATTGCATAAACCGGATCAACTCGATCCAATTCACATTCCACAAATGAGATCATCCTGAATCAATTCACATTGCACAACCTGGATCATCCTGAATCAATTCACATTCCACAAACTGGATCATTCCCAATTAATTCACATTCCACAAACTGGATCATTCCCAATTAATTCATATTGCACAACCTGGATCATCCTGAATCAATTCACATTCCACAAACTGGATCATTCCCAATTAATTCACATTCCACAAACTGGATCATTCCCAATTAATTCAATTGCCCAACCAAGATCATCCTGAATCAATTCACATTCCACAAACTGGATCATTCCCGATTAATTCACATTCCACAAACTTGATCATCCTGAATAAAATCTGATTCTACAAACTGGATCATCATGAAGCAATTCACATTGCACAAACTGGATCAACTCGATCCAAATCACATTCCACAAACAGGACCACCCTGAATCAATTTACATTCCACAAATTGTATAACCCTGATACAATTCACATTCGACAAACTGCATCACCCGGATACAATTTACACTGCACAACCTGAAACAAAATGCACAAACTGGTAATCTTTATACAATTCAAATTCCACAAACTGCATCATCCTGAAGCAATTCACATTCCACAGACTGTATAACCCTATACAATTCACATCCGACAAACTGCATCATCCGGACACAACTTACACTGCACAACCTGAAACACCATAATAATATTTACATTCAACAAACTGGATCATCCTGAATCAATTCACATTCCACAAACTGAATGATCCCAAATTAATTCACATTCCACAAATTCGATCATTCTGAATCAATTCAAAATGCACAAACTGATAATCTTGATACAATTCACATTCCAGAAACTGGATCATCCTGAATCAATTCACATTCCACAAACTGGATCATCCCCAATTAATTCACATCCCACAGATTTGATCATCCTGAATCAATTCACCTTCCAAAAACTGGATCATCCTGAATCAATTCATATTCCACAAAATGGATCATCCCCAATTAATTCACATTCCACAAACTGGATCATCCTGAATCAATTCCTATTCCACAAACTGAATCATCCTGATACAATTCACATTCCACAAACTGGATCATCCTGATACAATTCACATTCCACAAACTGGATCATCCTGATACAATTCACATTCCACAAACTGGATCATCCTGATACAATTCACATTCCACAAACTGGATCACCCGCATATAATTCACGTTTCAGAAACTGAATCATCCAACAAATTGGATTACACTGAATCAGTTAATATTCCCCAAATTGGATAATGCTGAATCAATTCACATTACACAACCTGGATAATCCCCAATTAATTCACAATCCACAAACTGGATCACCATGAAACAATTCACATTCCAAAAACTGGACCAACTTGATACAGTTCACATTCCCAAACTGAAACATCCTGAATCAAGTCACATCCCATAAAGAGGATCATCCTGATACAATACACATTACACAACTTGAAACAACTAGATACAATTCAAATTGCACAAAACTGGATCATCCTGAATCAATTCATATTCCACAGACTGGATCATCCTGAATCAATTCACATTCCACAAACTGGATCATCCTGAATCAATTCACATTTCACAAACTGGATCACCCGGATACAATTCACATTTCACAAACTGAATCCTCCTAAATCAATTGACATTCCAGAACCAGGATCATCCTGCATTAATTCACATTCGATAAACTAGATTACACTGAATCAATTAAACTTCCACAAACTGCATCACGCTGAATCAAATCACATTCCACAAACTGGATCATCCTGATTCAGTTCATGATACAAAATTGGATCATCCTGAAACAATTCACATTCCCAAACTGAAACATCCTGAATCAAGTCACATCCCATAAAGTGGATCATCCTGAAGCAATTCACATTGCACAAACAGGATCAACTCAAGCCAATTCACATTCCACAAATGAGATCATCCTGAATGAATTCACCTGCCACAACCTGGATCATCCTGAATAAAATCTGCTTCCTCAAAGTGGATCATCCTGAATCAATTCACATTGCACAAACTGGATCAACATGATCCAATTCACATTCCACAAACTGGATCATCCTGAATCAATTTACATTCCACAAATTGTATAACCCTGATACAATTCACATTCAACAAACTGCATCACCCAGATACAATTTACACTGCACAACCTGAAACACCATAACACTATTTACATTCAACAAACTGGATCATCATGAATCAATTCACATTCCACAAACTGGATCATCCTGAATCAATTCAAAATGTACAAACTGGTAATCTTGATACAATTTGCATTCCAGAAACTGGATCATCCTGAATCAATTCACATTTCACAAACTGGATCACCCGGATACAATTCACATTCCACAAACTGAATCTTCCTAAATCAATTGACATTCCAGTACCTGGATCATCCTGCATCAGTTCACATTTGACAAACTGGATTACACTGAATCAATTAAAATTTCACAAACTGCATCACGCTGAATCAATTCACATTCCACAAACTGGATCATCCTGAATCAATTCAAAATGCACAAACTGGTAATCTTGACACATTGCACATTCCAGAAACTGGATCACGCTGAATCAATTCACATTCCACAAACTGAATCATCCTGATTCAATTCACATTCTACAAACTGAATCATCCTGATTCAATTCACATTACACAACCTGGATCATCCCCAATTAATTCACATTCCACAAACTGGACCAACTTGATCCAAGTCACATTCTACGAACTGGATCATCCTGATTCAGTTCATGATACACAAACGGGATCATCCTGAATCAATTAACATTCCCCAAATTGGATCATCCTGATACAATTCACCTTCCCAAACTGAAACATCCTGAGTCGTCACATCCCATAAAATCGATCACCTGATGCAATACACATAGCACAACCTGAAACAACTAGATACAATTCAAATTGCACAAACTGGATCATCCTGAATCAATTCATATTCCACAAACTGGATCATCCTGAATTAATTCACATTCCACAAACTGGATGATCCCCAATTAATTCACTTTCCACAAACTCAAACATCCCGAAGCAATTCACATTCCACAAACTGGATCAACTCGATCTAATTCAAAATCCACAAATGAGATCATCCTGAATCAATTCACCTTCCACAAACTGGATCATTCACAATTAATTCACCTTCCACAAACTGGATCACCCTGTATCAATTCACGTTGCATAAACTGGATCATCCTGAATCAATTCACATTCCACAACATGGATCACCTTGATACAATTCACACTCCACAAAGTGGAGCATCCTGATTCAATTCACATTCCAAACACTGGATCACCTTGAATCAATTAACATTGCGTAAACTGGATCATCCTGAAACAATTTACATTCCACAAACTGGATCACTCTGAATCAAATAACATTGCACAAACTGTATCATCCTGAATCAATTCACCTTCCACAAACTGGATGATCCCGATACAATCCACATTCCATAATCTGGAAAATACAGATTCAATGCACATTCCATAATCTGGAACATCCAGATACAACTCACATTCCACAAACTGGATCATCCTGAATCAATTTATGGTCCACAAACTGGATCATCCTGAATCAACTCACATTCCAAAAACTGGATCATCCTGATACAATTCACATTCCACAAACTGGATCATCCTGAATCAACTCACATTCCAAAAACTGGATCACCCTGATACAATTCACATTCCACAAACAGGGTCATTCTAAAAAAATTCACATTCCACAAACTAGAACGTCCTGAATCAATTCACATTCCAAAAACTAGAACATCGTCATACAGTTCACAATCCACAAATTGGATCATCCTAATACAATTCACATTGCATAAGCTGGATCATCTTGAATCAATTCACATTTCACAAACTGGATCATCTTGAATCAATTCACATTGCACAAACTGGATCACCAAGATACAATTTACATTGCACAAACTGGATCATCCTGAATCAATTCACATTGCACAAACTGGATCATCTTGAATCAATTCACATTGCACAAACTGGATCACCAAGATACAATTCACATTGCACAAACTGGATCATCCTGAATCAATTCATATTGCACAAATTGGATCATCCTGAATCAATTCACATTGCACAAACTGGATCACCAAGATACAATTCACATTGCACAAACTGGATCATCTTGAATCAATTCACATCGCACAAACTGGATCACCAAGATACAATTCACATTGCACAAACTGGATCATCCTGAATCAATTCACATTGCACAAACTGGATCATCCTGAATCAATTCACATTGCACAAACTGGATCACCAAGATACAATTCACATTGCACAAACTGGATCATCCTGAATCAATTCACATTGCACAAACTGGATCACCAAGATACAATTCACATTGCACAAACTGGACCATCCTGAATCAATTTATGGTCCACAAACTGGATCATCCTGAATCAACTCACATTTCAAAAACTGGATCATCCTGATACAATTCACATTCCACAAACTGGATCAGCCTGAATCAACTCACATTCCAAAAACTGGAACATCCTCACACAATTCACATTCCACAAACTGGATCATCCTGAATCAATTCACATTGCACAAGCTGGATCACCTTGAATCAATTAACATTGCGTAAACTGGATCATCCTGAAACAATTTACGTTCCACAAACTGGATCACTCTGAATCAAATAACATTGCACAAACTCAATCATCCTGAATCAATTCACCTTCCACAAACTGGATGATCCCGATACAATTCACATTCCATAATCTGGAAAATACAGATTCTATGCACATTCCATAATCTGGAACATCCAGATACAACTCACATTCCACAAACTGGATCATCCTGAATCAATTTATGGTCCACAAACTGGATCATCCTGAATCAACTCACATTCCAAAAACTGGATCATCCTGATACAATTCACATTCCACAAACTGGATCAGCCTGAATCAACTCACATTCCAAAAACCGGAACATCCTCATACAATTCACATACCACAAATTGGATCATCCTGATACAATTCACATTACACAAACTGGATCACCCTGATACAATTCAAATCACACAAACTGTATCATCAGAATCCATTCACCTTCCACAAACTGGATCACCCTGATTCAATCCACATTCCGCAAACTGGATCACGCTGACTCAATTGTCATTCACAATCTAGCTCATCCTGATTCAATTCATATTCTACAAACTGGCTCATGAAGAATCGATTCACATTCCACAAATTGGCTCCAAGTAGAACATGTTGCATAGAAAATGGCCATTTGGCCCAACCAGTCAATGCTGGTATTTATGTTCCACCCGAGTCCACTCTCTTCTTCATCCCTGTGTACCTATCCCCTACTCCGTCAACTGCTTGTCTAACTTGTCCTTAAACACATCTATACTTCATGCTTCAATTGCTCCCTGTGGTAGTGATTTCTACATTCTCATAACTCTGTGGCAGAAGATGATTCTGCTGATCTCCCTATTAGCTTTCTTTCTGACTATATTATTATATTGACAGCCTCTAGTTACATTCTTCCCCACAACAGAAAACAGTCTCTTAGCATCCACACTCTCACAATCTCCATCATTTTAAAGGCTTCTGTTAGGTAACCCCCTCGGCCTTCCTTTTCCAAGAAAGAAGAGACCCAGTTTGTAAATTCCTTCCTGATGTGTATACCAATGGCATTTCTGGTATCATCCTAGTAAATCTCCTCTGCACCCTCCCCAGTGCCTCTGTACCCTTTTTATAAAAATATGCCAACCAGAACTGCACACAGTATTCTTAAGTGTGGTCCAACCAAGGTCCAATACAGATTGGCCTAACTCTTAGAATCTTCAATTCTATTCCACTAGAAATAAAGCCTATTGCCTGGTCTGAATTGTTTATGGTCTTGTTAACCTGTGGCACAGCTTTCAGTGATTGGTGTATTTGCACTCTGGAGATCGCTTTGTTCCTCTGCCTCACCTAGACTTGCACCTTCCGAGTAATAAGTGACCCCTCTATTCTTCGTACCAACATGTACTACCTCACATTTATTTGTCCCAAAGACAAAGAAGATCAAGTTGATAAAGCAATACTTTCCCTTTAAATTCCATTGTTCATTATTCTATTCATTATTACATGTTTCTATCCTGGATGTTCTTCCATTCTCTCCTTCAGCAGAGATTCCATTGTTTTTCCCAGCACCATATTAAGCTGACTGGTCGCTACTTCCCTGGACATGTACTGTACCCCTTCTTAAATATAACGAGTACATTAGCTATCTGACAGTCCTCTGGTACTGACCTTAATGCACATCTTCAACACCTGACCTGTTCGCAGTCGCAGTTCAGTCCCGCCAACCTCCTTTTCCCACTCCAACACTGCCCATCCCTCCCACCTCCCTCAACAGGTTGAGGGACCACAAACTGTGGCTTTACAAAGCCGTGCAAGTTCATTTCCCTTGCAAAGCAAAGGGAAGGAAAGCTTTGCACTGCAGCTCACTAAGGCACACTCCAAACCTGCAGCTCCTACCAACTGGGAGAACAGCAGCAGTAGATGTATGGGAACAACACCTGTAAGTTCCCTTCCAAGCCACACACCATCCTTACTGGGAAATATATCACCATTCCTTCACTGTCGCTGGGTCAAGATCCTGGAGTTCCCTCCCTAACAGCACTGGTCCTATAGAGAGTGAATCTGAGGAATTGATATTGTAAAGTTGGGAGTTGGCAGATGAATTAAACAGGTTTTTTGCTTCTGTCTTCACTATAGAGGACACAAGTAACATCCCGGAAACAGCTGTAAATCAGGAAACGGAAGGGAGGGGGGAACTCGGGAAGTGGTATTGAGGAAATTATTGGGGCTGCAGGCTGACAAATCCCCAGGTCTGGATGGAGTTCACCCTAAGGTCTTGAAAGAAGTAGCTAGTGAGATAGTTGATGCACTGGTTTTAATTTTCCAAAATTCCCCAGATTCGGGGAAGGTTCCATTAGATTGGAAAATAGCAAATATAACTCCATTATTCAAAAAGGGAGGGGGTCAGAAAGCAGAAAAGTATAGGCCAGTTAGCCTAACATCTGTCATAGGGAAAATATTAGAAGCTATTATAAAAGATGTTATAGCAGGGCACTTAGAAAAATCAAGGCAATCAGGCAGAGTCAACATGGTTTTGTAATAGGAAACCAAGTTTAACCAATTTATTGGAGTTCTTTGAAGGAGTCACATGTGCTGTGGACAAAGGGGAACCGGTGGATGTTCTGAACTTAGATGTCCAGAAGGCATTTCCAGAAGTGCCACATCAAAGGTTATTTCAGAAAATCAAAGCTCACGGTGTAGGGGATAACATATTGGGATGGATAGAAGATTGGCTGGCTAACAGGAAGCAGAGAGTTGGCATAAATGGGTATTTTTCTGATTGGCAGGATGTGACAAGTGGTGTGCCACAGGGATCAGTGCTGGAGCCTCAACTTTTTACAATTTATATCAATGACTTGGACGAAGGAACTAAACTTGCTGATGACACAAAGATAGGTAGGAAAGTCAATAGTGAAGAGGGTGCAAGGAGGCTACAAAGCGACATACAAAGATTAAGTGAGTGGGCAAAGATTTAGCAAATGGAGTATAATATGGGCAAATGTGAAATTCGTCATTTTGGCAAGCAAGAATAAAAAAGCTTATTATCTAAATGGAGAGAGATTGCAGAGCTCTGAGATTCAGAGGGATCTGGGTGTCTTAGTGCATGAATCAGGTACAGCAGGTAATTAGGAAAGCTAATAGAAAGTTATCATTTATTGTGAGGGGAATTGATTACAAAAGTAGGGAGGTTATGTTTCAGTTGTACAGGGCATTGATAAGACCACATCTGGAGTATTCTGTACAGTACTGGCCTCCTTATTTAAAGAAAGAAGTAAATGCGGTAGCAGTTCAGAGAAGGTTTACTAGAGTAATACCAGGAATGGGCCGGTTGTCTTATGGAGGAAAGGCTGGACAGGTTAGGCTTGTATCCACTGGAATTTGGTAGAGTAAGAGGCGACTTGATTGAAACCTTTAAGATTCTGAGGGGTCTTGACGGGGTGGATGTGAAGAGGATGTTTTCTCTTGTGGGAGAATCTAGAACCAGGGGCCACTGTTTAAAAATTAGGGGTCGTTCATTTAAGACAGAGATGAGGAGAGATTTTTTCTCTCAGAGTTGCAATTCTTTGGAACTTTCCTCCTCAAAAGGCAGTGGAAGCAAAGTCTTTGAATACATTTAAGGCAGAGCTAGATAGACTCTTGATTAACAAGGCGGGGTGAAAGGTTATCAGGGGTAGGCAGGAATGTGGGGTTGAGGTTACTTTCAGATCAGCCATGATCTTATTGAATGGTGCAGCAGGCTCGAGGGGCCAAGTGGCCGACTCCTGCTCCGAATCTGTTTGTTTGTAGGTACCAACAGCGCACGGACTGCTGCGGTTCAAGAAGGCAACTCACGGCCACCTTCTCAAGAGCAATTGGGTATTGGCAATAAATGCTGGCCTAGCCAGAGACGCCCACACCCCATGAAAGAATGATCCAATTCCCTTCTAGGAACATAGGGCTTAGAAGTAGGGGGCTGCCACTTGGCCCTTTGAGCCTGCTCTGCCGTTCAATAAGATCACGGCTGATCCGGTTGTAACCTCCACTCCACTTTCCTGGCTGCGCACACCCTCCCACCCCTGTAACCCTCAACTCCCTTGTCTATCATCCCAGGAATGAGTCGAGTGAACCTTCTCTGAACAGGGTTGTAACACAGTTATATCTGTTTCTCAAAAAGGGAGACCAAAACTGTACACAGTGCTCCAGCTGTGGTCTAACCAAGACCCTGTACAGCTGCAATAAAACTTCCCTCCTCTTCTCCTTGCAATCAAGTCATAACTGAATCAGTTTCAGGAAATTGACTCCAGATCATATTTTGGGGGATAAAAATCTCTATTTCGTTACTGGTTCTCCTGCCATTTACCTTAACTCTGTGTCCTCTAGTTATTGACTCTCCCTTCCAGAGGAAACAAGTTTACCTGATTTTCACCAACCAATCCGCTCAGAATTTACAGCAACTCTCTCAAATCCTCCCTTGACCTTCTCTGTTCTCAGGGAAACAACTGCAGCTTCTCTAGTCCCTCCATACAACTGAACGCTCTCATCCCTGGTATCATTGGAGTAAATCTTTGCCTCCTTTCCGAGGCTTTCTAAAGCGTGCTGCCCAGAGCAGGACACAATTACCTAGCTGGGGCTAAACCACTGATTTCTAAAGGTTTAGCATCAATTACTCAGCTGCTTCTGAATTTACCTGCACGTCCTGCCTCTGGTACTGGAAGCGGGCCCCGAGCAATGCCGCCTGGGGATTGGCGAGGGGGCCCAGCATGGCCCACAGGATCTGCATCTCTAGCATGTTGGACAGGTTGCAACTGGTCTCACAGGTCACGTTCTGCAAAGGGGAAACGGTGCAGTTAGTACCTCAGCGCAACAAAACTATGCATGAGGGCAACTGGAAGGGGAACTCATCCCCGAGGCTCCACCCTCGAGACCTCGCGTGAATGGTAGCTTTGTTCTCAGCTGCCCCTTTAAATATGGCAGCCCCTGCTAGGCCCTTTGACCCTCAGGTCTCTGCCCTTAGAACAACAGTCTCACTGTCAGGAGAGGAAGCCTGAAAGCTCAAAACCCCGTTGTAGGGGCAACATCAACATCAGAGGCTTTAGGGCTTCTCTTTGAACTCCTCCTCATCATGGACACCCAGTCATTCTCTCCCTTATTCTTTTCGTCTTTAGAAATGCCACAATCCTTCTCTCCTTCCTCCAGAAACATCTTGATTCTTCCACCTGCTCCCTGGGAATAGCCCAATCTATCATTATCCTTCCCCCAGGAATGACCCAACCCATCACTATCCCTCTCCCGGGAGTAGCCCAACCCATCAATATCCCTCTCCCGGGAGTAGCCCAACCCCATCAATATCCTTCTCCCAGGAGTAGCCCAACCCCATCAATATCCCTCTCCCGGGAATAGCCCAACCCCATCAATATCCCTCTCCCGGGAACAGCCCAACCCCATCAATATCCCTCTCCCAGGAATGAACCAACCCATCAATATCCCTCTCCCAGGAATGAACCAACCCATCAATATCCTTCTCCCAGGAGTAGCCCAACCCATCAATATCCCTCTCCCAGGAGTAGCCCAACCAATCAATATCCCTCTCCCAGTAGTAGCCCAACTCATCATTATCTCTCTCCCAGGAATAGCCAACCCATCACTATCCCTTTCCCAGGAATAGCCAACCCATCACGATCCCTCTCCCAAGAATAGCCCAGCTCATTATTATCTCTCTCTCGGGAATAGCCCAACCCATTATTATTTCCATTTCCTGGGAATGGTATGGCACCCAGTCCCCCAGAAAGGATCTGACCCTTAATCCCAGGAACGAGCCAACCCCTCACCTGCTTCATCGATCTGGCAATGTTCCAACCATTTCTTGTATACCCACACGCCCCCACCCCCCAAAACCGGGAATGATCCAACCCTTCCCCCTGCCTGGCAATGGTCCAACTCTTCTCCCCGAGAATGAGCTGTTTGCCCGCTGGAATGATCCAACCCTTCCCCTCTTCCTCAGAATTATCCGATCCTCCCCCGGGAATGATCTGACCCTTCTCCCTCTCCAGCAATGATCCCACCCTTCCTCCTCAGAATGATCCAACCCTTCATCCCTGCCCAGAAATAATCCGACCCATCTCCCAGGGAATGCTCCAACCCTTTCTAACTCCTTCTCTGGGAATGATTCAGCCCTTTCTACCCCTCTCTCTGGGAATGATCCAATTCTTCTCCTGGGGAATGATCTGACTGTTTGACCCTCTCCCCAGGATTAATGCAACCCTTTTCCCATCGCCCCTCAGTACTGATCCACTCCTTTTCCCATTTCCCCAGGCTTTTACTCCCGGGAATGATCTACTCCTCTCCCTCCCCCATGACCCGGCAAATGGACAAGCATCACTAGGGAATTTGGAGGGTGGAGGATGGTGGGGGGAGGTGGCGGAGGAGTTTACCAAGGCCTCAGGCATAAGGTTGATGATCCGGGTCAGACTCTCCAGATTTCTACTGCTGGCGTTCCCCAGGATGCCGAGGGAGTCAGGGGGGTTGTTTCCCAGGAGGAGCAGGTTGATGTGTGTTTGGAGTTTACTGCATGTCAGCCCAGGGCTGAACCTGAAAATTGAAACAGAAACAATTTGCCAACAGTTAATTTTTTTTCTTTCATGGGTTGCAGACGACACTGGACCAGCATTTACTGCCCATCCCTACTTGTCCTTGAGAAGGTGGTGCTGAGCTGCCTTCTTTGCTGTTGTAGTCCATGTGGTGAAGGTACACCCACAGGGCTGTTAGGGAGGGAGTTCCAGGATTTTGACCCAGTGACAGTGAAGGAACGGCCGATATATTTCCAAGTCAGGATTGTGAGTGGCTTGGAGGGGAACGTCCAAATGGTGGCGTTCTTGTGTGTCTGATGCCAATGTCCTTCTAGGTGGTAGAAGCCATGGGTTTGGAAGGTGCTGTCAAAGGAGCCTTGGTGAGTTGTTGCGGTGCATCTTGTAGATGGTACACACACTCCTGCTACTGTGCATTGGTGGCAGAGGGAGTGAATGCTGGTGGATGGGGTGCCAATCAAGCGGGGCTGCTTTGTCCTGGATGGTGTCGACCTTGTGTGTTGTTGGAGCTGCACTCACCCAGGCAAGTGGGGAGTGTTCCATCACACTCCGGACTTGTGCCTTGTGGATGGTAGACAGGCTTTGGGGAGTTGGGAGGGGAGTTCATTTATTATGAATTACTGTTATTAATTCATTCTCAGGATATGGGCATCACTGGCAAAGCCAACAGTTATTGCCCACTTCCAGTTACCACATAAAGCTGGTGTTGTGCCGCCCTCTTGGAATGCGCCCTCTTGATTGGCAGAGCTTTAGAATATAAAAGTAAGGATATAAGGTTGGAGTGGTATAAAACACTGGTGAGGCCACAACTAGAGTATTGTGTGCAGTTCTGGTCACCACATCACAGGAAGGATGTAATAGCTCTGGAGAGAGTGCAGAGGAGGTTTACAAGAATGTTGCCAGGGTTAGAAAAGTGTGGCTACGAGGAGAGATTGGACAGGTTGGGGTTATTTTCCTTAGGACAAAGAAGGCTGAGGGGTGACTTGACTGAGGTGTACAAAATTATGAGGGGAATAGATAGAACGGACAGGATAAAATTGTTTCCCTTGGTGGAGAATTCTAGAACAGGGGACATCGATTCAGGATAAGTGGCAGAAGGTGTAGGCGGAACAAGAGGAAGAACATTTTTACCCAGAGGGTAGTGGGTGTTTGGAATTCGCTGCCCAAGTTGGTGGTAGAGGCAGAAACTTTCAACTCTTTTAAAAAGTACCTGGATCTGAACCTAAAGTGCTGTAAGCTAAAAGGCTATGGGCCGAGAGCAGGAAGGTGGGATTAGAAAGGGCACCTGGGTGTCCTCGGGCTGGCATGGACAAGATGGGCCGAATGGCCTCCTTCTGTGCTGTAACTTTTCTATGGTCCTATGGTTCTTGTGTGTCGTTGGGTCACTTCATAGGGGCAGTCAAGAGTCAGCAAAGTAGGCGTAGGACTGCAGTGACATATAACAATAACACATGTGGGGCTTTGGTTCAAGCCTGCCCTGAGGCTGCAGCCCCGCTCCTCAAAAAGGACACATTAGCCCATGGAGGGGGAAAAATCTGCCAGAATACTATCGAAAAGAATCACAATGCACAGACAAGACTTGTATCAGCATCGATTACAGAAGGTCAAGGGACATTCCAATTGAGGTATTTGTGATGATTAAAGGATGTGACAGGGGAAATAGAGAGAAACTCTTTCCTCTGATGAGGGGTTCCAGAACAAAGGGGCAGAACCTTAAAATTACGGCTGGGTGATTTGAGCTGAAGTCAGCAGATGCTTCTTCACACAAGAGGGTAATGGAAATCCACAACTACCTCCCCCCTCAAAAACAAAGCTGTTGTGACTGGGGTACAACTGAACATTTCAAAGCTAAGACAGATCGATTTTTTTTCCCCATAGGTCAGGGTTTTAAGGGTTATGGAACACAAGCAGAGAGACGGTGTTGCGATATACGTCAGCCATGGGCTACCTGGGTGGCTGGGACAGGTTCAAGAGGCTGAATGGCCTCCTCTATTCCAATGTTTCTAAACACCACCAACTTGCATTTACATTGTGCTTTTCATGTCGTGAATCATCCCAAGATGCAACGGGCAACACCAGGAGCGTAACGCGGCAAAATCTGACAGCGGATTGCACAAGGTGACATGAGGTGAAGTGACCAGAAACTTGTTCAGAGAGGTAGCTTTAAGGGGCATCCCGAAGGAGAGGTGGAGAGCCGGAGTGGCAGAGGGATGAGGGAGGGCAGATAGGGCAGAGTTGGTAACGGTGTGCGAGTGGGACAAGAAAAACACGATCTGGCTACGATTAGTTAAGAATGGAACCGGGCGAATACAGTCTGACCCAGCTGGGTGATAGTGGAGAATCGTTGGAGGATGGTGTGGTCAAACAGGTCAAAGGCTGCAGAAAGGTCAACAAGGACAAGGTGGGGGGGGGGGTCCTTTACCTTTGTCACATGGGATGTCATTTGCGACTGATTGGTTTGGTGCGGCGGCAGGCATGGAAACCTGACTGGAGGGTTTCACGTTTGGAGCTCCGAGAAAGATGAACGTAGATTTGCGAGGCAACAAAATGTTCGAGGATTTTGAAGAGGAAAGAGAGGTTAGGTACTGGGTGGTAGTTTGCAAGAATGTAGGACAAGAGTTTGATTCTGAGAGGAGGGAGTGAACACCAATGCCTGAGCTCTCACCTGTAGAAACAGCCAGACCTCATTTGGTGCTGGAACAGTACGGGGCTCCTATCCAGCTGAGAACAGGATCCATCGCCAGTGCTCTTCAGGACAGTCAGGCTAGTGCAATAAATGGTCAAGGATCCTCAAAGAGTATTCAAACCTACCAATCGCCTCGCTCCTCATTGACAAGAGGATGCACAATGCACAACCCTCACTGGCTCAGAGGAACTGAGGTAGCGTGGACACAGTTCACAACTTGGCAACAGCCCAGTCTCCTCTCTGTCAACCCAACACAGTGTCCAGCCCCCAGGGGATAAAATGAGAACTGATCCAGCCCAATGTCCACCCCCAGGGGATAAAGTGAGAACTGCTGCAGCCCAGCGTCCAGACATAGGAACATAGAAACTAGTAGCAGGAGGAGGCCATTCGGCCCTTCGAGCCTGCTCCACCATTCATTATGATCATGGCTGATCATCCAACTCAATAGCCTGCTCCCGCTTTCTCCCCATATCCTTTGAACCCTTTCGCCCCAAGAGCTATATCTAACTCGTTCTTGAAAGCATACAATGTTTTGGTCTCAACTGCTTTCTGTGGTAACAAATTCCAGACAGAAGGGAAACAGTTAGAACTGGCTCAGCCCAGTATCCAGTCCCCAAGGGGTTACACTAAGAACTGGCCAAGCCCAGTGGCCAGTCCCCAGGGGATACAGCAAGAACTGGACCAGCCCAGTGGCCGGTCCCCAGGGAATACAGAGAGAACAGACGCATCCCAATATTCAGTCCCCAGGGAGTTAAGTGGGAACTGGACCAGCCCAGTCCCTGAAGGGTCATGAGGACTCGAAACGTCAACTCTTTTCTTCTCCGCCGATGCTGCCAGACCTGCTGAGTTTTTCCAGGTAATTCTGTTTTTGTTTGAGAACTGGACCAGCCCAGTCCCCAGTCGAGACAGTGAGAACTGGACCAGCCCAGTCCCCAGTCGAGACAGTGAGAACTGGACCAGCCCAGTCCCCAGTCGATACAGTGAGAACTGGACCAGCCCAGTCCCCAGTCGATACAGTGAGAACTGGACCAGCCCAGTCCCCAGTCGATACAGTGAGAACTGGACCAGCCCAGTCCCCAGTCGATACAATGAGAACTGGACCAGCCCAGTCCCCAGTCGATACAGTGAGAACTGGACCAGCCCAGTCCCCAGTCGAGACAGTGAGAACTGGACCAGCCCAGTCCCCAGTCGATACAGTGAGAACTGGACCAGCCCAGTCCCCAGTCGATACAGTGAGAACTGGACCAGCCCAGTCCCCAGTCGATACAATGAGAACTGGACCAGCCCAGTCCCCAGTCGATACAGTGAGAACTGGACCAGCCCAGTCCCCAGTCGATACAGTGAGAACTGGACCAGCCCAGTCTCCAGTCGATACAGTGAGAACTGGACCAGCCCAGTCCCCAGTCGATACAGTAAGAACTGGACCAGCCCAGTCCCCAGTCGAGACAGTGAGAACTGGACCAGCCCAGTCCCCAGTCGATACAGTGAGAACTGGACCAGCCCAGTCCCCAGTCGATACAGTGAGAACTGGACCAGCCCAGTCCCCAGTCGATACAATGAGAACTGGACCAGCCTAGTGCCCAGAGGATAGTGAGAACTGGCCCTGTCCAGTGCCTAGTGGCTCCACACTGCCAATAGCAGGAATCTTAACTCCAGCATTTTCCAGTCCTCAGCCCCGCAGAATGTTAAAGGATATGCAGCTGCTTCACCGTTAAAGGCCAGAATGGGTTTCCCTCTCAGGTATCCGGGATTCCCACTCCGTCTCTTGGCTGTACCATTGGCTGGGCCCTGAACACAAATGGAAAACATGACAGTTCAGCCCCATGGCAAATTACATCTGCCCAGGTCTGCCAGATACTACTCAGGATTAAACCAAGCAAAATGTAACAGCACGGATCTGTAATACTGCCAGCACTGTACTGTAACAGCATGGATCTGTAATACCGCCAACACTGAGCTGTAACAGCATGGATCTGTAATACCGCCAGCACTGTACTGTAACAGCATGGATCTGTAATACTGCCAGCACTGAGCTGTAACAGCATGGATCTGTAATACCGCCAGCACTGTAATGTAACAGCATGGATCAGTAATACCACCAGCACTGAACTGTAACAGCACGGATCTGTAATACTGCCAGCACTGAACTGTAACAGCACGGATCTGTAATACTGCTAGCACTGAACTGTAACAGCATGGATCTGTAATACCACCAGCACTGAACTGTAACACCATGGATCGGTAATACCACCAGCACTGAACTGTAACAGCATGGATCGGTAATACCACCAGCACTGAACAGTAACAGCATGGATCAATAATACCACCAGCACTGAACTGTAACAGCATGGATCTGCAACACTGCCAGCACTGAACTGTAACAGCATGGATCTGTAATACCACCAGCACTGAACTGTAACAGCATGGATCTGTAATACCACCAGCACTGAACTGTGACAGCACGGATCTGTAATACCACCAGCACTGAACTGTAACAGCACGGATCAGTAATACCACCAGCACTGAACTGTAACAGCATGGATCTGTAATACCGCCAGCACTGAGCTGTAACAGCATGGATCTGTAATACCACCAGCACTGAACTGTGACAGCACGGATCTGTAATACCACCAGCACTGAACTGTAACAGCATGGATCAATAATACCACCAGCACTGAACTGTGACAGCACGGATCTGTAATACCACCAGCACTGAACTGTAACAGCATGGATCTGTAATACCACCAGCACTGAACTGTGACAGCACGGATCTGTAATACCACCAGCACTGAATTGTAACAGCATGGATCAATAATACCACCAGCACTGAACTGTAACAGCATGGATCTGTAATACCGCCAGCACTGAGCTGTAACAGCATGGATCTGTAATACCACCAGCACTGAACTGTGACAGCACGGATCTGTAATACCACCAGCACTGAACTGTAACAGCATGGATCAATAATACCACCAGCACTGAACTGTGACAGCACAGATCTGTAATACCGCCAGCACTGAGCTGTAACAGCATGGATCTGTAATACCACCAGCACTGAACTGTGACAGCACGGATCTGTAATACCACCAGCACTGAATTGTAACAGCATGGATCAATAATACCACCAGCACTGAACTGTGACAGCACGGATCTGTAATACCACCAGCACTGAACTGTAACAGCACGGATCAGTAATACCACCAGCACTGAACTGTAACAGCATGGATCTGTAATACCGCCAGCACTGAGCTGTAACAGCACGGATCTGTAATATGCCAACAGTGTAAGACTGTACCACACTGCACTGTAACAGGAAACCTGTGCAGACTGTTCCCCACTGCACTGTAACTGAAGACCCGTTCAGACTATACCTCAGTATAGTGTAATGGGAGACCCGTTCAGACTATACCTCAGTATAGTGTAATGGGAGACCCGTTCAGACTATACCTCAGTATACTGTAATGGGAGACCCGTTCAGACTACTCCTCACTGTACTGTAACAGGAGACCCGTTCAGACTATACCTCAGTATAGTGTAATGGGAGACCCGTTCAGACTATACCTCAGTATACTGTAATGGGAGACCTGTTCAGACTACTCCTCACTGTACTGTAACAGGAGACCCGTTCAGACTATACTCAGTATACTGTAATGGGAGACCCATTCAGACTATACCTCAGTATAGTGTAATGGGAGACCCGTTCAGACTATACCTCAGTATACTGTAATGGGAGACCCGTCCAGACTATTCCTCACTGTACTGTAACAGGAGATCCGTTCAGACTATACCTCAGTATAGTGTAATGGGAGACCCGTTCAGACTATACCTCATTATAGTGTAATGGGAGACCCGTTCAGACTATACCTCAGTATACTGTAATGGGAGACCCGTCCAGACTATTCCTCACTGTACTGTAACAGGAGACCCATTCAGACTATACTTCAGTATACTGTAATGGGAGACCCATTCAGACTATACCTCAGTATACTGTAACGGGAGACCCGTTCAGATTATACCTCAGTATACTGTAATGGGGGACCCTTTGAGACTATACCCCAGTATACTGTAATGGGAGACCCGTTCAGACTATACCTCAGTATACTTTAACAGGAGACCCGTTCAGTCTATACCTCAGTATTCTGTAACGGGAGATCCATTCAGACTATACCTCAATATACTGTAATGGGGGACCCGTTCAGACTATTCCTCACTGTACTGTAACAGGAGACCAGTTCAGACTATACCTCAGTATACTGTAATGGGAGACCCATTCAGACTATACCTTAGTATACTGTAATGGGAGACCCGTTCAGACTATTCCTCAGTATACTGTAATGGGAGACCCGTTCAGACTATACCTCAGTATACTGTAATGGGAGACCCGTTCAGACTATTCCTCACTGCACTGTAACAGGAGACCCATTCAGACCATACCTTAGTATACTGTAATGGGAGACCCGTTCAGACTATACCTCAGTATACTGTAATGGGAGACCCGTTCAGACAATACCTCAGTATACTGTAATGGGAGACCCGTTCAGACTATACCTCAGTATACTGTAATGGGAGACCCGTTCAGACTATACCTCAGTATACTGTAATGGGAGACCCATACTGACTGTTCCTCACTGCAGTACAGAATTACAGAATTGTTGCAGTACAAGAGGAAGCTCTGTGTCTGCACCAGCTCTCCGAATGAGCTATTAACCTAATGCCATTCCTCCACCTCATAATCCTGCACATTATTTCTGTTCAGATAACAGTCTAATTCCCTTTTGCATGCTTCGATTGAAATGTCTCCCCCACACTCTCCAGCAGTGTATTCCAGATCCTAACTACTCGCTGTGTGAAAAGGTTTTCCTCGCATCTCCATTGCTTCTTTTGCCAATCATTTTAAACTTGTGCCCTCACATTCTCGATCCTTCAACCAATGAGAATAATTTCTCCCCATCTGTTCTGCCCAGACTCCTCATGATTTTGAATAACTCTATCAAATCATGTCTGAGCCTTAAGATAAAAGCAAAATACTGTGGCTGCTGGAAATCTGAAACTAAAACAGAACATGCTGGAAATACTCAGCAGATCTAACAGCATCTGTGGAGAGAGAAACAAGAGTTAATGTTTGAAGTCCATATGACTCTTCTTCAGAGCTTTGAGACCTTCGAGAGTTTCTTCAGAAGGGTGGAGACCCATGCAGACTGTTTCTCACTGTATTATAACAGGAGACCCATGCAGACTGTTCCTCACTGTATTATAACAGGAGACCCATGCAGACTGTTTCTCACTGTATTATAACAGGAGACCCATGCAGACTGTTTCTCACTGTATTATAACAGGAGACCCATGCAGACTGTTTCTCACTGTACTATAACAGGAGACCCACGCAGATTGTTCCTCACTGTACTATAACAGGAGACCCACGCAGACTGTTCCTCACTGTACTATAACAGGAGACCCATGCAGACTGTCACTCACTGTACTATAACAGGAGACCCACGCAGACTGTCACTCACTATACTATAACAGGAGACCCACGCAGACTGTCACTCACTGTACTATAACAGGAGACCCATGCAGACTGTCACTCACTGTACTATAACAGGAGACCCATGCAGACTGTTTCTCACTGTATTATAACAGGAGACCCATGCAGACTGTTCCTCGCTGTATTATAACAGGAGACCCATGCAGACTGCCACTCACTGTACTATAACAGGAGACCCATGCAGACTGTTCCTCACTGTATTATAACAGGAGACCCATGCAGACTGTTTCTCACTGTACTATAACAGGAGACCCACGCGGACTGTTCCTCACTATTATAACAGGAGACCCATGCAGACTGTTTCTCACCGTACTATAACAGGAGACCCAAGCAGACTGTTTCTCACTGTACTATAACAGGAGACCCATGCGGACTGTTTCTCACTGTACTGCAACGTAAGACAGACCCCTGTTCAGTTTACCTCACTTGTGCTGTAACAGTACACTCTTGTAACCCATACCTCCCTGTACTCAAACATGATATTATTGATTTATATGAGGAAATTAAATATAATATCTCCAAATTTGCAGATGACACAAAGCTGGGTGGGAGGGGGAGCTATGAGGAGGATGCAGAGATGCTTCAGTGTGATTTGGACAAGCTGAGTGAGTGGGCAAATGCATGGCAGATGCAGTATTTTGTGGGTAATTATGAGGTTATCCATTTTGGTAGCAAAAACAGGAAGGCAGATTATTATCTGAATGGCTATAAATTGAGAGAGGGGAATGCATAACAAGACCTGGGTGTCCTCGTACACCAGTTGCTGAAGGTAAGCATGCAGGTACAGCAGGCGGTAAAGAAGGCAAATGGTATGTTGACCTTCATAGCCAGAGGATTCGAGTACAGGAGCAGGGATGTCTTGCTGCAATTATACAGGGCCTTGGTGAGACCACACCTGGAATATTGTGTGCAGTTTTGGTCTCCTTATCTGAGGAAGAATGTTCTTGCTATAGAGGGAGTGCAGTGAAGGTTTACCCGACTGATTCCTGGGATGGTGGGACTGACATATGGGGAGAGATTGATTCAGTTAGGATTATAGTCTCTGGAGTTCAGAAGAAATGAGGGGGGATCTCATAGAAGACTATAAAATTCTAACAGGACCAGACAGGGTAGCTGCAGGAAGGATGTTCCAGGTGGTGGGGGAGTCCAGAACCAGGGTTAACAGTCTGAATATATGGGGTAGACCATTTAAGACTGAGATGAGGAGAAATTTCTTCACCCAGAGAGAGGTGAGCCTGTGGATTTCGTTACCACAGAAAGTAGTTGAGGCCAAAACATTGTATGCTTTCAAGAAGGAGTTAGATATAGCTCTTGGGGTGAAAGGGATCAAAGGGTACAGGGAGAAAGCGGGAGCAGGTTATTGAGTTGGATGATCAGCCATGATCATAATGAATGGCGGAGCAGGCTCGAAGGGCCGAATGGCCTCCTCCTGCTCCTAGTTTCTATATTTCTAGGTCAGCCATGTAGACTTTCCCATACTGAATTGTCACAGGAGATCCATGCAGATTGCTCCTCACTACTGCAATGGGAGTCTCTTATGCCCTGTACCTCACTACTGTAACAGGAGATCCATGTAAGGTGTCCATCACTGTACTATAACAGGAAATTCCTGTACACTGTACTATAACAGGAGATCCCTGTACACTGTACTATAACAGGAGACCCCTGAACAATATACCTCAATGTACCATAATGTGAACCATGTAGAAGGTCCCGCACTGTATTGTAATGGGAGTTCATTGCTATGTTCCTCTCTGCATCATAACATGAGACCGGTGCAGACTGTACTGCTGTGTGCTGCAACAGGAGCCCCATGCAGGCTGTTCCTCACTGTATTGTAACAGCAGGTGCTTATGCAATGTCCCTCAATATAATGTAACAGGAGACCCAGGCAAAATGAACAGCAATGTACCAAAACAGGAGACCCCGGTACACATGACCTCACTGTAATATAACAGGGGACCCTGGCAGAGTGAACCGTACTGTACTGTAACAGCAGAATCCTGTGTACTGTCCCTCACTGTGATATAACAGGAGACCCGTGTACACATGACCTCACTGTAATATAACTTGAGACAACTGTACACAGTGCATCACTGCAACAACTAGAAGGCTATTCTACACTGTCCCTGACTAATAACTTGGGAGACCCCTCCACACTGTCCCTCCCTGTAATAACTCAGAGACCGCTCTACAGTGTCACTAACTGTAATAACTAGGAGACCCCTCTACGCTGTCCCATGCTAATAACTTGGGAGGCCCCTCTACACTGCTCCTCACTATAATAACTGGGAGATCCCTCTACACGGACAATAATAGCTAGATGAACCCCCTACGCTGTCCTTCACTGAAATTACTAAGAAACCCCTCTACATTGTCACTCACTGTAATAACTGGGAGACCCCTCTACACTGTCACTCACTAATAACTGGGAGTTCTCTCTACACTGTCACTCACTGTAATAACTGGGAGACCCCTCTACACTGTTCCTCCCTATAATAACTGGGATACCCCTCTGCATTGCCCCTCACTAATAACTGGAAGACCCCTCTCCACTGTCCCTCACTGTAATAACTAGGAGACCCCTCTACACGGTCCATCACTGTAATAACTAGGAGACCCTTCTAAACAGTCTCTCACTGTAATAAGTAGGAGACCCCTCTACACGGTCAGTCAGTAATAACTGGGAGGCCCCACTACAGTGTCCCTCACTGTAATAACTAGGAGACTCCTCTACGCAGTCCCTCACTGTAATAATTAGGAGACCCCTCTAAACAGTACCCCACTGTAATAACTTGGAGACCCCTTCACACTGTCCCTCACTGTAATAACTAGGAGACCCCTCTACACAGTCCCTCACTGTAATAACTAGGAGGCCCCTCTACACGGTCCATCACTGTAAAAACTAGGAGACCCCTCTACACAGTCCCTCACTGTAATAACTAGGAGACCCCTCTACATGGTCAGTCACTGTAATAACCATGAGACCCCTCCACACTGTCCCTCACTGTAATAACTAGGAGATCCCTCTATTCAGTCCCTCACTAATAACTAGGACACTCCTCAACACTAACTCACTAATAACTAGGAGACCCCTCTATGCAGTACCTCACTAATAACTAGGATGCTCCTCTACACGGTCCCTCACTAATAACTAGGAGACCCCTCTACAGTGTCCCCCACTGTTCTGAAGCAATTTGTCACTCTTTACATTTTGATTTCTGGATGAGTTGGCTCGGGAACTTACCCTGACGAAGAAAGTGTGAAACGTCTGCTGGATCTTGGTGGTGGACAAAGGGACATCAATAACAACAAAGTTCACACTGGCTCCAACGATGCCCTCGGCCCCTTTCCATTTAATGCGATAGGTCACCTGGTAGAAACAGCACATTTCAGCAATCTGGGCTGCAGTATAGCAACAGCAGCTCACAGTCATAAAGATCTTTACTGCAGTAAAACACCCCAAAGCATTTCACAAGAAACTTCTTGGAGAATAATGGACAATGAGCCAGAGAAAGAGACATTAGGACATTCGGTGCCAAAAAATATTGTTCAAAGGGAGAGGTTTAAGGAAGCATCTTAGGGGAGGAAAGAGAACAAGTGGTCACAGTCTCAGGATACGGGGTAGGCCATTTAGGATCGAGGTGAGGAGAAGCTCTTTCAATGAGAGTGCGGTGAACCTGTGGAATTCTCTACCACAGAGGCCAAGTCACTGAATATATTTAGGAGAAACCAGATAGATTTCTGGACTCTAAAGGTATCAAGGGGTATGGGGAGAGAGCAGGAGTAGGGCTTTGAGACAGAGGATCAGCCTCAGGTCAATAGAGATGCAGTGGGTCATATTTAACAGGATATTTCAGAATGCACAGAATAGATAGATTCCAACAAGTAAGAAAAAGTCCAAGGGGCGGACACACACCATCCGTGGTTAACTACAAAGGTTAAAGATAGTATCAAACTTAAAGAAAAAGCATATAATTGTGCAAAGGCAGATGGAAGGCCAGAAGATTGGGCAGAATATAAAAGACAAAGAACGACTAAAAGACTAATAAGGAGGGAAAAATTAAGAGTATGAGAGAAAGCTAGCCAGAAATATAAAAATAGATAGTAAGAGTATTTATAAACATTTAAAAAGAGTTAACAAAGTGAGCATTGGTCCTATAGAAAATGAGTCTGGAGAATTGATAATGGAAAACAAGGAGATGGCAGATGGATTGAACAGGTATTTTGCATCAGTTTTTACTATAGAGAATGCAACTAACATCCCAGAAGCACTTATAAACCAGGAAATGGAAGTGGAGAAGGAAGTCAGGACAATTACAGTCACCAGAGAAGTGGTACTGAGTAAATTGTTGGAGCTGCAGGCTGACAAGAGTCTGGGTCTTGATGGACTCCATCCTAGGGTCTTAAAAGAAGTGTCTAGTGAGATAGTTGGTGTATTGGTTTTAATTTTCCAAAACTCCCTAGATTTGGGGAAGGTCCCAGTAGATTGGAAGATAGCAACTGTAACTCTGTTATTCCAAAAAGGGAGGGAGACAGAAAGTGGGAAACTACAGGTCAGTTAGCTTAACACCTGTCATAGGGAAAATGTTAGATGCTATTATTAAAGAAGTTACAGCAGGGCACTTGGATAAGCTCAAGGTCATGAGGTAGAGTCAATATGGTTTTGTGCAAGGGAAATCAAGTTTAACCAACTTATTGGAGTTCTTTGAGGGAGTAACATGTGCTGTGGATAAAGGGGAACTGGTGGATGTACTGTACTTAATTTGCAGAAGGTATTTGATAAGATGCCACATCAAAGGTTATTGCAGAAAATAAAAGCTCATGGTATAGGGGGTAACACTGGCATGGATGGAAGATTGGCTGGCTAGCAGGAAGCAGAGAATAGGCATAAATGGGTATTTTTCAGGTTGGCAAGATGTAACGAGCGGTGTGCCATAGGGATCAGTGCTGGGACCTCAACTGTTTACAATTTATATAAATTACTTGAATGAAGGGCTTGAAGGGATGGTTGCCAAATTTGCTGATGACACAAAGATAGTTGCTGCCTGGGCTGGAGGGTCTGAGCTATGAGGAAGAAACGGATAGGCTGGGGTTGTTTCCCTTGGAGCAACTAAGGTTGAGGGGGGGACCTGATAGAGGTGTATAAGGTAATTAGGGGCATAGATAGGGTGGATAGGAAGGTACTTTTTCCATTAGTAGAGAGGTCAATAACCAGGGGGAATAGGTTTAAGTTAAGAGGTAGAAGGCTAAGAGGGAATTAGGAAGAAATGTTTTCACCCCGAGGGTGTGGGAGTCTGGAACTCACTGCTTGCAAGGGCAGTTGAGTCAGAAACTCTTGTAACGTTTAAGAAGTATTTAGATATTCACTTGCGTTGCCATAGCCTCCAGGGCTATGGGCCAAGTGCTAGAAAATGAGATTAGTGTAGTCAGATCTTTGTTGATCAACGTGGACATGATGGGCTGAATGGCCTCCTCCTGTTCTGTAGACGACTATGAGAGATAGGAAAGTAAGTTGTGAAGAGGGCATAAGGAGGCAACAAACAAATATAGATAGGTTAAGTGAGTGGGTAAAGATCTGGCAGATGAAGTATAACGTGGGAAAATGTGAAACTGTCCATTTTGGCAGGAAGAGTAAAAAAATGCATATTAGCTAAATGGTGAGAGAGATTGCAGAGCTCTGAGGTGCAGAGGGATCTGGGTGTCCTAATGCATGAACCATGAAAGGCTAGTATGCAGGTACAGCAAGTAATTAAGAAGGCTAATAGAATGTTATCATTTATTGTGAGGGGAACTGAATACAAAAGTAGTGAAGATATGCCTTAGTTGTACGGGGCACTAGTGAGACCACATCTGGAGTACTGGGTGCAGTATTGGTCACCTTATTTAAGGGAGGATGTAGATGTGTTGGATGCAGTTCAGAGAAGGTTTACCAGACCAATACCTGAAATGGATGGGTTGTCGTATGAGGAAAGGTTGGACAGAGTAGGCTTGTATCAGCTGCAGTTTAGAAGAGTGAGAGGCGACTTGATTGAAACATATAAGATCCTGAGGGGTCTGACAGGGTGGATGTGGAGACTCAGGAGTCTGCAGATGGAAAGGATGGAGAGTCATGAGTCTCTTACTGAAAAGGTGTTGGAAGCAGAGCCTATGGATATTTTTAAGGCAGCGGTAGATAGATTCTTGGTAAGCAAGGGGGTGGTAGGTTATTGGCGGTAGGTGGGGTGCAGATTTCAGGTTACTATCAATCAGCCATGATCTTATTAAATGGCGGCACAGCCTCAAGGGATTGAATGGCCTACTCCTGTTCATACGTTCGTATGTAGTCCTGCCAATTGTGCTGAATTGGTGATGCATCCCTTTTGAAAGCCTCTTGGGAATTTTCTTTCAGATAGTATTGACGCAGCATTCCTTTTTTTAATTCATTCATAGGATGTGCCGTTGCTGGCAAGGCTGGCATTTATTGCCCATTCCTAATTGCCCTTGAGAAGGTGGTGGTGAGCTGCCTGTGAACCACTGCAGTCTATGTGTAGTCCCGCTAGTGAGGGAGTTCCAGGATTTTGACCCAGCAACAGTGAAGGAAAGTCAATATATTTCCAAGTCAAGATAGTGAGTGGCTTGGAGGGGACCTTCCAAGTGGTGATATTCCCATGTGCCTGTTGCCCTTGTTCTTCTAGATGGTAATGGTCATGTATTTGGAAGGTGCTGTCTAAGCAGACTTGGCGAGTTCCTGAAGTGCATTTTGTAGATTGTACACATTGCTCCCACTCTGCCCCGGTGATGGAGAGAGTGAATGCTTGTGGATGGGCTGCCAATCAAGCGAGGTGCTTTGTCCTGGATGGTGTCCAGTTTCTTGAGTGTTGTTGGAGCTGCACTCATCCAGGCAAGTGGGGAGTATTCCATCACACTCCTGACTTGTGCCTTGCACATGGTGGACAGGCTTTGGGAGTCAGGAGGTGAGTTACTCATCGCAGGATTCCTAGCCTCTGACCTGCTGTTGTAGCCATAGTACTTATATGGCTGGTCCTGTTCAGTTTCTGGTCAATGTTAACACCCAGGATGTTGATAGTGGGGGATTCAGCGATGGTAATGCTATTGAATGTCAAGGGGAGATGATGATATTCCTCTCTTGTTGGAGATGATCATTGCCTGGTACTTATGTGGTGCAAATGTTACTTGCCACTTGTTAATCCAAGACTGGATATTGTCCAGGTTTTGCTGCATTTGGACATGGACTGCTTCGGCATCTGAGGAGTCACGAATGGTGCTGAACATTGTGCAATCATCAGCGAAAATCCCCATTTCTAACATTATGATGGAAAGAAGGTCATTGGTGAAGCAGCTGAAGATGGTTGAGCCGAGGACACCAATCTGAGGAACCCCTGCAATGACCCCTTGGAGCTGAGATGACTGACCTCCAACAACCATCTTCCTGTGCGCTAGATATGACACCAACCAGTGCAGAGTTTTCCCCCTGATTCCAGTTTTGTTAGGGCTCCTTGATGCCACACTTGGTCAAATGCTGCCTTGGTGTCAAGAGCACTGACTACCACCTCAACTTAATACATGGATCACAGGTAAGGAAATGGGGTTAGGGGAGGGGAAATTACATCCTTATATCTAGATGCTCGTTCTGTGAGACATTAATACCTTTTAAAGGCATGACCTAATTCACCGAATGAAGCAAAGCTGTCTTACTCCCACAGACCCCCACCCCGATACCTCTGAAAAAAAGATTTGCATTTATATAGCTTTTTTCATGACCACTGGGTGTGCCAAATTGCTTTCCAGCCAATGAAGTACTTTCTTGAAGTGTAGTCACTGTTATAACGTAGAAAACAGGACAGTCAATTTGCACGCAGCAAACTCCCACAAGCAGCAATGTGATAATCAGTTCTTTTTTCTGATGTTGCTTGAGGGGTAAATATTGGCCAGGTCACTGGGCTCTTCTCCAAAAGAGCGCCATGGGATCTTTTACGTATGGCACATCGGACGGTGCAGTGCTCCCTCAGTACGACACCAGAGTATCAGCTTTGATTTTGGCCCTCGTGCTCTGGAGTGGGACCTGAACCTGGAAACCTGAGACTCAGAGGCAGGTATGCTACCAACTGAGCCACAGCTGACACTCAAAGCTGTTCAGTTCAACTCTGCATCTATGGAATGCCACTAATCAGACGTGGAAAAATTGTCGTGGGGGGTGGGGGGGTCGATTCTGGCTGCTCTGCTGACTATGTAACATCTGGTTTCAGTTAGCATTGATGAACAGTCTTGGAGGGCGCTCACTGCCTCTCGAATCTGGACATGATGTTTGGCAGGGGAGGAGCCATGAGACAAGAGTGGGATGGCAGCCACTCTCACAGAACCCAACAGCTTCCATCTTACTGAAATTAGCCAGCAAATTTGGATCAATGTAAGAGTTCCTTCTCGCCTTGCCGGGCCTCTATTGGAGCAAGTCAGCACAGAGTCAGTGGCAATAATAATAATAGATAAAAACAAAAAACTGCGGATGCTGGAAATCCAAAACAAAAACAAAAACAGAAATACCTGGAAAAACTCAGCAGGTCTGGCAGCATCGGCGGAGTAGAGTACAGTTGACGGTTCTGTTGAAGGGTCATGAGGACTCAAAACATCAACTGTACTCTTCTCCGCCGATGCTGTCAGACCTGCTGAGCTTTTTCAGGTACTTCTGTTTCTGTTTTTATAACAGAGTCAGTGGCAGCTTGCCCAGTGCACAATGTACACCATTAGCTTTTAGATCAGACTTGATTAACAGTCTAATAGAATGATGCATTTGCCCATTTGCTGAGTAGTTTTCATTAGCTAAAAACCCAGATGTCTGTGTTTTGGGAGATTTCCTTGACAGATATTAACAATTTAGACTTGAGCATGCAGAGCACAATTTCAAAATTTGCAGATGACACAAGCCGTGAGGAGGATAGTGTCAAATTTCATAAGGACAGAGACAGACTGGTGGAATGGGCAGAAACGTGTCAGGTGAAATTTAATGCAGAGAAGTGTGAAGCGATTCATTTTGTTAGGAAGAACGAGGAGCGGCTATAAAAAAAAGGGGCACAATTCTGAAGGGGGGGATAGAAGTAGAGAGGCCTGGGGGTAATAACGCAAAAAATCATTGAAGGTGGCAGGGCAGGTTGACAAAACAGCTAATAAAGCATATATACCGGGCTATATAAATATGGGCATAGAGTATCAAAACAAGGTACTCAATGCTAACTGAAACCAGATGTTACATAGTCAGCAGTGCAGCCAGAATCGACCCACCCCCACTCCCCAATCCCATACAGGATCCCGGGCTATATAAGTATGGGCTTAGAGTACCAAAACAAGGAGGTTATGATAAAGCTGCTTAAAACGCTAGTTTGGCCTCACCTAGAGTATTGTGTCTCGTTCTGGGCACCACACTTTAGAATGGGTGTGAAGGAATTAGAGAGGGTGCAGAATAGATTCACAAGAATGGCTCCACAGATGAGGAATATCAGTTACGTGGATAAACTGGAGAAGCTGGGGCCATTCACCTTCGAGAAGAAAAGGTTAAAGAGGCTTGATAGACATATTCAAAATCATGAGGGGTCTGGACAGAGTGGATAGGGAGAAACTGTTCCCATTTGGTGGAAGGATCAAAAACCAGGGGGCACAGATTGAAGTGATTGACAAAAGAAGCAACAGTGACATCAGCAAACACTTCTATTCTTACACTGAGTGGTTAGCATCTGGAATGCACTGTCTGAGAATCTGGCGGAGGAAGATTCAATCAAGGCTTTCAAAGGAGAATTGAATAATTAACTCTAAACAAAGAAAAATTGCAGAGCTACAGGTAAAAGGGGTTGGAACGGCAATAAATGAGTTGCTCTTGCAGAGAGCCAGCATGGAACGATAGGCGGAGTGGCCTTATTTTGTGCTGTAACTATTCTATGGTCCTACAATGCGTATGGAGAAGTCAAACAAGGCAAGGGAATACACAATAAATGGTTGGATTCTGAGAAGCGTAGGGGAGCAGAGGAACGTTAGAGTGTACGCTCACAGATCCCTTAAGGTAGCAGGACAGGTAGATAAGGTGGTCAAAGAAGGCATACAGGAATGCTTTCCTTTACTGACCGATGCCAAGAGTATAAGCTTGGGAATTCGAAGCAGTGAGGGAGGAGGTGCAGTTCTGATGTTTCACAAAAAATGAGCGGTCCGAGAGAGAGACAGTTGGAGACCAGAAACGTGAGAACTGAAGCCCAAAAGTATTAATTCACTCAGCAGGCTAGGTGAGTTTTACATATAATTGGGAACAGTAGTTTAAAATGATACTAGGGAGATATCAGTATTGGATTTAATTTATATCTTAATTAGTTAAACCACTTAATGTAACTACAGATAATCGTTGAGTGATACTTCTAAAGCTAAATTGTTAAATGGAACACAGTAAAGACGACAGGACGGGTTATGAGTTGCAGCAGTAGCATGTGGGCGCTGGTGTGTGACTCACAGCAGCCACATCTACAGTCGGTGTCTGTAGATTGAGGAGCTTCAGCTCAGAGTTAATGAGCTGGAGACAGCTTTGGACACTGCGATGCATCAGGGAGGGAGGGGGAAAGTTACCAGGGCAATTTGTTCCAGGAGGCAGTCACACCCTTTAGGCGAGATACTTCGAATCTGGTCCGTGGTTGGGGACAGGAGAGCATCACTGAGAGTGAGGCAGGGATGGGGATCCAGACGTTAGCACTGGAGCAGCCTCAGTCCTTGCAATTGCCCCGACAGGTTCGATATTCTTGCAGAATGTGTGGATGAGAGCAGGGGCTGCAGGGAGCATGAACAAACAGAGCAGAGCACTGTGGTGAGGGGGGCCACTGAACAGGTGCTGTGAAAAGGAATGCAGTTGTAGTACGGGACTGTATTGCTAGGGGGAAGAGATTTGTTCTCTGCAGTCGAGAGGGGTCCAGAAGGCTGCATTGCCTGCCCAGTGCCAGCGTGAAGGACAAGGCCTCAAGGGTGGAGGGGAACTTGGAGTGGGAGGGGCAGGATCCAATTGTCATGGTCCATGTGGGTGCCAAGGACATAGGTGGAATAAGGAAGAGGGTCTACTGAGGGAGTATGAGCAGTTAGGAGTTAAATGAAAAAGCAGAACTCCAAAGGTAATAATTTCTGGACTACTACCTGAGCCACGAGTAAATTGGCATAGAGTAAATAAATTCAGAGATTTGCATGTGTGTGATCAAAGACTGGTATGGAAAAAATGCGTTTCCACTCTTGAGGCACTGGCACCAACGCTGGGGAAAGAGGGAGCTGTGCCACTGGGACAGCTTCACCCAAACTGCGTTGGGAGCTAATTGCTGGTGAATCATTTAACTAGGACTGTAGAGAGGGTTTTAAACTAAATAGTGTGAGCGGAGGGTCAGGGTTCATGTGAGAGAAGATTTGGGAAAGTTAAAGAGCAAGGATAAAGCAAAGGTGCAGGGTAGTGAGGTAGTGATGTGGGTAGTGATAACCAGAGTGTGACAGGATGGGCAATGACAAGGATATGAAGACAGAGTTGGGTAAAATGGACTGGGAAAATAGGTTGTCAGCGTCAAATCTTTTAAAACTGTACTTGTATTTTAAAGTATGGAAAGACATTGCATTATCTGGATATTTGGATTCTGACCTGGAATTATTTTTTTTTTAAAAGATCATAAGTTCACCTTGGAACTGTCAAAAAAACATGCCTTTTCCAAAGAATCACCTGACCGGCATGGTACTTGAAGGGGAAGAGCTGTTTGTTTTGAGCTGCAATCACTTTAATTGATGGGGGGAAAAACTGGTAAAGGCAAAGGCAAGTGGTTTGCTGTAAATCACATGGCAGAGTCTAGCTTTAAGTTATGAGCCTGTTGTTTGTGAACTCAGTCTTTTGGGGAATGAACTAAGAGAAGGCCAACTACCCTAAGTGGCTCTCTCCCTACTTGGCCTGAAATTCCATGTGTGGCTATCAGCCCACAGCCAGAGAATTCTCACCTGCGGATAACCTGTCTGCATTTGGACCTGAAAGGCTGGGACAAAGAGGATTGGTCCGGCCCTATTCACCTCCATTCCCTAGCTCTTTTGGAAAGAACGTCCTGACAACCAAGGTGACGAGGGGGGGGAAACCAGATTAAAAGCATCAGAACCCTGCAAACTTTATCCTTTTCTTACAAAGTTTTCCCAACCATCCACCTCTCCTGAGACTTCTTGTGTGTCTTGTTTATCTGTGTGCGTGTGCGCGGGTGTGTGTGTGCTGGGAATTTTTTAAAGGGTTAGATAGTTATACTTCCATATTACAATTATGTATTAACTAGTTATTGCAACAGATTGAAAATGTTTTGTTTTACAACAAATCAATCATTCTGAGTTCGTCGGAAGAAGCCTGGCTAAAGTCTCTTTTATTCTGGGCAATAGTGGTGAAGGTAAATGACTAGCCATTTTGGTCAGTGACTTAAACTTTTAAACTGATGGTACAACCTGCGCAGTAGTGGGGCTCGATCAACAGCACACTCTTCCCAAAGTTAGAAGAGATGCAATGGCAGGCATTGAAGGAAACATTTCATAGCCCTCAGCCCATTGAGGAAAAAAGACTCTACCGAAAGGGTGCACCTTCTGTGACTAATTAAGGAAGTTAAATGCAGTATCAAATTGATACAAAAGGCAAACAAACGCTGTGAATATTAGTGGTAGCCTGAAGACTGGGAAAGTTTTCGAAACCAGAAAAGGATGACTAAACAAATAATAAAGAGGGTAAAATTGAAGTATGAGAGAAAACTAGTAAGGCATATAAAAACAGGAAGTGAAAGCTTCGACAAGCATACAAAGAGGAAAAGGGTAGCTAAGGTGAGTACTGGTCCCTTAGAGGATAAGGCCTTCTTCATCAAACGGCCAGCTTGGTGCTGCAGAATGAATTGGTGTGTAGGCCCCTTGTTGGACAATTGGAACTTTGGAAATCAGTATCCTGACATGTTCAGTCAGCTTTCACTCTAAACAGAAGTACTGAGGGGAAAGGAACTTGAAATTGGTAGAACAAAACTAAAGAATGCTGCAGAGTGTTCATTGCTTGCAATCAATTTTGAAAAGGGGCTGCAGGAGTGAGACTCATTCCAAATAAACTACCTCATGCCAAGTAGTTAGAGTTTTCATTTTGGAAAGGGAGTACAGAGATTTATTTATAATAAATTAACAAAAACATCTTAATTATAGACTCCAAGTCAAGAGAGTTAACAGATGGCATATATATTTCACACACATATATATATATATATATATATACACACACACACATATATAAAGAATATACGAGCTATTTATATACACACATGTAAAGTCTTTAACAAAAACAGAATTACCTGGAAAAACTCAGCAGGTCCGGCAGCATCGGCGGAGAAGAAAAGAGCCGACGTTTCGAGTCCTCATGAGCCTTCGACAGAACAAGTCTTTGATATTTTTCCTACCTTATCAACTAAAGGAAACCTTAAAAAATTCAACACAAATAAAGGAGATAATGTAACTTTGTGACTGTATCTTCGAATAAAGGAGTACAAATGATAAAGGAGCGGCTGAAAAAGTAGCCCCGATAATCTGCACCTAAATTCTGCATTCCCCGTGTCTTTCCCAGTGTTTGTTCCCTTACCTCTGACACCACGTTCATACATTTGTTATCCCGCACAAACGGTGAGTATGCATCTTCTCCATTTTCAGGAATAATTTTCACCTGTAACACAAGAACCACCAGAAAGTGAAAGATACACTCGATCCACTCACTTCCCCATGCCGTGCTGAGCGTTCAGACACAAACTTAGGCAAAATGAGAACGGAGCACAAAATACAACACAGGTTAGGAACAGAGCAAAGCTCCCTCAACTGTCCCCATCAAACACTCCCAGGACAGGTACAGCACGGGGTTAGATACAGAGTAAAGCTCCCTCAACTGTCCCCATCTAACACTCCCAGGACAGGTAGAGCACAAGGTTAGATAAAGAGTAAAGCTCCCTCCACACCGTCCCCATCAAATACTCCCAGGACAGGTACAGCACGGGGTTAGACACAGCGTAAATCTTCCTCTACACCGTCCTCATCAAACACTCCCAGGACAGGTACAACATGGGGTTAGATACAGAGTAAAGCTCCCTCTACACTGTCCCCAACAAACATTCCCAGGACAGGTACAGCGCAGGGTTAGATACAGAGTAAATCTCGCCCCACAATCTCATCAAACACTCCCAGGACAGGTACAGCACGGAGTTACATAAAGAGTAAAGCTCCCTCTACACTGTCCCATCAAACACTCGCAGAGCAGGTATAGCACAGGGTTAGATACAGAGTAAAGTTCTCTCGATGCTGACCCCATCAAACACTCCCAGGACAGGTACAGCATAGGGTCAGATACAGAGAAAAGCTCCCTCTACACTGTCCCCATCAAACACTCACAAGACAGGTACAGCAGGGGATTAGGTACAGAGTAAAGCTCTGTCTACACTGTTACATTAAACAGGCCCAGGGCAGGTACACCATGGTGTAGACACATTGGTAAAGCTCCTCTATGCTCCATCTAACATGGACAGTGATAGCAACATAGTGGTAATGTTACTGGACTGAGTCATCCAGATGCAGCTAGTGGAAGTTAAATGAATTAACTCAATCTGTCCAGAATAAATGCTACTCTCACTCATAATGGCCATGTGCCTGCTGCATAATTGTAAAAACCCACTGGGTTCACTAATGCATTTCAGGGAGGAAATCTGCCAACCATACCCAGTCTGGCTTATATGTGAACGCAGACCCAAAGTACTTATGGGTGACTCACCACCACCACTGGACCAGCCAGATAAATACTGAGGCTGCAAGAGCAGGTCAGAGGCTAGGAATCCTGCGACGAGTAACTCACCTCTTGACTCCCCAAAGCCTGTCCACCATCTACGAGGCACTAGTCAGGAGTGTGATGGAATACTCCCCACTTCCCTGGACGAGTGCAGCTCCCACGACACTCAAGAAGCTTGACACCGTCCAAGACAAAGCAGCCCGTTTGATTGGCACCACATCCTCAAACATTCACTCCCTCCACCACCGATACACAATAGCAGCAGTGTGTGTGCCATCTACAAGATGCACTGCAGCAACTCACCAAAGGCTTCTTCGACAGCACCTTCCAAACCCTCAATCACAGGCAGCGAGCGCGAGACAGGCAGCGAGCGCGAGACAGGCAGCGAGCGCGAGACAGGCAGCGAGCGCGAGACAGGCAGCGAGCGCAAGACAGGCAGCGAGCGCGAGACAGGCAGAGTGAGCGAGACAGGCAGCGAAACAGAGAGAGAGAGAGAAAAAAAAAATCCTCATCTCCGTCATAATTGGGAGACCCCTTATTTTTAACTTCTGTCTCCTAGTTTCTGGTCTCTGCCACCAAAGGGAAACATCCTATCATCATCCACCGTCAAGCCCCCTCAGGATCTTCTTTATTTCAAAAAGATCACCTCCCAGTTTTCTGCACAGTTACACACTCAACCGGTTCAACTTCAGAAGTTTTGACAGTCCGTTGCTGAAATGACTTTACCCTGCTTGGATTAACTGCAGATCCACTGACTTTCCAAAAACAATTGCATTATCATGCTCCATTTCCAGTTTCATTTATGCCTTTTTTTCAACGGAACAAGTACTTAACAGCAAAGGTTTCTAACTAGAAATATTAGTACT
Organism: Carcharodon carcharias; assembly: GCF_017639515.1. NCBI lineage: Eukaryota > Metazoa > Chordata > Chondrichthyes > Lamniformes > Lamnidae > Carcharodon > Carcharodon carcharias. Next base: position 15,641,231 of record NC_054495.1, read on the forward strand.
AATGAAGTGGCTTACTTCAACTATTGTGCATGGAATCACCACACTTTTCAGTGACCTCAATGTGCTGTCACCCTGGAACCTCAAACAGGTAGAACATTAATACTCTCCCACCTTACGTCAATCTTCACCACTGAGTGAATCTAGATAACATTTAAACCAATCTGTTCCACACACTGTTGAGGTGCAACCACTGTGTAACACCACACAGTTAAATGAAACCACAACTCATACTTTTATCACTGGACTGTAGCTTCTTGTGACTGGTACAATTCCTTCAGACTGAACATTATTACCACTTTCGGCCTCCAAATTCTGTGTCATGTGTCATTTTATAGAATCCTGCTGTACCGCTTTGAGCAGTTCATCGCATAATGGTATTTTGAGGACAAACTGAAAAAAAAACCAGCTAACTGTTTTCCAAGTCTCCCTGTGATTCATTCTCCCACTATTGCCGCTCCGAATCCGGTTTGCTGTTGTGGCATCCAGATCTGCTGAAAGTGCTTTAATCCTCATTCTTTCTGTCTGCCATTCTTCCTATGGACTGACGCGTGCATCCAGAATGTCAGTGATCTTGCGATGCCTCAACCATTCAGTGCTTCATTCTTTGTGACACCACGGAATGTGCCATTTGTGCCATCAAGGCTGCTGGAAAAGACTGCTTCCCCGGGAACTTATTTCAAGGCAGGAGACATCTGCTCCTAATGGTATAGCTTCCAGCCTCACAGCCTCCCAACCCATCGGCTGTGTCATATTACAATTTACACTTGCTTTTATCCATTCTTCACAAAAACTTAGATTTTTATTATTTGTTCATGGGATGTGGGCAGCATTTATTCTCTATCCCTAACTGCCCTTGTTTAAGAGTCAACCACATTGCTGTGGGTCTGGAGTCACATGTAGGCCAGGTGAGGTAAGGACATTACTGAACCAGGTGGGTTTTTACGACAATGGTTTCATGGCCATCATTAGACATTTAATTCCAGATTTCTACTGGATTCAAATTTTACCATCTGCCATGGTGGGATTTGAACCCTGGATCTCTGGAATACCAGTCCAGTGACAATACCACCATGCCACCGCCTCTCCTTCTGTCTTTAAAAAAAAAATCACTCTTTCATTTCAACATGTATATCCTTATCATATTTTGCACATTTTCAAACGTTCCCCCATTTCCCTACTTTTCTGTTCACCGGGAGCATTTTTACATTCAATGTTGCACTTTTTCCACTGCCACACACTTTCGCCCAATTGTCACGGTGGCTTCACGCTTTTTCACTCTTTAAATTCACACCCTTTTCACACATTTTTCATAATTTCAAATGTTGATGTTTCCCTCACTTTACTGCTAATTGGAAACACTTTCACACACATGATGCAGGAACTTCACTCGCGCACTTTTGACCCTATTTTTCACAGTTCTTTCACACTGATCCACTCTTTTAAATTTACCAGGCATTTTCCGCACATGTCGCACATTGTTACACATTTCCAGGACACACAGCTTGCACTTCTTTCACTCCTGCAGTTTTGACCATTTCTTCACAATCCTTTTACACCTTTGCGATCTTTGAATTTATCTTTTTTTCCCCCCCAATCATTTTTCACATTGTCAAATTTCCACTGTTTCTTCATATTTTTTCACTCTTTAATTTTACCATGCATATTTTATCACATTTTCAAACTCTTTCACACTTTCCTGTTCAGTAGAAGCATTTTTATGCACATGTTGCACTTTTACACTTCCACAATCTTTGATCCAATTTTTCCAGTTGTTCCACACTTTTTCACTCAAATTTAGCAAGCATTTTTCTCACAATTTGTACATTTTCAAATTTGCAGATGTTTCCTGACTTCATTGCTCACTCAAAGGTATTTTACACACATTTTGCACTTATTGACCCTTTTCACTGTTCCTTCACACCTTTTTACTCCATGAATTTACTAAGCATTTGTTCTCACATTTTAGACATTTCCAAATGTTCACAGATTTTCCTGACTCTTTTGCTCATTTTGCACTTTGTGACAGACAGAGGGAGAGTGAGTGTTCCAGGGAAAGAGAGATAAGGAAAGAGAGAGATAGGGAAATGGAAAGACAGAGGTAGGGAAAGGGGGAGGGAGAGAGAGGGAGAGAGAGAGAGAGAGAGATGTGAGAAGGGGAGAGAGACAGCAAAAGAGAAAAAGAGAAGTGGAGTGAGAGAGATGGAGCAAAAGCAAGATGAGGCAAGAGTGAGAAGGGGAGAGAGATGTGAGATGGGGAAAAACAGAGTCAGCGATAGACAGAGACAATGTAAAGATGGAGATTAGAACTGCAATCTTTTAACAGAGCAGCCTTACCCTTTCCTGAATGGTAATATTCGGCACCTGTAAGACAATAGAAAATGATGATACCGAGATAAATCTCAGGACTACAGTCAAAACCCAAAGCACCCCCTGCAACATCCTGATGGGGTTTGAACTTCCCTATAAACATCAGCTCAGCTAAAACTCTGCTGCCTGCATCGTAACTCGCACATAGTCCTGATCAGCCACCGACCATGCACTGCCCCATGTTAGCTTCCTAACTGGATTTAATTATTCAAATCAACATTTTCTGATCCCTCCACGCTTCACCCTCCCTATCTCAGTAATCTCATTCAACCCGACATCCCACCACAATGTCCCCGACCTCCAAAACTGGAGAGTGGGTATGCCCGATTTTCATTGTACCAGCATTAGCAGCTGTGCCTTCAGCTGCCTGGGCTCCAAACTCTGGAATTCTCTCCCTGAACCTTGGGCAGCCTCTATTCTCCTTGAAGGACCTCCTTAGAACATGTCTTTTCAAACAGACCTGTCCAGGCAGCCATTCAAATGATTTGCTGCCAAAATCTGTTTGATAACAATCCTGAGAAGTGCCTTAGGAAGTTTTACTATGTTAAAGGCGCTATATAAATGCAAGTGGGTTGTTATTGAGGAAAAGTAATATAACCTCTTCCTTACCGATGACAGGTCAAAGTTGTTAAAGTATGATTCTGCATTCAGTGCAGGCAGCATATGGCAAGTGGCATTCAGATCTCCAACACTCCGGGTACACCTGGAACTATGGTCCTGCAGGTAACCTAGACAAATATTTAAACAGCAACATTTTTCAATCTCACGTGAATTTATGACCCCAGCCGGTGTTAACTGCTGCGCAAACCAAATCCCAGAGGGAAACTTGGCTCACAGGCCATAGCCCTTTTTTTTGTATTCCAAAAGCAAGAAGATGACATACCGATCTCAGCAGTAAGAGGTCCTGTAACACTTCAGGGGTTTTGAAAATTAAAAGCAAAAGCTTTATTAACAGGAATAAAAGAGAACTTAAGCACACATGATTATAATCGCACAATTAAGGTTAGTCTTACAAAACATTCCTCAAAAAGACTCTCTACTTGGTCAGACCCACAAGTAAACACCTCCAGGAAACACTACTTAATACGTGTTAACTATAAAGAAATCCAGTAATATTACACAAGGTAAACTGCTGTAGCTTCAATAAAAGCATACTATATGACCTCTACCCTCAGCCACTCTGCGGTAGAATTCATTTCAGAATAAAACTGCTTGTTGCAGCCCAAGGTTTTTCTGGCTTGACTGCATGGTTGATTCAAACTGCACCTCCTCCCAGCCCAGAGCTAACAACACCCAGCTTAGCTCCTGCTATCACTATACTAAGCTCTCCACAGTAATTCTAAAATACCCTTTTTTCCCCCGATTCCATTGTTCTTGCACCTTTTTGAAACTCAATTCCTTCCAAATATAAAATCTTTTATGTCTCTATCTTGTCTTTGCTTTTGGGTCAATGAAAAATAATACCCCACTACTGTTTACCTAACAAACTCCTGCAAGATGCAAAACGTTTCTTTGCACCTCTGACTCCCCTTTGATAGTCAAACAAACTCTCAATTTATCTAAATATTAGACCTATCCTATTTTCTTGTGCCTCAAGTTAAAACCTTATCCTTTTCATGCCTTAAACTCACCCCCAGACAACATGACTCCTATTAATCTCTGCCCAGCTTAATTAAATCACTCATACACATACACACACACACACACACACACACACACACACACAGACACACAGACACAGCCTTCTTTAGAGAATAACACAATATTCCCCAAAAATATTTTTTAAAATCACATCCATTCTCACATCATCAAGAAATAGCTGAAGGCACTAGATACCACAAAGGCTATGGGCCCTGCCAATTCTGGCAATAGCACTGAAACCTTGTGCTCCATAATTAGCGACGCCCTGAGCCAAGCTGTTCCAGTACAGCTACAAGACTGGTATCTACCCATTCATGTGGAAAACTGCCCTATCTTAAAAAGCAGGACAAATAGAACCCGACTAAGTGCCGCCCTATCAGTCTACTCTCAATCATCAGAAATGTGATGGAAGGGGTCATTGACAGTGCTATCCAGTGGCACTTACAGCGCAATAACCGACTCAATGATACTCGGTTTGGGTTCTGCCAGGGGCTCTCAAATCTGAACTCATTACAGCTTTGGTGCAAATCTGGATCAAAGGCTGAACTCAAGAGGTGAGGTGAGAGTGACTGCCCTTAACATCAAGGCTGCATTTGACCCAAGTGTAGCAACAAGCAGCTCTAGCAGAAGTGAAGTCAATGAAAATTGGGGAAAACATTCACTGCTCATACCTAGCACAAAGGAAGGTGGCTGTTGTTGTTGAAGATCAATCATCGCAGTCCCAGGACACAGTTCCTCAGGGTAGTATCCTAGGCCCAAACATCTTCAGTTGCTTCATCAATGACCTTCCCTCCATCATAAGGTCAAAAGTGGGGATGTTCGCTGATAAGTGCACAATGTTCAGTGCCAATCACGACTCCTCTTATATTGAAGCGGTTTGTGTCCATATGCAGCAAGACATCCACAACATTCAGGTTCTGTCGAAGAGTCATGAGGACTCGAAACGTCAACTCTTTTCTTCTCCGCCGATGCTGCCAGACCTGCTGAGTTTTTCCAGGTAATTCTGTTTTTGTTTTGGATTTCCAGCATCCGCAGTTTGTTTGTATTTATTCAGGCTTGGGTTGAGAAGTGGCAAGTAATATTCATGCCACACAACTGCTGGACCATGTCCAACAAGAGATAATCTAACCATCTCCTGTAGCTCAGAGGCTTGGAATTCAACAGGGAGTAATGCACCTCTTGACTCTCCAAAGCCTATCCACTATCTACAAAGCAAGAGTTAGGAGTGCGATGGAATACTCTCCACTTGCCTGGATGAGTGCAGCTCCACAAGTACTCAAGAAACTCATCACCATCCAAGGTAAGCAGCCAACTTTGTTGGCACACCATCCACCACCTTTAACATTTCTTCCCTCCACTACCGACGCACAGTGGCAACAGTGTGTACCACCTACAAGATGTAGTGCAACAATTCACCAAGGCTCCTTCGGCAGCACCTTCCAAACCTGCAACCTCTACCAACTAGAAGGACAAGGGCAGCAGATGCATGGGAACACCGCCATCTTCAATTTCCCCTCCAAGCTACACACCATCCTGACTTGGAACTATATCGCCGTTCCTTCGCTGTCACTGGGTCAAAATCCTGGAACTCCCTTTCTAACACCACTGAGTGTACCTACATCACATTGACTGCAACAGTTCAAGGAGGTGGCTCACCAGCATCCTCTCAGGGACAGTTAGGGGTGGGCCACATCCTGTGAAAGAATACCAAAAAAGTTGCACAGTCCCATCAAAGATCGACCTCACAGGTTAGATGCAAAGTATAGCTCCTTCTACACTGTCTCATCAAACTCTTCCAAGTGATACAGTTACGAGGTTTATAAGATCATTATATTTTGGGACTGTAACTTTAAATTTAGTGAAAAATTATGGGGGTCTTGTGACCTGTTCTGAAGTCTGTCTGATAGCAAGGCCTGGGCAGTTTGATTGTTAAAGATCAAAGGAAGGCTCAGATTTTTTTATTGGGAGGAAGGTGAAAGATATTTACACTTGGAGTCAATGACAGCAGCTTGTGTGTTAACTGCAGAGACTGCAAGTCTCCAAAGTCCAAAAAAAGTGTTGAGATTGCCAGGTAGTAAACAACTACCCTGTAAACTGTCCATTTACTTTCAGGATGAAAGAGAGTTGGGGTCAAGAATAACTAATCAGCGTTTCTACCTAGATGCAAGGCTAATGTTTTTCATGTTCGACAGGGGAGAATGCGGAGGAAGCCATTTTGAGATCAGGTTACAGGCTTCCCACAAATCAACAAATATCAGAAACAGAGGGTAATTTTACGTGGTAAGCAAAGAGAAGAGGCTGCTTGGCTTCGTGGACTACTACCACAACCAGATGCAGGAGGGAGACGGCCTCTGGTCGAAAAGGCCCACCCTGCAGCCATCTAAGGATTCTGGGAGATGGGTCCTGGCATTGTCCGGAGAAGAAGAATCGTTGGAATAGGTTCTACTGCTGGTGGTGGATTTAAGAAACTCTCCAAAAATGGAGAAAAGCACCTGGAAACAGTTGCTCGAAGGAACAACTGGGCAAAACGGGGATGCAGAATCCCATTGAAAGCTGGGACCGTTCGCTAATAGGACTGTAAATTTGTGGAGAGTGGGATGTGTGGTGAGTATAAAAGGGGAATGTATCCCACCAGCTATTAAGAAAAAATAGTTTTTAGTCAATAATATATTGGTAGTCATCTCTTACAGAAACTGTTTTAAAAAATGAAATATTGAAGCTTAATTTTTTCAGCTATAACTGGAAGTTCAAATTTCTTTTTAGAAGTTATCAGTCTCCATAGAGGCTATAACACAGGGTTGGTACAGCATGGGTGAAGTGCAGAGTTTAGAAACATGGTTTAGAAACAGAACGAAGCACAGAGAGCTAGGGCATGGAGTGTAACCACAGATTGCAAAGGTAATTAAGTGCATTGTGAGCAGAGTGGGAGGTTTAAAATATGAGGAGAGTACGAATTTGTTACAGGGGGAGGCTGCCCTTGTTCTTCTAGGTTGTAGTGATCGTGGATTTGCAAAGTGCTGTCGAAAGAGCCTTGATGAGTTGCTGCAGTGCATTTTGTAGATGGTATACACTGCTGCCACTGTGTGTCAGTGGTGGAGGGACTAAACGCTTAAGGTGGTGGGTGGATGGGGTGCCGATCAAGTGGGTTGGTTTGTCCTGGTTGGTGTGAAGCTTCTTGAGTGTTGTTGGCACTGTACTCATCCAGACAAGTGGATCACACTCCTGACTTGTGCTTGTAGATGGTGGACAGGCTTTAGGGAGTCAGGTGAGTTACTCGCCACCGAATTCCCAGCCTCTGACCTGCTCCTGTAGCTACAGCTTTTATAAGGCTGGTCCAGTTCAGTTTCTGGTCAATGGTAACCCCTCCCACCACCGCCAGAATGTTGATGGTGAGGATTCAGCAATTGTAATGCCATTGAATGTCAAGGGGAGATGGTTGGGTTCTCTTTTGTTGGAGATGGTCATTGCCTGGCACTTGTGTAGTGTCAGCGTTACTTGCCACTAATCAGCCCAAGTTAGAATATTGTCCAGGTCTTGCTGCATGTGGACATGGACTGCTTCAGAATCTGAGGAGTTGTGAATGGTGCTGAACATTGTGCAATCATCAGCAACCATCCCCACTTCTGACTTTACAATGGAGGACAGGTCTTTGATGAAGCAGCTGAAGATGGTTAGGCCTAGGACACTACCCTGAGGAACTCCTGCAGTGATGTCCTGGAGCTGAGATGACTGACCTCCAACAACCACAACCATCTTCCTTTGTGCTAGATATGACTCCAACCAGCGGAGAGATTTCCCCCTGATTCCCGTTGACTCCAGTTTTGCTAGGGCTCCTTGATACCACACTCAGTCAAATGCTGCCTTGATATCAAAGGCAGTCACTCTCACCTCACCCCTGGAGTTCAGCTCTTTTGCCCATGTTTGAACCAAGGCTGTAATGAGTGGCCCTGGTGGAGCCCAAACTGAGCGTCAGTGAGCAGTTTATTGCTGTGTAATTGCCGCTTGATAGCACTGCCGATGATCCCTTACATCACTTTGTTGGAGATCGTCAGTAGGCTGATGGGACGGTAATTGGCCAATTTGGCGTCTTTCAGGAAGAGAGTGGGTGATTTAAATACTGTGAGTGAGTCGGCAGCAACAGCACGGTTTACCGGGAGAAAAAGAGCAGGGGTTTAAATACTTTGTGAAATTGCTAAGATTCAGGGGTGATTTGATCAACGTTATCAAGATATCAATAGGAACAAATCAGACAGATAGAGAATCCTATTGCTGCTAGTTGGGGAGTCCAGGTCTTGACTGCATAGATGAAACATTTGAACCTGATCCTTCAGGAATTCATTTTAAAAACACATTTGCAGGCAAAAAGTGGCTCCAGTTTGGAACTCTCTTCAGCAAGTGGCGACTGATGACAGATCAACTGTGAACTTCAAAACTGAGGTTGAAAGACTTTTTTTTAAAATCAAAAGTAATGAGAGATATTTTGGGGGAAAACATGTGTGAAGGTGCTTGGATGCAGATCAGCCACAATCTCATTGAACGGTGAAACAGATTTGAATCAGTAAATAGCCTACTCCTGTTCCCGTGTGTCAATGTGTGTGTGTGGGTGTATGTGCATGTGTGTCTGTGTCTCTCATGTATCTCTCTGATTATGACAGCTTTTGACTGAGGGGATACATAATTTATAAACTATAAATGAAAATGAAAAGCTAGAAGCAGTGAGAGTCCAAAGAGACTTGGGTGGGGGCGGTTCATAGATTTTAGCAGAATCTGGACTCAAAGGGTTAGATCACAAGTTGAGATGACAAACTCAGGGTTGTATTCGCTGGAATTTAGAAGGATCAGGGGTGATCTGATCAAAGTTGTATAGGTGTTAAGGGGAACTGATGGGGGATTAGTTTGAAACTCCTCACAAATGTAACATTAGTGCTTTAAACATGAGAGACACATAGGTGCAGAGGCACTGAGACACACAGCACATGACAGGAGAGACTGATCTTATCAAATACCGTTTGGAGATCCAAATACTCTCCTGTCACACTCTGTCCCTTGGTCACTGTGTATATGTGCACACATGCGTGTGTGAGCACGTGCATGCGCAGGCATGTGGTCTGTACATGAATCCTGTGATTTACTGTTTGATAATCTCAGTGCTCTGCATTTCCTTCCCTTTGTTAGAACAAGGCAGGTTCACAGCTGCAACAAGATGGGACATGGATCACAAAACGCAAGATGATCATTTGGAACAGGTCTGGGAGGGGAAAACCACCACCCTTTTGAACGGTGCAGATGGTGGGGGCGGGGGGTGGGTTGGTACCTGCCGGGTTCCTGTCGGTGCACTCCCCTCCTGTCAGTGCCGTCGGCTGCCTGAGAACTCCAACCATAAAGGGATGTCGAAATAACGTCATGATCGGGTCCCCAACCTGGACAGGAGCAAGGAAAAGGTGAGAGGTGAAGGACAGGGATTGAACAATCAGGCACTTCCGCCCTATCCCCCTCCCAACACAGCAGGTTCAACAAGTAAGAGGGTGAGTGGAATGTTGGCCTTTATTGCAAGGGAGATGGAATATAAAAGTAGGGGAGTCTTGCTACAACTGCACATCACATTTAGTGAACCTCCACCTAGGGTACTGTGTACAGTTTTAGTCTCCTTCCTTAAGAAGGGATATACTTACATTGGAAGTAGGTCTGAGCAGATTCACTCAGCTGATCCCTGGGATGCAGGGGTTGCTTTATGAGGAAAGGTTGATCAGGTTGGGCCTAGACTCATTGGAGTTTAGGAGAATGAGGGGTGATTTTACTGAAAAACGTTAAGTTCTGAGGGGTGCTTGACAGGGTAGATGCTGAGAGGATGTCTCCGCTCATGGGAGAGTCTAGAACCAAGGGGCACATTTAAAAATAAGGGGTCTTCCATTTAAGCCAGAGATAGGGAGGAATTCTCTCTCTCAGAGGGTTGGTAGTGTTTGGAATTCTCTTCCCCAGAGGGCAGTGGAGGCTGGGTCATTAAGTATATTCAAGGCTGAGTTACACAGTTTTTTGATCGCCAAGGGAGTCAAGGGTTACGGACAGGAGGCTGGAGAGTGCAGTGAAAGCCACAATCAGGTCAGCCGTGATCTTACTGAGTGGTGGAGCTGGCGCAAGGCGTTGCCCCTATTTCTTATATTCTTACATCCTGCTGAGTCTGACCATTCACACTGTCACCCAAATCTGAAGCTTCCGCGTTTGAGCCCATAATCTCACTTTGACGCTCCTCATGGCAGCACTGAGAGACAGTCCAGTGACCAACGTTGGAAGGAGAGCGGGGTGGGGCGAGGAGGGTGGGTGGGGGGGGGGGGGGGAGGGGTGGGTGGCTGGGGGAGAGATCTTCCTGGTGTCCTGACCACTATTTACCCCTCAACCGCCATCAGTTCAAAGAATAAACTGATGGTCTGGTCATTGTCACAATGTTGGTGGTGGGATCTTGCTGTGCATGAAACAGTTGTCACAAGTCCAACACTGTGACAGTGACTACACTTCAAAAGTATGACACTGGCTCTGAAGTGTTTTAGGACGGCTGGAGGCTGTGAAAGGTTCTCTATAAGCCAGAGGTTGTCCTTTCTTGCAGAGTGTTATCATGGCGATGGCACCAACAGGAGGGTGGTTTGGGCAAACCGCATGAACTGGCAGGCTTTTGGGCACCAAGAGAGGAGCCAAAGCCCCGCATGCCACCCACCGACCAGCCCCACCCCACCCCGTCTGATAGGGGAAGAAGGGAAGAGGGGCGGGGGGGGGGGGTGTAATAAAACAGAGGCCTGCTTCCTTCCAACACCACCCCCCCCCACCCCCACCACCACTACCGGCACCAACCGTAAAGGTATTAAGCCAGCCGGCCGCCTGGACTGTGGAATTTCGCCATGCTCGGACTGGCTGGTCTCCGCCTTGCCCACCTTGCCATAGTGATCACGCCTGCCAAGGAATTTTAATTGGTCAGTCGCAAAGGGCCCAGCTTGTCCTGAGCGCAGGAAAGGGGCCAGAGAAAGGCTGGTTCCATCCATTCCTCCCACTCCCTGTACCCCACCACACTGTCCCCTAGCTCTAGTCTTTGCCAAAAGGGGAAACATCCGTTCAGCAGCCGCCCTGTCATGTCCTCTCAGGGGCAACATGCTTCATTAAACTTGCCTTTCATTCCCCTAAACGCCAATAGATATAGGTCCAACCTTTACTCACAGGGTAACCCCCTCATCCCAGGAATCAGGCGAGTGAACCTTCTCTGAACTGCTTCTACTGAGCTTATATCCTTTCTGAAATAAGGAGGCCTCAGACTGTGCACAGTCCGAATGTGGTCTCACCAATGCCCTATATAACTGTCACAAAGCATCCCGACAATATATCCATTCCCTTGCAATTAACGCTGATATTCCTTTTGCCTTCCTAGTCACTTGCTGTACCTGCTCACTAACTTTTTGTGATTCATGTGCCAGGACACCCAGCAACCTCTGTACCTCCGAGTTCTACAGCCTCTCCCCATTTAACTATGAGCGCTGGAATACAAAGGGTGGAAGTTATGCTACAGCTGGACAGGACTTGAGCCCTTCAGAAAGGTCGCTGTCAGATCTGACGCCCCAAACCTCAAGGAGGATAGAATGGCTCCGGAGCGGGGGCAGCGCAGACTTCCCGGAACTGCACCGAGGTTTAAGGATGTTACCGACACGAATGATCCCATCGCAAATTTTCAATTTACCTGATAGACCTCTCTGGATAGTGTTAAGACCTGTATGGAGAGGACAGAAAAGATTGTGACAATTAGACACCAACTGTAAGGCGCACTTATTCGTTTGAGAGGTCAACGCTGACATTGGGGAATGGGAGTCCTGTACGTTTGCATGGAGAGGCTTACGCCCTCTGTAAACCTGAGCTCACCACTCCACTCCAGCCCTGCAATGATCTTCCCTGAGCTCAAGTCTCTCCGTGGCCACACCTCTCTACCCCTGTTGTCTCCTCCAACTCGAGCTCTGTAACCTCCTCCAGCTCTCCAACCCTGCGTTCTTCCAAGTCTGGCCTCTTACACATCAGCAACTTAACTGCCCCGCGATTGGCAGCCACAATTTCGGGTGCCTCGACCTAAGCCCTGGAATTTCCCCACAAAAACCTCTCTGCTTCTGTCTCCTTTCAAAGGTGGCCCCTAAATCCGACCCCTTAAACTAAGCTTTTGCTCGACCCTCCTTGCATGTTTCAGCCTCCAATCCTAAGAGCTCAGAAAAGCTTGTATTAACATCACTGAAGCAGGTTATTCGGTCCTTATCACTTTGTGGGATCTTGCTGTGCAGAAATTGGCTGCCGTGTTTCTAAAATTTCAACAATGACGACACTTCAATATCATTGGCAGGTGATTTAAGGCGTCCTGTGGCTGTCAAAGAAGCTTCAACAACGCAAGTCTTTTCCTTATTCCAACACGGATTCCTTAACATTCCCACGGACGTGGGGCTGCGGTTTAGTGTGTGTCCCAGGTTAAACATGTCAGAGAGAGGGCCTCTCAGCACCTTGCAAATTTAGTCACTGCGGGGTGTACAACTGCTGTTTTTCACACAACCTGATCCCACAGCCAGCAATGGGATAATCAATCTGTTTCAGTGAGTTTTATTGACAGAGCAGTGCTCTCTACATACAGCACAGAAGTTGCAAGTGGATTCAGTGCTCTTGTCTCTCAAGTTTCCGATGTGACAGATCACAGTCAAGGGGACAGTGTGTGTCAGTTTGGATCGGACTCACCTGATGTGGTCAACATCCCAGAAAAGCCCATCCATCTCTGAAAGACACCTCTCAAACCCCGAAACTCCCCTCCTCTCACCCGCATCCGCTCACCCCTAAACTTCCCTCCTCTCACCCACATCTGCTCACCCCCAAACTCCCCTCCGCTCACCCCTAAACTCGCCTCCGCTCACCCCTAAACTCGCCTCCGCTCACCCCTAAACTCGCCTCCGCTCAGCCCCGGACTCCCCTCCGCTCACTCCCAGACTCCCCTCCGCTCACTCCCAGACTCCCCTCCGCTCACCCCCAAACTCCACTCCGCTCACCCCTAAACTCCCCTCCGCTCACCCCTAAACTCCCCTCCGCTCACCCCCAGACTCCCCTCCGCTCACCCCCAGACTCCCCTCCGCTCACCCCTAAACTCCCCTCCGCTCACCCCCAAACTCCCCTCCGCTCACCTCCAAACTCCCCTCCGCTCACCCCCAAACTCCCCTCCGCTCACCCCTAAACTCCCCTCCGCTCACCCCTAAACTCTCCTCCGCTCACCCTAAACTCCCCTCCGCTCACCCCCAGACTCCCCTCCGCTCACCCCTAAACTCCCCTCCGCTCACCCCCAGACTCCCCTCCGCTCACCCCCAGACTCCCCTCCGCTCACCCACAGACTCCCCTCCGCTCACCCCCAAACTCCCCTCCGCTCACCCCCAAACTCCCCTCCGCTCACCCCCAAACTCCCCTCCGCTCACCCCCAAACTCCCCTCCGCTCACCCCCAAACTCCCCTCCGCTCACCCCCAAACTCCCCTCCGCTCACTCCCAAACTCCCCTCCGCTCACCCCCAGACTCCCCTCCGCTCACCCCCAGACTCCCCTCCGCTCACCCCCAAACTCGCCTCCGCTCACCCCCAAACTCGCCTCCGCTCACCCCCAAACTCGCCTCCGCTCAGCCCCAAACTCGCCTCCGCTCACCCCCAAACTCCCCTCCGCTCACCCCCAAACTCCCCTCCGCTCACCCCCAAACTCCCCTCCGCTCACCCCCAAACTCCCCTCCGCTCACCCCTAAACTCACCTCCGCTCACCCCCAGACTCCCCTCCGCTCACCCCCAAACTCCCCTCCGCTCACCCCCAAACTCGCCTCCGCTCACCCCCAAACTCGCCTCCGCTCACCCCCAAACTCGCCTCCGCTCACCCCCAAACTTCCCTCCGCTCACCCCTAAACTCGCCTCCGCTCACCCCTAAACTCGCCTCCGCTCACCCCTAAAATCCCCTCCGCTCACCCCTAAACTCCCCTCCGCTCACCCCTAAACTCCACTCCGCTCACCCCCAGACTCCACTCCGCTCACCCCCAGACTCCACTCCGCTCACCCCCAGACTCCCCTCCGCTCACCCCTAAACTCCCCTCCGCTCACCCCTAAACTCCCCTCCGCTCACCCCTAAACTCCCCTCCGCTCACCCCCAAACTCCCCTCCGCTCACCCCCAGACTCCCCTCCGCTCACCCCCAGACTCCCCTCCGCTCACCCCCAGACTCCCCTCCGCTCACCCCCCAGACTCGCCTCCGCTCACCCCCAAACTCCCCTCCGCTCACCCCCAAACTCGCCTCCTCTCACCCCCAAACTCGCCTCCTCTCACCCCCAAACTCGCCTCCGCTCAGCCCCAAACTCGCCTCCGCTCAGCCCCAAACTCGTCTCCGCTCAGCCCCAAACTCCCCTCCGCTCACCACCAAACTCGCCTCCGCTCACCCCTAAACTCCCCTCCGCTCACCCCTAAACTCCCCTCCGCTCACCACTAAACTCCCCTCCGCTCACCACTAAACTCCCCTCCGCTCACCACTAAACTCCCCTCCGCTCACCCCCAAACTCCCCTCCGCTCAGCCCCAGACGCCCCGCCACATTCACAGCCCTAAATACCGTACACTCAGCCCTACAACACCCTCCAGTAAGCCTCTAAAACATACTCCACACAGCCCATAAGCCTAGACGGACAGGGGGCATCAGGCAACGGTGGGTGGGACGGGGCAGGGGGTCTCGGAAGGCGCGGGCTGGACAAATGTGGACAGTACAGGGCGGGGGGATTCGGGGAGCACGGACAGTACAGGGTGGGGGGATTCGGGGAGTGTGGACAGTACAGGGTGGGGGGATTCGGGGAGTGTGGACAGTACAGGGTGGGGGGATTCGGGGAGTGTGGACAGTACAGGGTGGGGGGATTCGGGGAGTGTGGACAGTACAGGGCGGGGAGATTCGGGGAGTGTGGACAGTACAGGGTGGGGGGATTCGGGGAGTGTGGACAGTACAGGGTGGGGGGATTCGGGGAGTGTGGACAGTACAGGGTGGGGGGATTCGGGGAGTGTGGACAGTACAGGGCGGGAGGATTCGGGGAGTGTGGACAGTACAGGGTGGGGGGATTCGGGGAGTGTGGACAGTACAGGGTGGGGGGATTCGGGGAGTGTGGACAGTACAGGGTGGGGGGATTCGGGGAGTGTGGACAGTACAGGGTGGGGGGATTCGGGGAGTGTGGACAGTACAGGGTGGGGGGGATTCGGGGAGTGTGGACAGTACAGGGCGGGGGGATTCGGGGAGTGTGGACAGTACAGGGCGGGGGGATTCGGGGAGCACGGACAGTACAGGGCGGGGGGATTCGGGGAGTGTGGACAGTACAGGGCGGGGAGATTCAGGGAGTGTGGACAGTACAGGGTGGGGGGATTCGGGGAGCACGGACAGTACAGGGCGGAGGGATTCGGGGAGTGTGGACAGTACAGGGCGGGGGGATTCGGGGAGTGTGGACAATACAGGGCGGGGGGATTCGGGGAGCACGGACAGTACAGGGCGGGGGGGATTCGGGGAGTGTGGACAGTACAGGGTGGGGGGATTCGGGGAGTGTGGACAGTACAGGGCGGGGGGATTCGGGGAGTGTGGACAGTACAGGGTGGGGGGATTCGGGGAGTGTGGACAGTACAGGGTGGGGGGATTCGGGGAGTGTGGACAGTACAGGGTGGGGGGGATTCGGGGAGTGTGGACAGTACAGGGCGGGGGGATTCGGGGAGTGTGGACAGTACAGGGTGGGGGGATTCGGGGAGTGTGGACAGTACAGGGTGGGGGGATTCGGGGAGTGTGGACAGTACAGGGCGGGGGGATTCGGGGAGTGTGGACAGTACAGGGTGGGGGGATTCGGGGAGCACGGACAGTACAGGGCGGGGGGATTCGGGGAGTGTGGACAGTACAGGGCGGGGGGATTCGGGGAGTGTGGACAGTACAGGGTGGGGGGATTCGGGGAGCACGGACAGTACAGGGCGGGGGGATTCGGGGAGTGTGGACAGTACAGGGCGGGGGGATTCGGGGAGTGTGGACAATACAGGGCGGGGGGATTCGGGGAGCACGGACAGTACAGGGTGGGGGGATTCGGGGAGTGTGGACAGTACAGGGTGGGGGGATTCGGGGAGTGTGGACAGTACAGGGTGGGGGGGATTCGGGGAGTGTGGACAGTACAGGGCGGGGGGATTCGGGGAGTGTGGACAGTACAGGGTGGGGGGATTCGGGGAGTGCGGACAGTACAGGGCGGGGGGATTCGGGGAGTATGGATAGTACAGGGTGGGGGGGATTCGGGGAGTGTGGCAGTACAGGGCGGGGGGATTCGGGGAGTGTGGACAGTACAGGGCGGTGGGATTCGGGGAGTATGGACAGTACAGGGCGGGGGGATTCGGGGAGTGTGGACAGTACAGGGCGGGGGGATTCGGGGAGTGTGGACAGTACAGGGTGGGGGGATTCGGGGAGCACGGACAGTACAGGGCGGGGGGATTCGGGGAGTGTGGACAGTACAGGGCGGGGGGATTCGGGGAGTGTGGACAGTACAGGGTGGGGGGATTCGGGGAGTGTGGACAGTACAGGGTGGGGGGATTCGGGGAGCACAGCTGGACGGGACAGCGGACCCCACGAGAGGAGGTGGGAATCCCCCCATGTGATCCCCTTTTGTGAAGCTCAGTATCCTAGGTTCGTCAGTGAATGGCTCCGTTCTTACCCTGCAGCTGCCTTGCTGCACCGAAGGGACACTGAAGGAGCCTCTGCCAAACTGCGAAACCAGTGATGGGAATCTCTCCCTGCTGATGGATTGCGGAGTTACAAAGTAATTTGTCTTCGCTGGAAGAAGAGACAGAAAATTTCAATCACCTTTGATTTCTGTAGAAGAGCTCCCCACCTTTGCGACAGGCACCACCCTGCCTTGCCAACTTCAGCTAAGGACAGACACAAGAAATCCAGCCATTGAAGAGCAGTGAGGAACTACTCTCTCAGATAGAGGGGTCTCAGTTATATTTAATCCTCGACTATACACTGGCTCCTCTCTCTGATACAGGGGTCTCTGTTATATTTAATCCTCGACTATACACTGGCTCCTCTCTCTGATACAGGGGTCGCTGTTATATTTAATCCTCGACTATACACTGGCTCCTTTCTATGTTAGAGGGTTTGCTGTTATATTTAATCCTCGAACATACACGGGCTCCTCTCTCTGATAGAGGGATTGCTGTTATAGTTAATCCTCGACTATACACTGGCTCCTTTCTCTGATAGAGGGTTTGCTGTTATATTTAATCCTCGAACATACACGGGCTCCTCTCTCTGATAGAGGGATTGCTGTTATATTTAATCCTCGACTATACACTGGCTCCTTTCTCTGATAGAGGGATTGCTGTTATAGTTAATCCTCGACTATACACTGGCTCCTCTCTCTGTTAGAGGGGTTGCTGTTATATTTAATCCTCGACTATACACTGGCTCCTTTCTCTGATACAGGGGTCGCTGTTATAGTTAATCCTCGACTATACACTGGCTCCTTTCTCTGATAGAGGGATTGCTGTTATAGTTAATCCTCGACTATACACTGGCTCCTTTCTCTGATAGAGGGATTGCTGTTATAGTTAATCCTCGACTATACACTGGCTCCTTTCTCTGTTAGAGGGGTCGCTGTTATATTTAATCCTCGACTATGCACTGGCTCCCCTCTCTGATCGTGGGATTGCTGTTATATTTAATCGACTATACACTGGCTCCTTTCTCTGTTAGAGGGGTCGCTGTTATATTTAATCCTCGACTATGCACTGGCTCCCCTCTCTGATCGTGGGATTGCTGTTATATTTAATCGACTATACACTGGCTCCTTTCTCTGATAGAGGTGCCGCTGTGATACTTAATCTGAGACACCCACTAAACCCTGGTCTCCCGTCCGTATGGACATTAAGAATCCTACGTTGAAATAAGGAAAAGAGCCGCATTGATGCAGCTTCTTTGACAACCACAGGACGTCTCACATCTCCTGCCAATGATAACGAAAGGTTGTCACGGTTGAATTTTTGGCAACACAGCAGCTAATTGCTGCACAGCAAAATCCCACAAACAGCAAAGTGATAAGGACCAGATAATCTGTTATAGTGATGTTGCCCGGGGGATAATCTCGGCCCCAACACTCGGGAAAGATCCTCTGTGCTACATGGAAACCATTGCGAGGTTTTTCTTTCCATCCAGCTGAGGGCACTGGATGAGCACCTCATGTGAAAACGGCACTCGAGACATTGCAGCACTCCATCGAGGCTGCCCTGGAGTGTCAAGGCCTCGATTATTGGTCCACGTCTATGGAGTGGGGAACTGAATGGACAATCTTTGTGACTTGAGAGGCAAAACTGCTAGCGGGTGACCCACAGCTGATGTGGAGAGAAGCCTGGAACCAGTACATACCGGAACCAGAAACACATTTCACATCCTGTGGGGTGGGTCGGGGGTGGGGGGGGGGAGGCACTGTATTTCCCATCCATTAACGTAAACCAGTGAGAACAAACGGGCTCTGACATGTCCAGGAGAGGTGATCAGCAATCCTTACTCCTTCAGTCAACCTGAGCTCATCCAAAGCTGCTCACACCCAAAAGGGCATCGAGTCTGGGCGTCCATGTTGCAAACCTCAGCATCGGAAGATAGCTGCCGCTGTGGAGGTTCCCGCCCTTTCGCACAGTTTGCTGGGCTTTCACGAGGGTGAAGCTGCTACCTGTGGGCCAACCCCTCACTCCCTGCTCCCTGGCACTGTTCACTCGGCCAGGATCATCCGGAAATGCCTCAGCCTTGGCTTTTTTTTCCTTTTGACTGTAAAGCATCTTTTTAAACCCCTCTCCCGTCTTCTCCACCCACAACTCCAGATGAGAGCTCATGGATTTCTTTGTGACCCGTGTTTGAAACCATCCTGTCAGCTGCCTCGACTGCTTTATTCCCTTCCTCCAGCCCACTTGGCCAAATTTCCTATAACGTTCCCCCCAACGCCCTAGCTCTGAACTCGCATCTTTCTCTTGCTTCTATTCCACCTCCAGTCATGCCCTTTCCAAGTACACCTTGTCCATGACTCATCGCCTGCTGGCTTGACCCTATTCCCACTAAACCGCTGATCATCAAACATCCCCTTCCGGTGCCCACGCTCTCTCTTTCTCTAGCAGGCCCTCAAAGTGAGGAGGACACTTGCCCACGGAGCCCGTGGCAAGAGCTTGGAGTCCGTTAACGTGGGGGAGACTGTTAAGCTGCAGCTACCACACGGTCCGAGCAGACCTGGAGACCCTGCCACTCTCACCGCCTGCCATTGGTGTGCCCAGAAGGACAATCAACCTGCTTGGCCATGTGCTCATCAAGTCCTGGATCGGGACTCGAGCTGGGGACTTGTGGCTCAAAGGCAGGGACGCTACCCGCTGCGCTACAAGATCTCCGCATGTTGTTGTGGAGAAAACCAGCCACTCTGGGGCCTGTGAGGTTCAATAAGTAACACACCTTTATTCGAGGGTACCTGGGAAAGCTCCCAAGTCTTCCAAGGGAAACTTCTCCAAGGTTTACAGTTTGCAACACCCTTTTATAATTCTTACCTCCAAGTACTACAGCTAGACTTCGTTAGCGTTTGCTAACTACAGGATGTTGTTAAACTGATACTAATCACTACAAGATCCTGCCAACAGTCACTAATAGCTGGTTATTCTAAGGCATTCTTCCTCATGAGTTTCTTTGTCCTACTCAGCGAGACAGCACTTAAAGGGCAGATGTTATCTCATCTTTTGGCTTGAACCCCTCTGCCCAGTCTGGAGTTGAATTGTCTTTATTGCTTACACAGGCTGTGAACAGTTCCAGAATGTCAAGTATCCCATCATGCCCCTTGAGTCCGCTCTAAGGTTATTAATGTTTATATATTTTCATACCAATCCTAACTGTCCCACTTCAACATTAACTGATATTTCCTAATGGGTCAATCCGTTCAGGTGATGGCCCTCTCTCCTTTAAATCCACCATCATCAGCCCTCTCCTCGAAAATAAGACAACCCTTGACCCCTCTATCCGTACAAACAACCATCCCATCTCCAGCCTCCCTTTCCTCTCCTAAATCTCGAAAATGTCATCACCCTCCCCACCTCCAAGGCCCCAAGTTCATGTCCATCCTTCCACAAACTCCTTATTTGAATCCCTCCAATCAGCTTTCCATCCCTAACACAATGCTAGACTACTAGGGTTACCAGTGACCAGAAACTGCTCTTTCCAATTACACCTGTACTCAAATCCCCTCGTGATGAAGGCCAACTCTTTGCCACTCTGAAGAATTGGCATACTGGGCTCAAAACACTATTTCTGTTTTTCCCTCTCCACAGATGCTGCCAGACCTGAGTTTTCCCAGCATTTTCTGTTCTTATTTCAGATTTCCAGTATCTGCAGTATTTTGCTTTTATCCTTGCCACTCTCTCATTTAAGACACTCTTTAAAATCTACCTTGCGCAAAGCTTCAGTCACCTGTTCTACCTCAGTGTCAAACTTTCTTTGATAATACTTCTGTGAAACGCCATGGAGGATTTCAATATTTTACAGGTGCTATATAAATGCAATGTGTTGTTGCTCTGGAACAGTGTCTTTTGTACTACTTACGGTTGTTAACGATTACACAGAAGAGAGTGTCTAAGCCATCCTTGTTGATAATAGTCCGGAAAGGGCCGTTACTGGTGAAGATCACTGATTCCTCAATGCAAACCTGGCTAATAACCCTGGAGGTGATAGAAAACAGAGCAATGGTTGGGGCAGTTGGTGAGTGGCGATGGAGCAGGATTAGTTAGTAACGAGTAACGAGAACTAAGTTAGTTAGTAACAATCAGACAGCTCCACGACAGCTCACCGACAAAGCATCGATCTCCAAAGTCATCCGCAAAACACCAGGAATAATGGATCCTTGAATCTAGGAACAGGAGGAGGAAATTCAGCCCTATCGAGCATGTTACAAGGGAACAGGAGAAGTCCATACATGCACGTGAGCATATCACACATGAAAGGAGGTGGCCATTCAGCTTCTCAAATCAGTTACAAAGGAACAGCAGGAGGCCATTCATGTCCTTAAGCCTGTTACACAGGGACAGGAGGGGGCCATTCAGCCCCTTGATTCTGTTGCACAGGAATAGAAGACGGCCATTCAGCCCCTCGACTCTGTTGCACAGGAACAGGAGATGGCCATTCAGCCCCTTAAGCCTGCGACACAGAAACAGGAGGAGGCCATTTAGCCCCTCAATTATGTTAAACAGGAACAGGGGGAAGCCATTCAGCCCCTTGATTCGGTTGCACAGGAGCAGCAGGCAGCCATTCAGCCCCTTAAGCCTGTTACACAGGGACAGGAGGCGGCCATTCAGCCCTTGCACGAGTTACACAAGAACGGAAGGAGACCATTTAGGCCCTCGAGCCTGTTACACAAGAACAGGAGGGGGCCAATCAAGTCTTTAACCTATTACAAAGGAAAACGGAGGACATTCAGCCCCTCCGTTCTGCTACACAGGAATAGGAGGAGGCCATTCAGCCACTCAATTCTGTTGCACAGGAACAGGAGGCAGCATTCAGCCCCTTAAGCCTGTTACACAGGGACAGGAGGAGGCCATTCAGCCCCTCGATTCTGTTACATAGGAACAGGAGTGCATTAAACCCTTTGAGTATGTTACATTGGTTTCTAGGTAGCAAACCAAACCCCACTACTCAAAAAATGAGTAAGAGAGAAAATATCCGTGGCCAGTTAACCTAACATTAGTAAAAGGTAAAGTACTGGAATCTGTTATTAATGATGTGGTAACAGGACACTTGGAAAATCATAACATGATTAAGCAGAGTTAACACAGATTTCTGTAAAGCATATCATGTTTGACAAATTTGAGAGTTTGCTGAGGATTTAATTCTAAGGAGAAACCAGTGGATGTAGTGTGTTTGAATTATCAAAAAGCATTTGATAAGGTGTGAGACATAAGGGGCACAAGTACAAGTTAAAAAAGTCTTACTCCAGCTATATAGGGGCTTGGTGAGGCGGGATGGGAGCATCGTGTAGGGGTTCGATCATCTTACCTAAAGACTAGCTGAGAAACATCAAATTTTGAAGGGGCTTCACAAAGCATATGCCGATGAAGCGTTTCTCCTGGTCTCACCAAGGACCTGTACGACTGGAACATCACTTGCCTACTTTTATGTTCCTTTCCATTTACAATAAAGGACAACATTCAATTTACCCTGTACTGAGACTGAGCCCTGTACAACACCAAGGACTGGAAAGTAAGAACACAGACCCCTGTACAATACCCACCAGTAGAATGGAAGAACACTGACCCCTGCACAGTACCCTGCACTGAATTATAATGACATCAACCCTGTACAATACCCAGCGCTGGGCTGTAAGGACACTGACCCCAGTACGTTACCCAGCACTGGACTGTGTGGACACTTACCCCTGTACAATACAGAGCACTGGACTGTATGAACACTGACCCCTGTACAGTACCCTGCACTAAATTATAATGACATGAACCCTGTATAATACCCAGCACTGGGCTGTAAGGACACTGACCCCAGTACAATACCCAGCACTGGACTGAAAGGACACTGACCCCTGTACAATACTCAGCACTGGACTGAAAGGACATTGACCCCTGTACAATACCCAGCACTGGACTGAAAAGACCTTGACCCCTGTACAATACCCAGCACTGGACTGTACAGACACTGACTCCTGTACAATACCCAGCACTGGACTGTACGGACACTGACCCCTGTACAATACCCAGCACTGGACTGTACGGACACTGACTCCTGTACAATACCCAGCTCTGGACCGTACAGACACTGACCCCTGTACAATACCCAGCACTGGACTGTACAGACACTGACCCCTGTACAATACCCAGCACTGGACTGTACGGACACTGACTCCTGTACAATACCCAGCTCTGGACT
This sequence comes from Carcharodon carcharias, assembly GCF_017639515.1. NCBI lineage: Eukaryota > Metazoa > Chordata > Chondrichthyes > Lamniformes > Lamnidae > Carcharodon > Carcharodon carcharias. The sequence goes on from NC_054495.1 coordinate 15,664,211, forward strand.
GTGCAGACACTGACCCCTGTACAATACCCAGCACTGGACTGAAAGGACACTGACCCCTGTACAATATACAGCACTGGACTGAAAGGACACTGACCCCTGTACAATATACAGCACTGGACTGTACAGACACTGACCCCTGTACAATATACAGCACTGAACTGAAAGGACACTGACACCTGTACAATACCCAGCACTGGACTGTATGGACACTGACCCCTGTACAATACCCAACACTGGACTGTAAGGACACTGACTCCTGTGTGATGACCAGCAATGGATTCAGTGGACACTGACCCCTGTAGGATGCCCAGCACTGGACCATAAGAACACTGACTCCTATACAATGCACAGCACTGGCCTGAAAGGACACTGACCCCTGTACCATACCTAGCACTGGACTGTAAGGAGACTGATCCCTGTATGATGCCCAGCATTGGAGTGTTAGGTCACTGACCTCCGTACGATACCCAGCAGTGGATTCTCAGCAAACCAACACTGTACAATACCCAGCACTGGACCCGAAGAACACTGAGCCACATACAATATCCAGCGCTGGACTGCAAGGACACTGACAACTGTACAATGCTCAGCACTCGGTTGTAAGGACACTGACACTGTACAATACCCAGCACTGGACTGCAAGGACGTTGACCCCTGTACAATACCCAGCACAGGACTGAGATAACTGATCCCTGTACAATGCCCAGCACTGGACACCTGTGCAATATACAGCACTGGACTATAAGGACACTGACCCCTGTGCAATACCCAGCTCTGGACTGCAAGGTTATTGACCCCTGGTCAATACCCAGCTCTGGACTGTAAGCACATTGACCCCTGTACAATGCTGAGGGCAGGACAGCAAGGAGACTGACCACCGTACAATAAACAGCACAGGACTGAAATGACACTGATCCCTTTACAATACCCTGCACTGGACTGTAAGGACACTGACACCTGTACAATATAGAACACTGAACTGCAAGAACATTGACCCTTGTACAGTACCCAGGACAGGACTAGAAGGACACTGGCCAATGTATAATAACCTGCACTGCACTATAAGGACACTGACACCTGTACAATATACAACACTGGACTGTAAGGACACTGACACCTGTACAATATACAGCACTGGACTGTAAGGACACTGACACCTGTACAATATACAGCACTGGACTGTAAGGACACTGACACCTGTACAATATACAGCACTGGACTGTAAGGACACTGACACTTGTACAATATATAGCACTGGACTGTAAGGACACTGACACCTATACAATATACAGCACTGGATTATAAGGACACTGACATCTGTACAATACTCTGCATTGGACTGTAAGGACACTGAGACCTATACAATATACAGTACTGGACTGTAAGGACACTGACATCTGTACAATATACAGCACTGGACTGTAAGGACACTGACATCTGTACAATATACAGCATTGGACTGTAAGGACACTGACATCTGTACAATATACAGCACTGGACTGTAAGGACACTGACACCTGTACAAGACACAGCACTGGACTGCAAGGACACTGACACCTGCACAATACACAGCACTGGACTGTAAGGACACTGACACCTGTACAATACCCAGCACTGGACTGTAAGGACACTGACACCTATACAATATACAGCACTGGACTGTAAGGACACTGACACCTATACAATATACAGCACTGGACTGTAAGGACACTGACACTTGTACAATATACAGCACTGGACTATAAGGACACTGACACCTGTACAATATACAACACTGGACTGTAAGGACACTGACATCTGTACAATATACAGCACTGGACTGTAAGGACACTGACATCTGTACAATATACAGCACTGGACTGTAAGGACACTGACACTTGTACAATACCCAGCACTGGACTGTAAGGACACTGACATCTGTACAATATACAGCACTGGACTGTAAGGGCACTGACACCTGTACAATATACAGCACTGGTCTGTAAGGACACTGACATCTGTACAATATACAGCACTGGTCTGTAAGGACACTATTCCTGTACAATATACAGCACTGGCCTATAAGGACACTGACACCTGTACAATATAAAGCAATGGCCCCATTACAATGCCCAACACTGGATTCTCAGAAGACTGACCCTTGTGGAATACCCAGCACTGGGATGCAAAGACACTGACCCCTGTATAATACAGACCACTGCATTTTCAGGCCACTGACCCCTGTACAATACCCAGCACTGGACCGCATAGACACTGAACTCTGTACAATACAAAGCACTGGACTGCAAGAATAGTGACCTCTGTAGAATAGACAGCACTGCAATGCCAGGACACTTACTATACCCAGCACTGGACTGTAAGGACACTGACCCCGTACAATGCCCAACACTGTGCTGTAAGGACACAGACACCTGCACAATGCCTATTGTAACTGGACTGTAAGGCACTGATCCCTGTACGATGTGCAGCACTGGACAGTAATAACACCATAAGTTTCTGCCTGGGCCACTCAGCTCCAGAACTCATTACAGCCATGGTCCAAACATGAATGAAAAAACGGAGAGCCATGTGATTATAGTGAACGAGCTTGGCAGCAAGGCAGCATTTGATCAAGGAGCCCCAGCAAAACTGAAGTCAATGATAATCAGGTTGGGGCAGGGGATGGGGGGGGTGGGGGGATCATCCCCTCTAGTTGGAGTCATAATTGTCACAAAGCCAGATGCTTATGGTTGTTGGAGGCCAAGTAACTCAGATCCAGGACATCACTGCAGGAGTTGAATCTAAGGCCCAACATTTTTAGCTGCTTGTTCAGTGACCTTCCGTGACCAAGTTAAGGTGAGAAATGGGATGATTGCTGATGACTGCACAACATTCAGTGCCATTCATGCTCTGAAACTGAAGCAGTCCGTGCCTTCTTGCAGCAAGACCCGGAGAGCATCCAGGCTTGGGTGGATAAGCGGCGAGTAACATTCGCACCACACAAGTGCCAGGGCAATGCCCAGCTGCAGCAAGACAGAATCGATTTGAATGGCAGTGCAGGCTCAGGAGGCTGAATAGTCTACTCCCAGTCACACATGCCCAGCTTGTATCTGTGCTGAATGCAGAAAAGATTTCCTCTGCTGACGAGTCTGGAACAAGGGGATAGCCTGAAATTTGGAGTTAGTCCATGGAGGAGTGAATTCAGGAAGCATAAAAGCATAGAGGAAATCTGGAACCTTCTCCCTCAAAAAGGCTGTGGATCCTGGAGGCCAATTGGAGCTTGCAAGACTAAGATCAATAAGACTCTTACTGGATAATCTTATGGCGCGCAGCCATAATACTGCATTTTTTTTTTTTAGAAGAACTGGTCTGAAGGTAACATTTTTAAAAAAAACATTGGATTGAGTTTAAAGACTGATTTCAAAACGGCTCCGGGCTACCAGATATGATTGAAATCCACAATTCTCTTTCCTTTACCTACCGGGGAGGCCAGGCGGAATTCTAAACTGCTCCCAATCCTCAGGTCTTTTGTTTTTTCCGGCCAATTTGTATGCCTCTTCCTTGGATCTAATACTATCTCTAATTTCCCTTGTAAGCCATGGTTTGGCCACCTTTCCTGTTTTACTTTTGCACCAGACAGGAATAAACAATTGTTATAGTTCACCAATACGCTCTTTGAATGTTTGCCATTGCCTATCCACCATCATCCCTTTAAGTAACGTTTCCCAATCCATCATAGCCAACTCGCGCCTCATACCATCGCAGTTTCCTTTATTAAAATTCAGGACCCACGTCTCAGAATTAACTACGTCACTCTCCATCTTGATGAGGACAATTTGAGAAACGCCTCTGCATGTCCCCCATCTGATTCCATTTACCAAGCTACCTGTGAAAGCAACCTCTGGCAATTCAACAGTGGGAGCCATCGCAGGTGCAGAGACAACTCTACGACCTCGAGAACTTCCCTTCAGGCAACGCAATATCTCAACTTCAAAACATATCAGACCTGCAAGACTGAACTGATCCAAATTTTATAAGTATCATCGTGTTCGTTAGAAAGGAACATAACACAGACGCACATACGGAGGGAAGACGGGTAAATGGAATTGGGCTCCAGATTAATCATGATCTAATATAATGGTGGAATAACCTTGAGGGACTCAATGGCCTCCTCCTGTGTCTAAGTTGCTGAGGGGATGAAGATCAAGATGAATCGTGGCAAGAGCCATGAGTGCGGTTAAAAAGCATCTCCTCCCTCCCCACTGCCCCTAACGGTTTTGTAAAACAACTTGATTTCTGTCACACTTTGAATAAAATAAAATGTCCATGGACCCTTCACAGGAACAGCAATCAACACCGAGGCGTTTAAGGGGATAACAGCAGGCATCACCTAATGCTTGGCCAAAGAACTAGGTTTGCAGGTGCACCTTAAAAAGAGGAGAGGTTCGGGGAGGGAATTCAAGCACTTCTGGCCTGGGCAGCTGAAAGCATAGCAGCCAACAATGAAGCAAAGGAAACTGTGGATGTGAAAGAGGTGAAAACTGGAAGAGCGCAAAGACTTCTGAGGGTGGTAGGGCTGGAGGAGGTGACAGAGGGAGAGAGGGGCCCTGGCGGGATCTGAGCTGGGGGACTGAGAATTGTACAGCTGGAGGAGGTGACAGAGGTTGTGCAAGGCAAAGCCAAAGGAGTACTTGAAGGAGGGTAAGAAGTGGAAGGGGAGATGGTGGCCGAGTGGCAGTGTCACTGGATGAGTAATCCAGGGGCCCAGACTCAGGCTCTCGGGACATGGGTTCAAATCCCAGCACGGCAACTGGCGAAATTCAAGTTCCGTTAATAAATCTGAAATGCAAAGCTAGTCTCAGTGATGGTGGCCATGAAACTATCATCCATTGTTGTACAAATCCATCTGGCTCACTAATGCCCTTCAGGGGAGGAAATCTGGCCTCCTGACCTGGTCTGGCCTACATGTGACCCACAGCAACGTGGTTGACTCTGAAATGGCCTTTCAGTTCACGGGTAAATACAGATGGGCACCAAATGCTAGCCTTGCCAACAATGCTCACATCCCATGAAAGAATTAAAAAAGGTTACAGATATAAGGAGATATGAAGGACCAAGGAGGGATCTGAGCATGAGGAAGAAAATGCTAAAATCAAGGCATTTGTTGGACCAGTACCGCCATAGTAACACAACAAAGGGCACTTACGGCACACTGCCAGGCAGGCAAGAAGAGAAGGCATCAACGTCTGCAGAGGAGCAGTCAGGGTCACAGCAGCACTTGAGTTCACAGGCTCCTCCCATCAAGTCACAGGTACAAATGGGAACAGCTGGAGGGAGGCAGAGAGAGAGAGAGATCTTATTAAGAGCCGGGATGATCCCAAGGAACACCTCCCTCCCTCGTCTGAAGGAATCCACAATCCGTAGTTTCTTCGTATACCCCAAATCAATCTGGAAATTAAAAAGAGAATCAAAAAAATAGAGGGAGGTGAGTCAAATTGTTTAACAGAGCAAGTTATGATGATTTGGGATACTCGGTCTGTAAGAGGGGAGCAGGAGCAGGCAGAATCAAATATAAATACTTGAAGCTGAAAACTTTGCAGGTGAAGGGAGGGGCAGCAGGGGAGCAGGAATAATTTAGATGGCTCTTTCAGAGAAACTGAGAGAGATGGGCTGAATGGCCTCTTCTTCTGCTATATTGTGTAAACTTTGGGCTGTGCCTCACGTTCGGCTTGATGGGACTTACAATGACTGAACAAACTCGCACACCAGCGCTACGAGGCTAGAAATTCAAAGCAACTGCAGGAGGCCTGAAGTAACTCCCTAGTCAGTCCTCTTCTCTGTCATCGCTCGCCTCTCCTTCACTCCCCCAAGCCCCAACTCCCTCTCCTGAATCAGAAATCGCTAGACATCTGGTCAGGCTTCCGGAATAAGGGGCCAAGGTGGGGATGAAGAATCTGTGTCACAGATCAGACATGACCTCAGTGAATTACGAAACAGGCTCGAGGAGGGTTGGATGGCCTCCGCCTGTTCCTGTATTACAGGTTCAAGGGGCTGAATGGCCTCCTCCTGTACCTGTGTGACAGACTCAAGGGGCTGAATGGCCTGTTCCTGTGTAACATGCTCGAGGGGCTGAGTGGGCTCCTCCTGTTCCTGTGAGACAGGTTCGAGGGGCTGAGTGACCTCCTGCTGCTATCCCACAGCTTACCTGACGTCAGAATTTTTGGTGTCGGATCCCCGGGCTCGAGGGTCCCGGGCTCGGGGGTCCCGGGTTGGAGGGTCTCGGACTCGGGGGACCCGGTCTGGGGGGTCCCGGGCTGGGGGGACCCGGGTTGGAGGGTCTCCGACTCGGGGGACCCGGGTTGGGGGGTCTCGGACTCGGGGGACCCGGGTTGGGGGGTCCCAGGTTGGGGGGACCCGGGCTCGAGGGTCCCGGACTGGGGGGTCCCGGGTTGGGGGGACCCGGGCTCGAGGGTCCCGGACTGGGGGGACCCGGGTTGGGGGCTCTCGGACTCGGGGGTCGCGGGTTCAGGTGTCCCGGCCCCGGGGGTCCCGGCTCCAGTCCCGGTCCTCAGGCCTCCCTCCGCCGCTGCCCAGTAGGCCCAGAGCAGCGCGGCCAAGGCCCAGCTCAGAGCCCGGCCGCCCCGCGCCTCACAAACCGCCATCAGCATCCGGGAAACACACCCGTTACCCGGGAAACCGTGGGGCGGCAGTGACGTCATCACGTACTGTGATGGGGGGGTAGAATGAGAGATGGGGGGGAATGAGATGGGGGGAGAGAGAGATTTGGGGGTGAGAGAGAGATTTGGGGGGAGGATGAGAGATTGAGGGGGAATGGGAGATTTTGGGGGGGGTATAAGATTGGGGGAGGAATGAGATGGGGGGGAATGAGATTGGGGGAGGAATGAGAGATTTGGGGGGGAATGAGATGGGGGGAGAGAGATTTGGGGGGGAATGAGATGGGAATGAGAGATTTGGGGGGGGAAGAGAGATTTGGGGGAGAATGAGATGGGGGGAATGAGATGGGGGAGAGAGATGGGGGAGAGAGATTTGGGGGGGAATGAGAGATTTAGGGGAGAATGAGATGGGGGGAGAGAGAGAGATGGGGGGAATGAGAGATGGGGCGGGGAATGAGAGTTGAGGGGGAATGAGAGATTGGGGGGGAATGAGAGATGAGGAGGGGAATGAGAGATGGGAATGGGAGAGGGGGGATAGAGGAAGGGAGGGAGTGGGGGGAATGAGAGAGTGGGCAGATAGAGGGAGGGAGGGGGGAATTAGAGAGAGAGGGTGGGGAATGAGATAGAGGGGGGAATGAGATAGAGGGGGGAATGAGATAGAGGGGGGAGAGAGAGATGGGGGGAGAGAGAGATGGGGGGAGAGAGAGATGGGGGGAGAGAGAGATGGGGGGAGAGAGATTTGGGGGGGAATGAGAGATTTGGGGGAGAATGAGATGGGGGGAATGAGAGATTTGTGGGGGGAATGAGAGATTTGGGGGGGGAATGAGATTGGGGGGAGAGAGAGATGGGGGGAGAGAGATTTGGGGAGGGAATGAGATGAGGAGAATGAGAGATTTGGGGGGGAATGAGATGGGGGAGAGAGATTTGGGGGGGGAATGAGATGGGGGAGAGAGATTTGGGGGGGAATGAGAGATTTATGGGGAATGAGAGATTGGGGGGGAATGAGATGGGGGGTGAATGAGATGGGGGGGATGAGAGATGGGGTGAGAAAAAGATTTGGGGGGGATTGAGAGATTTGGGGGGGAATGAGATGGGGGGAGAGAGAGATGGGGGGAGAGAGAGATGGGGGGAGAGAGAGATGGGGGGAGAGAGAGATGGGGGGAGAGAGAGATGGGGGGGAATGAGAGATTTGGGGGGGAATGAGAGATTTGGGGGGGAATGAGAGATTTGGGGGGGAATGAGAGATTTGGGGGGGAATGAGAGATTTGGGGGGGAATGAGAGATTTGGGGAGGAATGAGAGATTTGGGGGGGAATGAGATGGGGGGTGAATGAGATGGGGGGAATGAGAGATTTGGGGGGAGAGAGAGATTTGGGGGCATTGAGAGATTTGGGGGGGAATGAGATGCGGGGGAATGAGAGATGGGGGGGAATGAGAGATGGGGGGAGAGAGAGATGGGAAGGGGAATGAGAGATTTGTGGGGGGAATATGAGATGGGGGAATGAGATGGGGAATGAGATGGGGGGGCAATGAGAGTCGGGCGGGAGAGAGATTTGGTGGGGAATGAGAGATTGGGGGGAATGAGAGATTTGGGGACAGGAATGAGAGATGGGGGGGAATGGGAGATGGGGGGAATGGGAGATGGGGGGGAATGGGAGATGGGGGGGAATGAGAGATGGGGGGAATGAGAGATGGGGGGGAATGAGAGATGGGGGGGAATGAGAGATGGGGGGAATGAGAGATGGGGGGAATGAGAGATGGGGGGGAATGAGAGATGGGGTGGGGGGGAATGAGAGATGGGGTGGGGGGGAATGAGAGATGGGGTGGGGGGGAATGAGAGATGGGGTGGGGGGGAATGAGAGATGGGGTGGGGGGGAATGAGAGATGGGGTGGGGGGGAATGAGAGATGGGGTGGGGGGGAATGAGAGATGGGGTGGGGGGGAATGAGAGATGGGGTGGGGGGGAATGAGAGATGGGGTGGGGGGGAATGAGAGATGGGGTGGGGGGGAATGAGAGATGGGGTGGGGGGGAATGAGAGATGGGGTGGGGGGGAATGAGAGATGGGGTGGGGGGGAATGAGAGATAGGGGTGGGGAGGAATGAGAGATGGTGGGGGGGAATGAGAGATGGGGCGGGGAATGAGAGATGGGGGGAATGAGAGATTAGGAGGGGAATGAGAGATGGGAATGGGAGAGGGGGGATAGAGGGAGGGAGGGAGTGGGGGGAATGAGAGAGTGGGCAGATTGAGGGAGGGAGGGGGGAATGAGAGAGAGAGGGTGGGGAATGAGATAGAGGGGGGAATGAGATAGAGGGGGGAATGAGAGATGGGGGAGAGAGAGATGGGGGGAGAGAGATGGGGGGAGATAGATTTGGGGGGGAATGAGAGATTTGGGGGGGAATGAGAGATTTGGGGGGGAATGAGAGATTTGGGGGGAATGAGAGATTGGGGGGGATGAGATGGGGGGAGGGAGAGATTTGGGGGGGATTGAGAGATTTGGGGGGGATTGAGAGATTTGGGGGGGAATGAGAGATGGGGGGAATGAGAGATGGGGGAGAAAGAGATGGGGAGGGGAATGAGAGATTTGTGGGGGGCATATGAGATGGGGGGAATGAGAGATGGGGAATGAGATGGGGGGGGATGAGATGGGGGGAATGAGATGGGGGGGTAATGAGATGGGGGGAATGAGATGGGAGAGAGATTTGGGGGGGGGAATGAGATGGGGGGAGAGAGAGATGTGGGGAGAGAGATTTGGGGGGAATGAGATTGGGGGGGAATGAGTGATTTGGGGGGAATGAGATGGCGGGAATGAGAGATTTGGGGGGGAATGAGATGGGAAGGAGAGAGAGATGGGGGAGAGAGAGATTTGGGGGGGAATGAGATGGGGAGGAGAGAGAGATGGGGAGGAGAGAGAGATGGGGGGGAGAGAGATTTGGGGGGGAATGAGATTGGGGGGAATGAGATGGGGGGGATGAGAGATTTGGAGGGGGAATGAGAGATTTGGAGGGGGAATGAGAGATTTGGAGGGGGAATGAGAGATTTGGAGGGGGAATGAGAGATTGGGGGGAATGAGATGGGGGGGATGAGAGATTTGGGGGGGAATGAGATTGGGGGGAGAGAGAGATGGGGGGAGAGAGATTTGGGGAGGGAATGAGATGGGGAGAATGAGAGATTTGGGGGGGGGGATGAGATGGGGGAGAGAGATTTGGGGGGGAATGAGAGATTTGTGGGGAATGAGAGATTGGGGGGGGAATGTGATGGGGGGTGAATGAGATGGGGGGGATGAGAGATGGGGTGAGAAAAAGATTGGGGGGGATTGAGAGATTTGGGGGGGAATGAGATGGGGGGAGAGAGAGATGGGGGGAATGAGAGATGAGGAGGGGAATGAGAGATGGGAATGGGAGAGGGGGGATAGAGGGAGGGAGGGAGTGGGGTGAATGAGAGAGTGGGCAGATTGAGGGAGGGGGGAATGAGAGAGAGAGGGTGGGGAATGAGATAGAGGGGGGAATGAGATAGAGGGGGGAATGAGATAGAGGGGGGAATGAGATAGAGGGGGGAATGAGATAGAGGGGGGAATGAGAAATGGGGGAGAGAGAGATGGGGGGAGAGAGATTTGGGGGGGAATGAGAGATTGGGGGGGGATGAGAGATTGGGGGGGGATGAGATGGGGGGTGAATGAGATGGGGGGAATGAGATTTGGGGGGGATTGAGAGATTTGGGGGGGATTGAGAGATTTGGGGGGGGATTGAGAGATGGGGGGAATGAGAGATGGGGAAGAGAGAGATGGGGGAGAGAGAGATGGGGAGGGGAATGAGAGATTTGTGGGGGGAATATGAGATGGGGGGGAATGAGATGGGGGGGAATGAGATGGGGGGGGAATGAGATGGGGGGGAATGAGATGGGGGGGCAATGAGAGTCGGGCGGGAGAGAGATTTGGTGGGGAATGAGAGATTGGGGGGAATGAGAGATTGGGGGGAATGAGATATTTGGGGGCGGGAATGAGATGGGTGGGGAATGGGAGATGGGGGGGAATGGGAGATGGGGGGGAATGAGAGATGGGGGGAATGAGAGATGGGGTGGGGGGGGATGAGAGATGGGGGTGGGGAGGAATGCGAGATGGTGGGGGGGAATGAGAGATGGGGCGGGGAATGAGAGTTGGGGGGGAATGAGAGATTGAGGGGGGAATGAGAGATGAGGAGGGGAATGAGAGATGGGAATGGGAGAGGGGGGATAGAGGGAGGGAGGGAGTGGGGGGAATGAGAGAGTGGGCAGATTGAGGGAGGGAGGGGGGAATGAGAGAGAGAGGGTGGGGAATGAGATAGAGGGGGGAATGAGATAGAGGGGGGAATGAGATAGAGGGGGGAATGAGATAGAGGGGGGAGAGAGAGATGGGGGAGAGAGAGATGGGGGAGAGAGAGATGGGGGGAGAGAGATTTGGGGGGAATGAGAGATTTGGGGGGGAATGAGAGATTTGGGGGGAATGAGAGATTGGGGGGGATGAGATGGGGGGTGAATGAGATGGGGGAATGAGAGATGGGGGGGAGGGAGAGATTGGGGGGGGATTGAGAGATTTGGGGGGGAATGAGATGGGAATGAGAGATGGGGGGAGGGAGAGATTGGGGGGGGATTGAGAGATTTGGGGGGGAATGAGATTGGGGGAATGAGAGATGGGGGAGAGAGAGATGGGGAGGGGAATGAGAGATTTGTGGGGGGAATATGAGATGGGGGGGAATGAGAGATGGGGAATGAGATGGGGGGGGAATGAGATGGGGGGGCAATGAGAGTCGGGCGGGAGAGAGATTTGGTGGGGAATGAGAGATTGGGGGGAATGAGAGATTTGGGGTGGGGAATGGGAGATGGGGGGGAATGGGAGATGGGGGGGAATGAGAGATGGGGGTGGGGGGGAATGGGAGATGGGGGGGAATGAGAGATGGGGGTGGGGAGGAATGAGAGATGGGGGTGGGGGGGAATGAGAGATGGGGGTGGGGAGAAATGAGAGATGGGGGTGGGGGGGAATGAGAGATGGGACGGGGAATGAGAGATGGGGGGGAATGAGAGATTGGGGGGGAATGAGAGATGAGGAGGGGAATGAGAGATGGGAATGGGAGAGGGGGGATAGAGGGAGGGAGGGAGTGGGGGGAATGAGAGAGTGGGCAGATTGAGGGAGGGAGGGGGGAATGAGAGAGAGAGAGGGTGGGGAATGAGATAGAGGGGGGAATGAGATAGAGGGGGGAATGAGAGATGGGGGTAGAGAGATTTGGGGGGGGAATGAGAGATTTGGGGGGGGAATGAGAGATTTGGGGGGGGAATGAGAGATTTGGGGGGGAATGAGAGATTTGGGGGAATGAGAGATTGGGGGGGAATGTGATGGGGGGTGAATGAGATGGGGTGGAATGAGAGATGGGGGGGAGGGAGAGATTTGGTGGGGATTGAGAGATTTGGGGGGGAATGAGATGGGGGGAATGAGAGATGGGGGAGAGAGAGATGGGGAGGGGAATGAGAGATTTGTGGGGGGGAATATGAGATGGGGGGAATATGAGATGGGGGGAATATGAGATGCGGGGGGAATGAGATCGGGGGGAATGAGATCGGGGGAATGAGATCGGGGGGAATGAGATGGGGGAATGAGATGGGGGAATGAGATGGGGAATGAGATGGGGGGGAAAGAGATGGCGGGGCAATGAGAGTCGGGCGGGAGAGAGATTTGGTGGGGAATGAGAGATTGGGGGGAATGAGAGATTGGGGGGAATGAGAGATTGGGGGGAATGAGAGATTGGGGGGAATGAGAGATTGGGGGGAATGAGAGATTGGGGGGAATGAGAGATTTGGGGGGCAGGAATGAGATGGGGGGGAATGAGATGGGGGGGAATGAGATGGGTGGGGAATGAGATGGGGGGGAATGGGAGATGGGGGGAATGGGAGATGGGGGGGAATGGGAGATGGGGGGGAATGGGAGATGGGGGGGAATGGGAGATGGGGGGGAATGGGAGATGGGGGGGAATCGGAGATGGGGGGAAATGGGAGATGGGGGTGAATGAGAGATGGGGGTGGGGGGGAATGAGAGATGGTGGGGGGGAATGAGAGATGGGGCGGGGAATGAGAGATGGGGCGGGGAATGAGAGATGGGGGGGAATGAGAGATTGAGGGGGAATGAGAGATGAGGAGGGGAATGAGAGATGGGAATGGGAGAGGGGGGATAGAGGGAGGGAGGGAGGGAGTGGGGGGAATGAGAGAGTGGGCAGATTGAGGGAGGGAGGGGGTAATGAGAGAGAGAGGGTGGGGAATGAGATAGAGTGGGGAAAGAGAGAGAGAGGGTGAATGAGAGAGAGGGAGGGAATGAGAGAGAGAGGGAGGGAATGAGAGAGAGAGGGAGGGAATGAGAGAGAGAGGGAGGGAATGAGAGAGAGAGGGAGGGAATGAGAGAGAGGGGGGAATGAGAGAGGGGGAATGAGATAGTCAAGGAGAGAGGAACAGGGGGAAAGGGAGAGAGCAAGAGAGAGAGAAGAGGAGAGAGAAATAGAGAAGAGGAGAGACAGAGAGGAGAAGAAAATGAAGCGGAGAGAGAAGAGAAGAGAGAAACAGAGAGAAGAGGAGAGAAAAATAGAGAGAGAGAAGAGGAGACAGAAATAAAGCGAGAGAGATGATAGAGAAACAGAAAGAAGAGAGAGAAATAGAGAGAGAAACAGAGAAGAGGAGGGAGAAATCAAAAGAGAGAGAAGAGGAGATAACAAATAAGAGAGAGACAGAAAATGAGAGAGAAATGGAACGACAGAGATGAGGAGAGAGAAACAAAGAAGAGAGAGAAATGTGAAGGGGAGAGAGAAATAAAGATAAGGGGAAGAAATAGGGAGAAGAGGAGGGAGAGAAATAGAGAGAGAAAAGGAGACAGCAATGGAGAGAAGAGGAGGGAGAAGTAGAGAGTGCAGGAGGGAGAGAAGAAGATAGAAGTGGAGAGAGGGAAGGGGAGAGAAGAAGAGGGAGAAATAGAAGAGGAGGGAGAGATATATAGAGAGAGAAGAGGAGAGAGAAATAGAGAGAAGAGGGGAGAGAAATAGAGAGAGAGAAGAGGGGAGAGAAATAGAGAGAGATAGAGAAAAGAGAAATGGAAGGGGGAGAGAAATAGAGAGAAGAGGAGGGAGAATAGTGAGAAGAGGAGGGAGAAATAGAGGGAAGGAGATAGGATAGTGAGAGAGATGGAGGAGGGAGAGAGAAATAGAGAAAGAGGAGGGGGCATAGAGAGAGAAAGAGAAGAGAAAAAAGAGGGAGGGAAAGAAATAGAGCGGAGAGAGAGGAGGAGGAGTGAGAAATAGAGAGAGTGTGGGGAAAAATAGAGAGGGGGAGTGAGAAATAGAGGGGAGCAAGAGAAATAGAGAGAGAGGAGGAGAGAAAAATAGAGAGAAGAGGAGAGAGAAATAGAGAGAGAGAAGTTTGCAATAGTGAGAAACAGAAAAGGGGGGACACAAATCAAGAGACAGAAGAGGAGAGAGAAATCGAGAGAGAAGAGGAGAGAGAAATTTTGGGAGAGAAGAGGGGAGAGAAATAGAGAGTGAAAAGAGGAGAGAGAAATGGAGAGAGGGAAGAGGGGAGAGAAATAAAAAGGAGGAGGGATAGCAAGAGAGAAAGAGGAGGGAGAGATAAAGAGAGAGAAGAGGGGGAATAGTGAGAGACAGAAGAGAAAAAAGAGGGAGGGAGAGAAATAGACAGCAGAGAGAGAGGGGAAGAGGAATGAGAAATGGAGAGCATGGGGAAAAATAGAGAGGGGGAGTGAGAAATAGAGAGGGGAGTGAGAGCAATAGAGAGAGAAGAGGACAGAAAATTAGAAGAGAGCGAAATAGGGAGAGAGAGAGGAGAGATAAACAGAAGAGGGCAGAGAAATAAGGAGTGACAGAGAACAGGAGAGATAAATCAAGAGAGAGAAGAGGAGAGAGAAGAGGAGAGAGAAATGGAGAGAGAGATATATAGAGAGAGAAAAAGAGAGGGGAATAGAGATAATGGGAGAGAGAAATAGAGAGAAAGAGAGAAGAGGAGAGAAGTAGAAAGAGGGAAGGGGAGAGAGAAATAGAAGAGGAGAGAGAGAAATAGAGGGGGAGAGGGAGAAATATAGAGAGGGGGAAGAAAGATAGTGGGTAGAGAGAGAGAGAAATAGAGGGGGAGAGAGAAATAGAAGGGGGAGAGAAAGTGAGAGAGAGGGAATTAGAGGGGGGAGATGAGAGAAATAGAGGGGAGAGATAGAGGGGGAGAGAGAAATAGAGGGGAAGAGAGAGAAATAGAGGGGAAGAGAGATAGAGGAGTGGAGAGGGAGATAGAGGAGAGTGCGATAGAGGGGAGAGAGAAATGGAGGGGGAGGAGGAGAGAGAGAGACAAATGGAGAGACAGAAGAGGAGAGAGAAATAGAGAGAAGAGGGAAAAATAGAGAGAAGGGGAGGGAGAAATAGAAGAAGAGGGAGAGAAATAGAGAGAGGAGGAGGGATAGAGGGAGACAGAGGAGAGAGAACTAGAGGGGGGAGAGAGAAATGGAGAGAGTGGGAGAGAGATAGGGGGAGAGAGATATAGAGAGGGGGAGAGAGAGAGATGTGGGGGGAGAGAGAAATAAAGGGGGAGAGAGAGAGATAGATAGAGGGGGAGTCAGAAATAGAGGGGAAGAGAGATACAGGAAGGGAGAGGGAAATAGAGGGGGAGAGGGAGAGATACGGGAAGAGAGATTGAAATAGAGGGGTGAGAGAGGGAGAACTAGATGGGGAGCGAGAGAGAAATAGAGTGGGAGAGAAAAAGTGGGGTAGAGAGATAAAGGAGGAAAGAGAGAGATGGGGAGGGGGAGAGAGAGAAAACCAGGGGGAGAGAGAGAGAGAGAGAGAAATAGAGGGGGAGAGAAAATAGAAAGAGAGACAGAGAGAAATAGAGGGGGAGGGATATAGGGGGAGGGGGAAGAGAGATAGAAATAGAGGGGGAGAAAGAGATACAGGGGAGAGAGTGAGAGAAATAGAGGGAGAGGGAGAGAGAAATAGAGAGGGAGAGATAAAGAGGGGGAGAGAGATAGAGTGGGTGAGAGAGATACGGGGAGAGAACTGGAAATAGAGGGAAGAGAGTGACAGATAGAGGAGGAGAGAAATGGAGAGAGAGAGAAAAATATGGGGGGGAGAGTGATAGAAATAGAGAGGGAGAGAGAAAAAATTGAGGGAGAAAGAGAGAGACAAAGGGGGAGGAAGACAGAAATAGAGAGGGAGAGAGATACGGGAAAAGATATAGGAATAGAGTGGGAGAGAGAGATACGGGGAGAGATATAGAAATAGAGGAGGAGAGATATAGAAATAGAGGGGGAGAGAGAGAGAAATAGAGGGGGAGAGAGTGAAATAGAAGGGAAGAGAGATAGTGAGGGAGAGAGAGAAATGGAGGGTGAGAGAGATGGGGGAGACAGAAAGCGAGAGAAATAGAAAAGGAGAAAAATAGAGGGGGGAGAGAGAGAAATAGAGGGGGGAGAGAAATCGAGAGGGAGAGAAATAGAGGGGGAAAGAGAGAAATAGAGGGGGAGAGGGATGGAGGGAGAGAGAGAAATAGAGAAGGAGAGAGAGGAATAGTGGGGGAGATAGAGAGGAATAGACGGGATGAGTGAAGAATACGGGGGGAGAGAGAAATTAGAGGGGAGGGAGCGAGAGAGAGAAATTGAGAGGGGGTGAGAGAGAAATAGAGGGAGACAGGATAGGAAAGGGAGAGAAAGAGAGATGGAGGGAGAGAACGAGATAAAAAGAGAGGGTGAAGAGGAATGGTGAGGGAGAGAAAGGGAGAGACAGAGCAGACACAGTGCATATAGCATTGAAAACAGAACAGATGAACTGATAGTGCTAATAGAAATAAATAAGCACAATCTGATAGCCATTACGGAGACATGGCTGCAGGATGACATCGATTGGGACCTGTATGTTGAAGGGTACATGACATTTAGGAAGGACAGGAAGCTTGGAAAAGGTGGAGGTGTGGCTTTCTTAAATAAGAATGGCATTTGCACAATAGAGAGGAATGACCTACCTTCAGGAAACCAGGAAGTAGAAGCAATTTGGGTAGAGATGAAAAATGCAAGAAGTGGTGTAAAGGCTCCCTAACAGTAACCATACGGTAGCACAGGTTATTAAGGAGGAAATAATGGGAGCTTGTCAGAAAGGTACGTTGATGATCATCGGGGATTTTAATCTACATATAAAGCGGAAAAATCAACTGGGATGAGGAATTCATAGAATGTTTTCAGGATAATTTCTTGGAACAGCATGTTTTGGCATTCACCAGAGAGCAGGCTATACTGGACCTGGTATTATTCAACAAGATAGGATTAATCGCAGTGGTGATAATATGATTGAGTTTTACATTCAATTTGAGGGAGAGAAGAGTGGGTCTAAGACTAGAGTATTTTAAACTTAAATGAGGGCAAATATGAGGGCACAAAGGCAGAACTAGCTAGAATGAACTGGCAAATTATGTTAAGGGATAGATCCATAAAGATGCAATGGCAGAGATTTAGGAGGATATTTTGGAATCCACAGAACAGATACTTTCCAATGTGAGAGAAGAATTCCAAGGGGAGGACCCACCATCCGCGGTTAACTAAAGAAGTTACAGATATTATCAAACTTAAAGAAAAAGCATGTAATTGCACAAAGACGGGTGACAGGTCAGAAGATTGGACAGAATATAAAAAAAACAGCAAAGAATGACTGAAGGATTGATAAGGAAGGAAAAATCAGAGTACGAGAGAAAGTTAGCTAGTAAGAGTTTCTATAGATACTTGAAAAGCAAGTTAACAAAGTGAGTCTGGGAACTAATAATGGAAAATAAGGAGATGCAGATGAATTGAACAGGTATTTTGCATCAGTCATCCCTACAGAGGATTCAACTAACATCCCAGAAATAGCTGTAAATCAGGAAATGGAAGAGGGAGGAACTCAAGAAAATTACAGTCGCCAGGGCAGTGATGCTGAGCAAATTGTTGGAGCTTTGTGCTGACAGCCTAGGATCTTGAAAGAAGCGGCTAATGAGCTGGTTGATGCTTTGGTTTTAATTTTCCAAAATTCCCTAGATTGGGGGAAGGTCCCATTAGATTGGAAAATAGCGAATGCAACTTCTTTATTCAAAAGGTGAATGAGACAGAAAGCAGGAAACTATAGGCCAGTTAGCTTAACGTAAGTCATAGGGAAAATATTCGAAGCTATTATTAAAGAGATTATGGCAGGGCACTTGGAAAAATTAAAGGCAGAGTTAACATGGTTTTGTGAAAGGAAAATCATGTTTCGCCAATTTATTGGAGTTCTTTGAGGAAGTAACATGTGCTGTGGATAAAGGGGAACTGGTGGATGTGCTGTACTTAGATTTCCAGACGACAGTCAATAAGGTGCCACTTCAAGGATTATTGTGAAAAATAAGAAGTCATGGTATAGGGGATAACATATTGGCATGGATAGAAGATTGGCTAGCTAACAGAAAACGGAGGGTAAGCATAAAAGGTCTTTTTCGGGTTGGCAAGATATAACAAGTGGTTTGTCACAGGGAGTAGTGTTGGGACCTCAGCTGTTTGCAATTTATATAAATGATTTGGATGAAGGGACTAAAGGCATGGTTGCTAAATTTGCTGATTACACAAAGATAGAGGGGAAATAAGATGTGAAGGCTACAAAGGGTTAATTCAGTGGGCAACGATCTGGCAAATGGAGTAAAATGTGGGCACATGTTGAAATTGTCCATTTTGACAGCAAAAATAAAAAACGAAGCAGATTATCTACACGGTGAGAGATTGCAGAGCTCTTGAGATGCAGAGGGATCTGGGTGTTCTAATGCATGAATTGCAAAAATTCCGTCTGGAGATACAGCAAGTAATTAGGAAAGCTAATGGAATGTTGTTTATTGTGAGGGGAATTGAATATGAAATTATGGGGTTTATGCTTTAGTTATGTGGGGCATTGATGAGGCCACATCTGGAGTACTATGTACAGTACTGGTCTCCTTATTTAAGGAAGGATGTAAATGCATTGGAAGCAGTTTAGAACAGGTTTACTAGATTGACACCTGAAATGGGTGGGCTGTCCTATGAGGAAAGATTGGACAGACTAGGCTTGCATCCAATGGAGTTTAGAATAGTAAGAGGCAACTTGATTGAAAAATATAAGATCCTGAGGGGTGTTGACAGGGTGGATGTGAAGTGGATGCTTCCTCTTGTGGGAGAACCTAGAACGAGGGGAGAGAAATAGAGAGCAGAGGGAGAAATAGAGAGGAGGAGAGAAATAGAGATGGGGGGAGATAGGGAGATGTGTGGAGAGTAAGAGATGTAGGGGGATAGAGAGATGGGAGAGAGAGATGAGGTGAGAGGGAGAGAAATAGAGAGGGGGAGAGGGAGGTGGAGAGAAGCAGACACAGGGAGAGACAGAGAAGGAGACAGGTGAGCCACAGGACAGACAAAGAAAGGGAGAGACACAAAGAAAGAGACAGAGAGATGGTTCAGACATAGAGATAGAGGCAAAAATACAGAGAGAATGACAGAGATAGGGAGAGACAGACGCAGAGGGGGAGAGAGAGATAGGGAGAGACAGAAAGAGAGACAGGGAGAGAGGCAGAGAGAAAGTGGCAGTGCGACAGAGAGGGAGACTCAGAGTGAGGTAAACGGAGAGAGGGAGAGAGAAAGATTGAGAAATGGAGAGGGAAAGAAATGGAGAGAAAGTGAACTAGAAAGAGAAAGAGAGACAGGTAGAAAGAGAAAGACCATGTGAGAGAAGGAGAGCATGAGAAATAGAAAGACAGAGAGAAAGATAGAGTGAGAGATCAGAGCAAGAAAGAGAAATAGAGAGGGGGAGAGTGAAATGGAGTGAGAGAAGGAAAGATGAGAGGGATCAGAGAGAGGAAGAGAGAGACACAGGGAGAGAGACAGAGAGAAAGAGACAGGTGAGACACAGTTGAGACACAGGATAGACATAGAGGGAGAGACAAGGTGGAATTTAATGTGGACAGGATGTCACAGCCCTGTAAAGTCAATGGAGTTTTGAACAGCTTGCCGCATTTTACTGCCCCACCCCCATCAGTACAGGCTGTAAAATTGCGCCCACAGAGAGAGGGACAGACATAGAGAGCGACTGAAAAATACTGAGAGAATGACAACGAGAGAGAGGGATAGGGAGAGACAGAGACAAAGAGACTGCGAGAGAGACCAAGAGAGGGGGGTAGAAAGAAACAGAGAGGGTGGGAAAGAGAGATACTGAGTGACAGAGAGATGAGAGACAGAGAGAAAGATAGGGAGAGAAAGAGACAGGGAGGGAAGGAGAGAGAGAGAGAAAGAAAGGAAGAGACCATTATCCTTGTCTGCAATTGGAATCCCGTGGGCGATTTTTAACATCTTATTATGGTAGCAAGGAATGACAATGTTTAATGTCCTGCAGTTCAATCCTCATTATAAGGCCTCTGGGGAGGTCCCCACTTGCTCAGCAAAGCATCATTCTTGACATAATGACACTCAGGGCGCTTTTCAGCCTCTACATCAGAGCATACATCAGATGGTCCAGAGGAAGTTCACGAGAATGATCCCAGGAATGAAAGGTTTAACATATGAGGAACGTTTGAGGACTCTGGGTCTATACTCGATGGAGTTTAGAAGGATGAGGGGGGATCTGATTGAAACTTACAGAATACTGAAAGGCCTGGATAGAGTGGACATGGGGAAGATGTTTCCATTAGTAGGAGAGACTAGGACCCGAGGGCACAGCCTCAGAGTAAAGGGAAGACCTTTTAGAACAGAGATGAGGAGAAACTTCTTTAGCCAGAGAGTGGTGAATCTATGGAATTCATTGCCACAGAAGGCTGTGGAGGCCAGGTCATTGAGTGTATTTAAGACTGAGATGGATAGGTTCTTGATTGGTAAGGGGATCAAAGGTTACGGGGAGAAGGCGGGAGAATGGGGTTGAGAAACTTATCAGCCATGATTGAATGGCGGAGCAGACTCGATGGGCCGAATGGCCTAATTTCTGCTCCTCTGTCTTATCGTCTTACACCATCTGAGACAAGCTTCTCAAGTCAGGGACTGCTGTAATGTCTCAACAAAGGAAGCTCCTATTAAAACAATCCATCATGGTTAGACTCGGAGCCTTTGACACCAACGTCCCCATCCAAGTCTGAAACAAAGCTTCGGTCAACCAAACATCCTACCTGCCCTGCACAACAACTGGATTCACGTCATCTTCTTCAGCCCTATGAGTCTGGGTCCTCGTCACAACACAATCCAGGAATAGCCCAGGAATTTCTTCCTGCAAAACCTCAGTCTCAGCAGCCGAAGCCGGCTCACCCAGAATTGTTTGAGGTGCCAATACCCCATCCCAGCACAATCACTTCCTAGCAAATAATCCACACCTTCAATATGGAAACAATGAATGATGCCACTGGCAGTGACAAAGGGCCAGTGAGAAAGTCACATTTTAAATCAACCCAGTACAAAGGAACTGATAAATAATTTCCAGCATTACCCCGAATTAAGACTTGTGCATGCATTCAGCGAACTACCTGGAGGATGATTGCCAACAACAGTAACTGTGTTAAAAGCAAACTACTGCGGATGCTGAAAATCTGAAACAAAAACAAAAATACCTGGAAAAACTCAGCAGGTCTGACAGCATCGGCGGAGAGGAACACAGTTAACGTTTCGAGTCCGTATGACTCTTCATCAGAACATTAACTGTGTCGTCCCTGTGCCTCGAGTGATAATAATTGACTTGCCTGCCTCATTGTGGGGACACATTACCCTCAAACAGAAAACATTGTAGCTTTCTGTAATCTGATTCACTCGATCAGTGAACAAGGAAGAAACAGCATGCCGGTGGTAAACTTTACCCACTGAGGCAGTATTTCCTGGGGGACACTATCCGACCATTCTAATGCAATGGGGCTTGATTTTCCACTTCCAACACAATCTTCACACATCCTGTATTATGACAAAAGCAGCATCATGTCAGTCTCCTCGAACCAAACTTGTCCTCCAGACTTTGGATTTTACTAAGAACAAAGCAAAATACTGCAGATGCGGGAAAACCGAAATAAAAACAAAAAAATGCTGGAAAATCTCAGCCGCTTTGAGAGGGAGATGGGGAGGTGATGGTGTAATGTTATTGTTACTGGACTAGTAATCCAGGAGAGCCAGCATAATACTCTGGAGGCCTGGGTTCAAATCCCACTATGGCATGATGGAATTTAAATTTCAATAAAAATCTGGATCATGAAACTGTTATCAATTGTTGTTAAAAACCCACCTGGCTCACTAATGTCCTTTAGGAAAGTAAATCTGCTGTCCTTATCTGGCCTGGCTACATGTGACTTGTAATGTGCCTTTAAGTGATTGCAGCATGACATCACCAGAAGGAAGTGTGTCATGCCATCCAGCTTTAGTTTCACTTTTGCTTAGAGCACACACACACACAGCTCTGCAGCTCTGATGCCTTCTAACTTTATGCTCATGTACATCCATTCCCATCTCCTTAGTCTCACTAAATGAACTCACGTTTACCCAATCCCCTATGAATGATCGGTGTCTTTATTTCATTATAACACACTTGCTTTCAATTGTTTTTAATATTAATTAATTCACAGAATCACAGAATCACACAGTGCAGAAGAGGCCCTTCGGCCCATCGAGTCTGCACCGACACGTGAGAAACACCTGACCTATCTACCTAACCCCATTTACCAGCACTTGGCCCATAGCCTTGAATGTTATGATGTGCCAAGTGCTCATCCGGGTACTTTTTAAAGGATGTGAGACAACCCACCTCCACCACCCTCCCAGGCAGCGCATTCCAGACCCTCACCACCCTCTGGGTAAAAAGGTTTTTTCCTCACATCCCCCTAAACCTCCTGCCCCTCACCTTGAACTTATGTCCCCTCATGACTGACCCTTCAACTAAGGGGAACAGCTGCTCCCTATCCACCCTGTCCATGCCCCTCATAATCTTGTACACCTCGATCAGGTCGTCCCTCAGTCTTCTCTGCTCCAATTGAATAATTGATATCACTGGATATTTTACAGCACTCTTGAACTGATCTCTGTATTTGAATTGGGTTACTCCATAAATAAATGCATTTCTGCAACAACTTAAACTCAGCAGCATGTATCCGATTCTCTCAAAGGTACACTGCTGATTGTTGTAATATTTGGGATCTATTGCTGCAATGCTGTAATACAAGAAATTTATAACATATGGTGACCACAGAAGTATGAAGCTGCTGGATATGGTGAACAGTAAAATCACAGACTTTCTTCTGCTGTCCATCTCTGGGTCACTGTGTTTCTCTTCCTTGCTCTGACCCTTCAACCCCTTACGGATTGCACTTGCCACTAAAATGGATCTGACTGTCAGAGCATTGAGGAGCACAATTAAAATGAATGGGAGTAATGGTGTTAACACCTTATCAAACCAATCAAAAGCCACCAACCTGGGCTCAGTATAATAGCTTGGCTTTATGTTACAAAACCAGGGTACATTGTCAATTATCACTCCAGGTTCCCGTGTAAAGTAGACGGGTATGTTTTTGAAACAGAACAGAATGCAGGTCATTGTGAGAATCACAGCTGAAGTTTTCATGGTGCAATATTTCATTTTCAGCTTCTGGCAACAAATGGCCACAAATCGGTCAGAGGAGAAAGTGACGGTGAACCAGACTGAACAGTCTGAAGCCACACAAACCAGGAAACTGACAACAGTACACACAGGGGTGATGTGCAGGAAAGATCACTGGAAATAATAAAGATTCATCTGATACAATATGACATCAGTGATAATGATCAGTAGGTCCACTGTTGCCATGGCCACCAGGTAGCGAGTGGTGCAGCTGGAGAGCTGCACTTTCCCAGGGACAGGATCACAATCGCCACCAAACAAATTGTACAAGAAAGGAGGGAAAATGGGCTAAAAATTACAGATCACACATTCTCTGCTTTGAGTCCTGACAGTAAGGGCTTGATTTTAGCACACATAATCGACCAGTCAGGCAAGAAGATTCAAATTTTAAAAATCTCAATCACAGTCCTATCATGCCTACTGTCACGCTTAATGGAACAGTCAGTGGATAGTGAGTGGGTGGGGTGAGGGGGCGGAGTGGTGGTGGGGGAGAGTCTAGGAGACTGACAGCAAAAAGCTTCCAAAATGGCGAGTTGACACTTTCAATACCTTAGTGTGGCCGGCAGAATCAGAATGAACATGTTTTAGGGGCTTAATTGTGGCTGACTTGCTTTCATCCACCTCAGGAATGCCGGCAGCTGAATGGAGGCCAGGACAGCTTCAGACAGAAGGTAAGTGTCTTTGCAGCACTCCAGTGAGGTAGAACTCCAGGAGTGCTCCTCCCAGCAGCACCCCCCACTGTCCCACACAGCGCTATTCCCCAAAGCACAACCCGGCTGAGTCCCAAGGCAGAAAATAATGGGACATCCTATATTAGACTGACAATCTCATTGGGGATCAGCTCCATATTTAGATTAGGCACACATTTCCTGCCGGCCAAATCTTAACTACCACTATCTTTTTCTCACATGGTATGTGTTGGTCGTGGAGGATGGTTACCTCAGAGTCACTGGGAGTGCAGGAGGTGTGGGCTGGTTCTTGGGGAGTGGACCTCCTATCTGTACTCACCTAGCAGTCTAGTCTGCACTTGTAGTGTCTCCCCATCTCTCTCCATCACATTCTGGGCACCTGGAAGTCTTCTCTCCTGAAAATTGTCTGTTTTTCAATGCACTCTCCCCTTTTGTTAAACTGCTGCAACCATTCACGGTCCCAGGATGAAGCATGACCCCCCACATTTGGGAATCATATCTCCCATATAAAAGACCCTCACAGTGGAACCCAAGATCCAGAATTGGATATCCTCTGGGCATAAATGCCCTGGTTTAGGGGACTGAGACCCACCTGTACCCCCCCAACCCCCCTCCAAGATCTGGGATTATTGTCCTCCCATGTTCACAGGTTAGGAACATGTCCCTACCAAAGAGGATTGGGGATTGGAAAATTCTCCCCTAAACCTGCCACCCTGCCCCACAACCTGGGATCGGAGGACAAAACTCACGGTCTCACATCCGAACCCCCACCGCCACCCCATGCCCCCTGTGAATTTCCCAACCTGAGCACCCGGAGCAAAGGGAAAAAGCGGAGGAGGACAGGGGAATGCAAGGGAAAATGGGTGGCAGCCCAAGGTGAACAGGACCATTACTGAACATGAAGATGGGCCCAAAGGGACCGTGAATGGTTGCAGCAGTTTAACAAAAGGGGAGAGTGCATTGAAAAACAGACAATTTTCAGAAGAGAAGACTTCCAGGTGCCCAGAATGTGATGGAGAGAGATGGGGAGACACTACAAGTGCAGACTAGACTGCTAGGTGAGTACAGATAGGAGGTCCACTCCCCAAGAACCAGCCCACACTTGCTGCACTCCCAGTGACTCTGAGGTAACCATCCTCCACGACCAACACATACCATGTGAGAAAAAGACAGTGGTAGTTAAGATTTGGCCGGCAGGAAATGTGTGCCTAATCTAAATATGGAGCTGATCCCCAATGAGATTGTCAGTCTAACTGTGCAGGAACTGAGGCTACCTTTTCAATTCCAGATTATTAACCAAATTTAAGCTCCAGCAGCTGCCATGGTGGGATTTGAACCCTTCTCTCCAGGACATTAACCTAGGCCTCTGGAGTCCTGGTCCAATGACATTACCACTATTCCAACATCTCGCCCCTATTTGGGAAGAGGACTGGAAAATGGTGTTCAGGCAGACGATCAGCCATGATTTAGTTGAATCATGGAGGAATCGAGGGGCTGAATGGCCTACTTCTGTTTCTGTGTTCCTAACTGTAAAGGCTACTGTGGTTGAAGGTGAGGACAAGGGAAAATTTACCATGGTTTTGGCATGTGGATGGAAGAGATTAACCACAAGACCATTGGAAATGAATTAATATCGTGAAGGGCCTTGTCAAGCAGACCAGAGGGACAACCTCAGCACAGGAAAATGATGGAATTTCTGAAACACTGGAGTGGAATTCCATCCAAACCCAGATCCAGAAGCAATTATTTACAATATGTATGAATAACTTGGATGAGGGAAGTGAATGTACTATCATCAAGTTTGCAGATGAAACAAAAAGAGGTGGGAAGGCAAGTGGTGAGGCTGACACACGGAGTGTACAGAGGGATAGAGACAGTTTAAGTGAGTGGGCAAAAACTTGGCAGATGGAATATAATGTGGGAAAATGTGAGGTTATGCACTTTGGCAGGAAGAATAGAGAAGCTGAATATTATTTAATTGGAGAAAGACTGCAGAAAGCTGCAGCACAGAGGGATTGGGGAGTCCTCGTGCATGAATCACAAAAAGCTAACATACAAGATCAACAGGTAATAGGGAAAGCATTGATAATCTAGTGGCATCTGTGTCTCCTCAGTGGTAGTGGCAGAACAAAAGACATGCACGGGAGGAGGAGATCCCTTGGCATGTCCACACCTCAGTCACTGCAGTGTTGGCATCATTAGATAGCAGCTAAGGCTTCAAGTCTTCTCTTGTGTCGCTCTTGTTCCTAATTGGACTCTCAGTTCCCAGAGTGACCAAGCAGAGATCATGGTCAGCGATTCATGAGGCAAGTGTGAATGCGGGACTCATCCTCACTGGGGAGTGGGTGGACATCCCCTGAGATGAGAGAAGATGGCATTGAGGGCTAGCAAAGATGTGGCCATATGCCCTCACTTAACTTTACTCTTTCTGCAACCTGTCAGCCATTAACGTAGCACGGGCACATCTCCCACGTCTTCCATCCTCCATGGCATGATCACGCTCATACCAACCTTCAGCAGCCTCCGGAGGTTCTCAGGCCTCCGGATCTTCATCCTCTGCTGAGCTCACATCCTCCTCTGGTTCACCTTCTGGCAGGGGGTCATCTATTTGCATAGCCAGATTGTGAAGGGTGCAGCACACTGTGATGATGTGGGAAACCCTGTCGGGAGTGGTATTGGAGTGAGCCACCTGAGTGGTCCATGCATCTGAAACCCACCTTCAGAAGCCCTATGTGCTTCCGGTGATCACACACCAGTTGTGCACTGGTGGAATTAAAGCCCTTGCGGTTTATAAACATTAGGATCTGCTGCCATGGAGCCCGTATAGCCACATGGGTGCAGCCTATTGCCCCCTGCATGCTTGGGAAGCCTGAGATGTGGCGAAGCTGGTGAATCTCACACCTGGCTATCATCATCCAGAGCAAACCTGACATAATGATGGGCCTCCCTGTAAAGGACACCTGTGACCTCCTTTATGCATCGATGTATTGCGGAGTGAGAGATGCTGTTGATCCTTGGAAAGAACCAGAGGCCAAGAAATTTAGTGCTGCGGCCACCTCCAAAGCCACTGGCAGGGGATACCCTCCAACTCCACATCTTCATGAAGAATGTGGCATATGCGATGTACCAGATCTAGGGACAAGCGGAGACGTGCATGGCATTGCCTACCACTTATTTGTAAATAGGAAACTCTTGGGACTTGGTGAGTCATCCCCATTGTCTGGGTCTCTCCTCCTGACCCTCCTGTTCATGCTGTGGCTCCACTTGACCATGTCCCTCCTGCTGGAGCTGCGTGCGGAGTCACCTCTCCCTCCTTCACCTCCTCCATTGCATTGGGACCCTGACACAGGCAGCATTGAGCCCTGGATCCATATCTGCTTTTGCCTTCTGTCTGAAAAGAAACATCGAAGACCTTAATGATTCAAAGGGCAAGAAAGTGAAATTCAGGAGATGTTTGGAATGGTAAGGGTCCATATTTCTCCTGCCCTACTTGCATGGTGGCTGATGCTGTCTTGTCCCTGAGACACTAGCACACACCTCGAGGTGACCAAGATGGCATTGCCAATAAATCACATTTTGAGCGCTGCGTGGGATACTGAGGTTTAACCGAGATGAGTGACCCAACCTAGCTCTGTGCTGCAATCTCAGATGTGGCTTATTAATGACCAATCAGTTGCTCATTGTCAATGAGTGGATGACCTTTGGCCCATTAGGAGTGTCAGTTCTAGTGAACACATGACAGGCCTTCATTGATGAAATGCCATACAGGATACAGCTGTGCCTCCTTCCCTATCACCTGCATTCCCAAATTCAACATTCCGATGCGTTACTCCTGGGATGCAGCGAGTATGATGTGAAGCCACTGAGTTCTGAGTGGCCCTTTAACAGTGTCAATGAAGCCATTGGCTCTCAGCACCTTCCATTGCAAAGGGGTCTTCCCCCTCTCTTTCTATTCAGTCTCCCGCTCACTCGGGTGGTAACAAGAGGTTAGAGGGTGATCACAGAAAGGCCCCCCTTCACCCTTCTCCCTGACTGCCATTCCACAGCCTTCCCTCACCATTGCCCCCCTTTGTGTTTGTCAACCCTACCCTCACCTCACGGTCCACCTCCAGTTAAGTGTCTCTGAAAGCGGGGGTACCACAGCGCAGTGGTGCTCTTTGGGACAGTGTAGGCAAAGAGCAGGAGCAGAGCAACCCTACAGCCCCAGGAGTGTGGCGTTCATCGCAACAAGACCGGCGCTACAGCAGGTAAGCTATGTACGTTCCACTGTCCTCAAAGTTCCCAGCGAACTGAGGTCGGACTTGCGCCCATGCTGCCCCTTCTCAAACAGGGGTTGAGTTCGGCGTAATTTCCCGCTGGCAAGATTCCTGCCAGCAGCTGTTCCAATGAGCATTCACGACAGGTCAACGAACGCAAATGCTGTTCACGCCACTAATCGGCGGGATCTCCCACTCGCCATCAACCCACCATCGGGAGAATTGCGAACTGTTCTCACGCCGACGGATTTTTGCATTGTTTTGCCTGCCGCCGGGTTCTCCGCTCCCGCCCGTCATGAAACCCGCCACGGGTGGGAAAATTCCACCCCATTTTACTAAAAAAAGAATATCGGAGATGGTGCAAATCATTATTCAAGAACGATGCCACACTGAGAGATTCTAACCATCAGAAAGACTGAACAGATAGGGACTTGTTTTAACACACGTGCAAGCTGAGGGCAGAGCTAACAGAATTCTTTAAAACAATTCCAAGGGATCATCAGGTAAATATATAGGACATTTTATTTGTACCTTTGGAGGAATCTAAAACTAGAGATCATCATTATTGACATAGTCACTAATAAATTCGATATGGAATTGGTGAGAAACTGCGCAGAGTGTGGTGAAAAATTGG
The DNA here is from genome assembly GCF_017639515.1 of Carcharodon carcharias. NCBI lineage: Eukaryota > Metazoa > Chordata > Chondrichthyes > Lamniformes > Lamnidae > Carcharodon > Carcharodon carcharias. Next base: position 15,693,070 of record NC_054495.1, read on the forward strand.
AACTTATTGCCACATGCGATTATGGAGGCAAATAGTATGGATGCATTTAAAAGGAAATTAGAAAGAATATAAGGACTAAAACAGTAATGGTTAATTCTGATATTGTTAGACAAAGACTGTGGGAGGAGACTCATTTGAAACTAAAGGACTGTCATAGTTCTCTATAACTTTACCATCGATTAATTGTAATTATCAGTTGTTTCATAACATTACAGGTGTTGGAGTAATTCATTTGTTAAAACAGTGCAATATTTATTTCATGATTAATACTTTGTTTTTCTTTATTTACCAACCTAGGTCCGACCTCTGCAGTATAAAGACAACAGGTTTGTATTATTCGGTGAACATGTCTCTCCTCGCAGGGAGACAGCGGAATGAGCAGAGGCGGAAACCGATGCAGTTTTCATGTGTGCAGAGAGTGAAGTATCGATAAGAACTGGTCAGTCAAACTTCAATCAGTTTCAAAGTAGAATCATCAATAACCACAGGCCAGTCTTCATTCCGACAAATGGACAGATCAGAACAGGACAAAACTCACGACCAAGCACGACCGTGTCTGGGAGAGAGTCAGCATCAAAACAACCGAAGTGCTGACAGTGACCATGCTAGAATGAGAAAAGGTAATGATAAAGAGGATTGGAATAATCTCTGTGATGTCTCCCTGACAGTGAATTATTATCATCTTTTTTTTCATTGCTGAAGTTCAATAGGACAAAGGGTGTTATCAGTGCTTCTCACTCTGAGCTCCTATTACAGGACAACTTAAAAAAACAACTAAAATTGTTTGCTTTGCAAATTGAATACATCCTATAAACATTCAGGCAGTTCCATGGAGGGGCGGGATCAGTCCCCTCAACCAATGATTTCAAAGGAGGAGTAGCGTGTTCAACTCAAAATCGTGACCAATGCACAGCAGAATTGAAAAATGCCAAATAACCCCAATAATGCATGGCCAAACAGCACAGCCTGGCCTCTGGTTAATGATTATCACTCTGAGCCATTCAACAGTGACAAACACTCCCAGCAAAACATAGGTACTGAGGCCAGATGTCCCACTCTGGGCACTGACTCATCCCAACCAAATTCAACACTGAAAGATACTTCCAGAGATAGCTGGTCTCTGGGGCCAGGTATTCCAGTCTGCAAAGTGGACATTAGGACATGATATTTAGTGTAAACCTGATCAGTGATTGGCTGACCATATAGCCATGAAAACTCAATATAAGATACAGAGCAAAACCAGAGGCCAGCTAGCACACAGATTAATGCAACGTGGAACACCAGGAACACCAATAACAGCAACGACCATGTAATAGACTTTATGCACAATGATAAACGCTTGGAGCATGTTCCCTATGATGATCTGTTCTTTTGAGCTGCAGCCAATTTCTCCGAATTAAACTCAAAGTCTATACATTTCCAGAGTGGTTAATTTATACCCTGTAGGAACTCCATGGGGGGCTTGGAAGTTGCAACATTCATATTTCATGTATTTAACATTTGAACAAACAAATTACAACAGCCAGGTTAATTCCCAGTTGTGAGAGGGGATATTTAGGGCTGAGATTAAATTGGAAAGCTCAAACGAAGCCCTTAAATATCCGAAAAGAGGACAAATCTTGTTCCTATAGATTGCAGAAATAAAACAAACTAGCAGAGTCTGAAACCCTCAAACAAATACAGCACCAGTACCCACCCTCAAATACAGCACCTCTAACTAGCAGAGTCTGAAACCCTCAAACAAATACAGCACCAGTACCTACCCTCAAATACAGCACCTCAAACTAGCAGAGAGTCTGAAACCCTCAAACAAATACAGCACCAGTACCTACCCTCAAATACAGCACCTCAAACTAGCATAGAGTCTGAAACCTTCAAACAAATACAGCACCAGTACCTACCCTCAAATACAGCACCTCAAACTAGCATAGAGTCTGAAACCCTCAAACAAATACAGCACCAGTACCTACCCTCAAATACAGCACCTCAAACTAGCAGAGAGTCTGAAACCCTCAAACAAATACAGCACCAGTACCTACCCTCAAATACAGCACCTCAAACTAGCATTGAGTCTCAAACTCTCAAACAAATACAGCACCAGTACCTACCCTCAAATACAGCACCTCAAACTAGCATAGAGACTGAAACCCTCAAAGAAATACAGCACCAGTAACTACTCTCAAATACAACACCTCAAACTAGCATAGAGTCTCAAACTCTCAAACAAATACAGCACCAGTAATTACCCCCAAATACAGCACCTCAAACTAGCATAGAGTCTGAAACCCCCAAACAAATACAGCACCAGTAACTGCTCTCAAATACAGCACCTCAAACTAGCAGAGGGTCTGAAACCCTCAAACAAATACAGCACCACTACCTACCCTCAAATACAGGACCTCAAACTGGCATAGAGTCTCAAACCCTCAAACAAATACAGCACCAGTACCTACCCCAAAACAAATACAGCACCTCAAACTAAACCACCTAATCCAGCAGCTCAAGCTATATTAAACTCAGTCTAATACAGCGCCTCAATCAAACAAGGCAACTCAAACTCAATTCACTGAAATGTCTCCAATTGCCTTTGATGCTTTTTTAAATTGAATGTTGTTTCCGAAACTTTATTTACCACTCACGTTTAAATAACTGACCCACAATCATGAGACATATCCTTACATCTCTTTCTCTTGAATAAAAATATCAAATGTTCTTCTCTCCAATCCCCTGGCAGCTATTCTGTAACTATGGGAGATTATCACAAACTCTTCTGCTATTTCCACCCTCACTTCCTTTAACAACCATGGGTGGGAGCCAATTGGACCCAGCAACTTATCCACTCAAGGCGCAGTCAGGCTTTCCAGTACCTCCTGTCAGCCAATTGTCACCCCATCCATTATATTATCTTTACTACCTCCACTACCACTGGTCTGTTTATCAGCATCGTCTCCCTAGTAAACATCAATGTATTCATTATTCATTGGTTTAGAATGGGTAGGAGAGGGAGATGTTCCAGCAAACACATGTGAGTCCTGCTCACACATACAATCATATCTGATGGTCACGGGTGGGAAGTTATGCTTCCTGCTGGCACTCTTGGCATGGTGGGCATGGTTTCACTAGGCATAAGGTGAGGTTTTCTCTGTCTCATTGACGGCCTCTAGTGTAAATGTGCGGGGTCGAGGTTATGAAGGGTTTCTCAAGGTGGGTTTGGGCTGTATGGTGAGGCCAAGGGTTATCATGGTCATGGATTCAGCCATGTTGATGGCACTGACTTTCAGTGTGTGCTGCTGGTTTCCTCTCTTGTTGTGAATGGACATTTCCATGAAGAAGAGTGTCTTCCATATTCAAGGTTTATTATGTGGGAGATGCTCACCGGGGACTGGCTGAGGTACTTGGTGACGTTATGAAGAGTCTGTGGGAATGTACCCGGGATTAGCAGGCTGCTGGCGATGACTCCCCCCTCCTGTGATCTGACGTGGCTACACAAGCCTGGCCCCCTCAGGTGGTCTTCAATTGTCACCATCTTCCTCCTCCTCCTCCATCTCAGATCCTTCTACCTGGGCCACCTTCAGAACTGGATCCCCTGTCATATCCAAATATGACGCATGTAGACATTGTATCTTCACCTCAGGGCAAAACCAGCCTGTCCTCCTCCTCCTTACTGGTGCACGTTGCTCCAACCCATGGCCTTGTCCCCCCTGCCCTCTGACTACATGTTACTCTGATCTCCTGTCTCTGTGGCGCGACTGTGGGAAGGTCCTACCCCCATTTTGTGCCACCTTTAGTACGAAGCGCACACGTCCACTAATCTGGAATATTCTTCGTCCTCCAACCCGAGTCACGAGGGGCAAAAATATCAGCCCTCCCCCAAGGCCCCAACCTCCAGCTCCACTCGCTGTCAGCCACTCACTCGCGTTTGATTTTCTTGCAGGGCGGTGACGCTTGGTTCAAAATTTTAAAGGTTTCCAAAGGGGTATCTGAGCCCTCCAAAGGACTCAGGCAAAGTTTAGACCTTGACCTCAAAATCGTGAAGCCCACCAGTCATTTCCTAAGAACCCTTCGACGAAAATCACGTCTACCTGGGGTGGGGGGCGGCTGCGCTTTGATCTGTGCTGCCTCCGGGAAATGCACAAACTGCATCCCTGACCCAGTTGCACCCCCCCATCCCCCCACCCCACCTATGGGTGTGCACTGGGTTCGGAGGTCAAGCCATCGGGATTCAGACCTCTGCTGCCATTTTGGACAAGGTGAGGAGCACTTCCAACTGCACGAAAACTTGGGCCTCAGGCTGTGGGCACAACTGGCTGCCCCACTCCTGCCCGCTGATTGGCCGGCAGTCCTTCGAGGCGAGACCTTCTCCTGACCGAGCGGCATAAGTAACGGGAACCGGAGGAGACCATTCGGCCCCTCGAGCCCGTTGAAGTGCCATCTCCAGCCCATTAACCCCACCTCGAAGGCAACAAATGGCTGCGGGGAAGCATTTGCCACCTGACAAATCCTGCTCAGTGGATGTTTTCTGGGAGGAGCAGAGGTAATTTTCAACATGAAATTCGCATGCCAATTACACCTTCCCCAAAAGGAAACTGCCCAGTCAAGTAATGTCCTGTTGTGGAAAAAACAAATCACTCGCATGTCTGTAAGCTTTGAATAACCAAGGAATTTATTTACAAGTATATGCTGGGACAAAAAAACACACAAAAGAGTAGGAGTAGGCCACTCGGCCCCTCTCCACCATTCAATAAGCTGATGGCTGATCTGTCTGTGTTTCGAGTGCCACTTTCCCATCCACCCCCCAATAACCTTTCATTCGTTTAGATAATATCACCAACTTCGACACCTATGTGTTCTTTTGTTCTGCCGTCTGTGACATCTTTTGATGATCTGCTTCTATCACTGCTTTTGCCTACAACCACACCACCCCCCCTCCACTTCTCTCCCCCCACCCAACCCCACACCCCCACCACCTCAAACCAGCTTATATTTCAACCCTTCCTGGGATTCACCTAGTTCTGTCGAAGGGTCATGAGGACTCAAAACGTCAACTCTTTTTTTCTCCGCCGATGCTGCCAGACCTGCTGAGTTTTTCCAGGTAATTCTGTTTTTGTAACCTTTCATTCCCTTGCCTAACAAGGATCTAGCTACCTCTGCCATAAAAGTATTCAGTGACCCCACCTCTGTCACATTCTGAGGCAGAGTGTTCCAAAGTCACACAACCCCCTGAGGGAGAAAAAAATTCTTCTCATCTCTGCCCTAAAAGGGTGACCCCTAATTTTAAAACAGTGCCCCCTAGTTGTGGGCTCACCCACATGAGGAAACATCCTTTCCACAACCATCTTGTCAAGATAGTTCAGGATCTTGTATACTTCAATCAAATCGCCCCTCACTCTTCTAAACTCCAGTGGAAAATAGCTCAGTCTGTCTAACCTATCCTCTTAAGACAACTCACTCATTCCAGGTATTAAATCTGGTAAACCTCCTCTGAACTGCCTCCTTTGCATTTACATCTTTCCTTAAATAAGGAGACCAAAGCTGCACACAATATTCCAGATGTGGTCTCATCAGTGCCCTGTACAACTGAAGCATAACATCCTTATTTTTCACAGAATCACACAGTGCAGAAGAAGCCCTTCGGCCCATCGAGTCTGCACCGACACGTGAGAAACACCTGACCTACCTACCTAATCCCATTTACCACCACTTGGCCCATAGCCTTGAATGTTATGATGTGCCAAGTGCTCATCCAGGTACTTTTTAAAGGATGTGAGGCAACCCGCCTCCACCACCCTCCCAGGCAGCACATTCCAGACCCTCACCACCCTCTGGGTAAAAAAGTTTTTCCTCACATCCCCCCTAAACCTCCTGCCCCTCACCTTGAACTTATGTCCCCTCGTGACTGACCCTTCAACTAAGGGGAACAGCTGCTCCCTATCCACCCTGTCCATGCCCCTCATAATCTTGTACACCTCGATCAGGTCGCCCCTCAGTCTTCTCTGCTCCAACGAAAACAACCCAAGTCTATCCAACCTCTCTTCATAACTTCAATGTTTCATCCCAGGCAACATCCTGGTGAATCTCCTCTGCGCCCCCTCCAGTGCAATCACATCCTTCCTATAATGTGGTGACCAGAACTGCACACAGTACTCCAGCTGTGGCCTCACCAAGGTTCTATACAACTCCAACATGACCTCCCTACTTTTGTAATCTATGCCTCGATTGATAAAGGCAAGTGTCCCATATGCCTTTTTCACCACCCCACTAACATGCCCCTCCGCCTTCAGAGATCTATGGACCCACACCAAAGTCCCTTTGTTCCTCAGAACTTCCTAGTGCCATGCCGTTCATTGAATACTTCCTTGTCAAATTACTCCTTCCAAAGTGTATCACCTCACACTTCTCAGGGTTAAATTCCATCTGCCACTTATCTGCCTATTTGACCATCCCGTCTATATCTTCCTGTAGCCCAAGACACTCAACCTCACTGTTAATTACCCGGCCAATCTTTGTGTCATCCGCAACCTTACTAATCCTACCCCCGACATAGTCATGTATGTCCTTTATATAAATGACAAATATTAGGGGACCCAGCACAGATCCCTGTGGTACGCCACTGGACAATGGCTTCCAGTCACTAAAGCATTCTTCTGTCATCTCCCTCTGTCTCCTACAACTAAGCCAATTCTGAATCCACCTTATCAAATTACCCTGTATCCCATGTACATTTGCTTTCATGTTCAATTCGTCTCGTAGTAAAAGGTGGCATTCCACTAGCCTTCTTATATACCTTCATGTTAACTTTTTGTGACTCATGCACTGGAACACCTAGATTTGTCAGCACCTCAGAATCCTGCAGTCACTCTCCATTTAATACTCTTTTTTTAATTCTTCCTGACAGAGTAAACAACTTCACATTTTCCTAAATTGTACTCCATCTGCCAGATTTTTGCCCACTCCCTCAACCGATCTATGCCAGTCTGCAACCTCCCTATGACCCCTTCACAACATATTTTCCTACCTAGCATTGTGTCATGTGTCAACATATTGATGCTCAACTAGTGTTGCTGCATTAGTTGCATTTTACTGACTGGGATTGTGTTTCTTGCTATATTCCTTCATGCCTAGGGAAACTGTCATGTAGCATGTACTGCCTTTGATTCCACCCATGAACAACAGATATCCTACTGCCCTTCATTTAAGTAGCCAATCGATACAACTTGCTGATGGTGGAGTAGGTGTAGGTGCCTCACACTGAGTCTTCTCTGCTGCAGTGGAGCAGCTGCATGCCAAACCCTAAATGAAACCATTACCAAGATGCCAATCTCAAAGGCGATGCCACAATCAATAGCAAAATCGAGGGAAAATCTGAGTCCACTAATCCCCACCCTGCACTCGCCCATCCCCTTCCCCTCTATACCCCCTCCCACCCCCACTCGCCTACTAACACCCTCCCTTCCCCGCTGTGCCCCACACCTCTTCCCCCACTAGCCTCTTCCCTCCCCGCCCCCCTCCTCCCTCACTCTCCCCCTCCCCTCCCTCACTCTCCCTTTCACTCTTCCACTCCTCCCTCCCCATTGTTCTCCCCCTCACTTTCCCCCTCTTTTTTTTGCCCTGCACTCTCTCTCCCCTTCCCCCACACTCTCCTCCTTCCTCCTCCCCCCCTCAATCTCCCCTTCATTCTCCCTCCTCCCCGCTCTCATCTTCCATCCTCAATGTCCCACCCAACTCACTCTCCCCTCCTAACACCCACTCCCTCCTCTTCTCTCACTCTCCTTTCCCTGCCCTCACCCTCCCTGCTCCAACTCCCCATTCACTCCTGACTCCCCATCTCCTTCCCTCGACCCCTCCATTCCTACCCAATACCTTTCTCTCCCCACCATCTCCTCGCCCTACATACCCCTTCCCCACACCCCCGTCCAACCACTGTCCCCTCCCAACCACACACTCCCACGGCCCCCTTCCCTTGTCCACTCCCCTCCTACCCAATCCCCATTCCCTGCCCCCACTGCCCTCCCCACCAACCCCTCCACCCCATCCCCTCCCCACTCCCCTCCAACCCACTCTGCCTCCCACTTCACCCACCTCCACCCCCTCCCCTCTGTTCGCTCACCCCTTCCCCTTCTCTCTCCCACCCCAACTTCTCCACCTTCGCCCTTCCTCCACCCTCTCCCCTCCAGCTCTGTCCCCTCCATTTCACTTCCTCCCCCTCACCCTTCCCCCATCCTCCTCTCCGCCCTTATGCTGTCCACTCCCATTCCCTTCCCTAACCCCTCCCCAAGTCTCCTCCTCTCCCCCATCTTCCCTCCCACTTCCCTAATCCCTCACCATCACCTCTCACCTCTCCCATGACTGTTCCCCTCATCCCCACCAATTCCCCCTCCACCTCCCCAGCACTCGTCTCACCCTCCCTACCACTCTGCCCGCAACTGCCCCCCCCTTTGCCCCTTCTCCCACTGACCACTTTCTCTCTCCCCTACCCCAGGCTCCCCTCACTCCCTTCCTTCCTCACCCCCCCAAATCTCCACCCTCCCCCCTCCACCCCTTCCCCCCACTCATCCCACCCCCACTCCTTCCTCCTCTTTCCCCTCCCCCACCATTTCACCCCTCTCCTCCCCCTCCCTCCCCTCCCCCCACCTCCCTCCCCTTCACTCCACTCCTCTCCCCCCACTGCCTTCCTGCCACTCCCCCAAACTCCTCCCTTCCAGCCATCACTCCGCCTCCTTCTTCACTCTCCCCCCCTACTCCGCCCTCCACTTCTTCACTCCTCCACCCCTGCCCCCACTCCTCTGCCCCCAATACCATGGCCCGGCCCCCACTCCCACTGCCCCCCACTCCCACTGCACTCATCACATTCCCCACGTCTATCACCCCTCATCACTTCCCTCCTCCCAATTCCCTGTTCCCCCTAACTCCTCTCCTCAATCCATCTCTGCTCATTCCCCTCCCCTCCAATCCCTGTTCCTTTCCCTACAAAACTGCCCTGCTTCCCTCCTAGAACCCCCCCATAACCTCCTCTGCATCCTTTCCCTCCCTCTCCCCATCTCTCTGCCTTCTTCCTCCTCCCCATTCAGTCTCCCTCCCTCTCTCCCCCACCACCTTCCCACTTTTACACTCCCCCATGCCTGTTGTCCCCTCCCCGTCTCTCCCTCCCTCCCCATGTCTCCCTCCCCATCGCTCCCTCCCTCCCCATCTCTCCCTCCCCATCGCTCCCTCCCTCCCCATGTCTCCCTCCCCATCTCTCCCTCCCTCCCCATGTCTCCCTCCCCATCGCTCCCTCCCTCCCCATCTCTCCCTCCCTCCCCATCTCTCCTTCCCAACCCCTCGCCCCCCATCTCTCCCTCCCTCCCCATCTCTCCCTCCCTCCCCATCTGTCACTCCCAACCCCTCCCTCCCCCCATCTCTCCTCCCCCCATCTCTCCCTCCCCCCATCTCTCCCTCCCCCACATCTCTCCCTCCCCCACATCTCTCTCACCCCCCCATCTCTCCCTCCCCCATCTTTCCTCCCCCCCATCTCTCCCTCCCTCCTCATCTCTCCCTCCCTCCCCATCTCTCCCCCCCTCCCCATCTCTCCCCCCCTCCCTATCCTCCCCCTCGCCCCCACCCCATCTCCCCCCCTTCCCTCACCTCCCCATCTCCCCCACCCTCCCCATCTCCCTCCCCCCATCTCCCTCCTCCCAATCTCCCTCCCGCGCCCCCATCTCCCTCCCCCGGTCCCCATCTCCCTCCCTCCCAATCTCCCCATCTCCCTCCCCCCATCTCCCTCCTCCCAATCTCCCTCCCGCGCCCCCATCTCCCTCCCCCGGTCCCCATCTCCCTCCCTCCCAATCTCCCCATCTCCCTCCCCCCATCTCCCCATCTCCCTCCCCCCATGCTCCCCATCTCCCTCCCCCCATCTCCCTCCCTCCATCTCCCCATCTCCCTCCCCCCCGTCTCCCCATCTCCCTCCCCACCAATCTCCCTATCTCCCTCCCCACCAATCTCCTCATCTCCCCTCCCATCTCCCCATCTCCCTCCCCCCCGTCTCCCCATCTCCCTCCCCCCATCTCCCTCCCTCCATCTCCCCATCTCCCTCCCCCCCGTCTCCCCATCTCCCTCCCCACTAATCTCCCTATCTCCCTCCCCACCAATCTCCTCATCTCCCCTCCCATCTCCCCATCTCCCTCCCCCCGTCTCCCCATCTCCCTCCCCCCCAATCTCCCCATCTCCCATCCCATCTCCCCATCTCCCTCCCCCCCAATCTCCCCATCTCCCTCCCCCATCTCCCTCCCCCCGTCTCCCCATCTCCCTCCCCCCATCTCCCCATCTCCCTCCCCACCAATCTCCCTATCTCCCTCCCCCATCTCCCTCCCCCTCGTCTCCCCATCTCCCCCCCCATCTCCCCATCTCCCTCCCCCCCATCTCCCCATCTCCCTCCCCCCGTCTTCCCATCTCACCCCCCCATCTCCCCATCTCCCTCCCCCCCATCTCCCTATCTCCCTCCCCCCGTCTCCCCATCTCCCCCCCATCTCCCTCCCCCCCAATCTCCCTCCCCCCATCTCCCCATCTCCCTCCCCCCCATCTCCCCATCTACCCCCCCCATCTCCCTCCCCCATTTCCCCACCTCCCTCCCCCCCATCTCCCCATCTCCCTCCCCCCATCTCCCCATCTCCCCCCCCGATCTCCCCATCTCCCTCCCCCTCCCCCATCTCCCTCCTCCCCATCTCCCTCCGTTCCCATCTTCCTCCCCTCCCCCATCTCCCTCCCCCTCCCCGATCTCCCCATCTCCCTCACCCTCCCCATCTCCCTCCCCATCTGCCCACCTCCCTACCCCCCATCTCCCCCCCTCCCCCATCTGCCTCCCCCTCCCCCATCTCCCCATCTGCCTCCCCCTCCTCCATCTCCCTCCCCCTCCCCCATCTCCCCCCCATCTCCCTCCCCACATCTCCCTCCCCCTCCTCCATCACTCTCCCCCTCCCCCATCTCCCTCCCCACATCTCCCTCCCCCTCCCCACATCTCCCTCCCCCTCCTCCATCACCCTCCCCCTCCCCCTCCCCCATCTCTCCATCTCCCTTCCCCTCCATCTCCCCATCTCCCTCCCCCTCCCCATCTGCCCATCTCCCTACCCCCATCTCCCCATCTCCCTCCCTATCTTCCCCCATCTCCCTCCCCCTCCCCCCATCTCCCAATCTCCCTCCCACTCCCCATCTCCCTCCCTCCATCTCCCTCCCCCTCCCCCATCTCCCTCCCCATCCCCCTCCCCATTTCCTCCCCCCATCTCCCTCCTCCATCTCCCTCCCCCCATCTCCCCCCCACGTCTCCCCATCTCCCCACCCAATCTTCCCACCATCCCCCCATCTCTGCCCCCCATCCCCCCATCTCTCCCCCCCATCCCCCATCTCTCCCCCCATCCCCCCATCTCTCCCCCCATCTCCCTGCCATCTCCCTCATCTCCCTCCCCATTTCCTCCCCCCATCTCCCTCCCCCTCCCCCATCTCCCCCATCTCCTCCCCTCCCGCATCTCCCCCCATCTCCTCCCCTCCCCCATCTCCCCCCCACATCTACCCATCTCCCCTCCCAATCTCCCCATCTCCCCCCATCTCCGTCCCCCATCTCCCCATCTCTCCCCCCATTTCCCCATCTCTCCCCCACCATCTCCCCCTCCCCCATATCTCCCCACCCCATCTCCCCATCTATCCCCCATCTCCCCCCAACATCTCCCGATCTCCCCACCTCCCCCCCCCCCATCTCCCATCTACCCCCCCATCTCCACCCCCCACATCTCCCCATCTCCACCCCCTGCCCCCATCGCCCTCCCCCTCCCCCTTTCCCGGTCTCTCCCTTCCCGCTTCCCAAACCCCCGCCCCCGGGTCTGCCGCTTTCCTGCTCTCTGATTGGCTGCGCTCGGTCTCACGGACGGGCCGTCCCTTTCTGTGATTGGTCGGTCCCCCACGTGGTATGTGTCGGTGAGGCGGGATTTCCGGCGGATTTTGGGGCGGGATTTCTGGCCGGATTCGCGGTGCTGCGGCCGCTGTTCTTTTGTGACCCGGAGTCGGGCGGGATTTCCACCGGTTTTATCCTGGGATTTCCGGCTCGCTTGGTGTGGCGGAGTCGGGCGGGTTTGTTGCCGAGCGGGTGGAATTTGGGCGGGTTTACCGGCGAGCGGGCGGGTTTTGTGCCGAGCGGGCGGGAGTTGGGCGGGTTTACTGGCGAACGGGCGGGATTTGGGCGGGTTTTGTGCCGAGCGGGCGGGAGTTGGGCGGGTTTACTGGCGAACGGGCGGGATTTGGGCGGGTTTTGTGCCGAGCGGGCGGGAGTTGGGCGGGTTTACTGGCGAACGGGCGGGATTTGGGCGGGTTTTGTGCCGAGCGGGCGGGATTTGAGGCGGGTTTTGTGCCGAGCGGGCGGGATTTGGGCGGGTTTACCGGCGAACGGGCGGGATTTGGGCGGGTTTACCGGCGAACAGGCGGGATTTGGGCGCATTGGCTGCCGAGCGGACGGGATTTGAGGCGGGTTTGTTGCTGAGCGGGCGGAATTAGGGTGGGTTCGGTGTCAAACGAGTCGAATTTGGGGCGGATTTAGCGCCAAGCGGGCGGTATTTGGGGCGGGTTTGGCGCCAAACGGGCGGGTTTGGTGGCAAAGGGGCGGGATTTGAGGCGGGTTTGGTGCCAAGTGGGAGGGATTTGGGGGCGGGTTTGGTGCCAAGTGGGCGGGATTTGGGGGCGGGTTTGGTGCCAAGTGGGCAGGATTTGGGGGCGGGTTTGGTGTCAAACGGGCGGGATTTGGGGCGGCATTATTGGCGGGCGGTAATGCGGGAAGGCCGCACTCCCCGGTTCAGTGATGGAGCAGTGGAGGTTCTGCTGGAGAGGGTGAGGGCTCACCGGGAGATCCTGTTCCCCTGGGAGGGGAGGAATGTTCCCAGGGAGATGGTTCACCAGGCCTGGATGGATGTGGCCCTGAGTGTTAATGCCCGGAGTGAGGTACCAAAAACCTGGCTCCAGTGCAGGAAGAAGTTCAACGGGCTGACCTGGACAGCCAAGGTTAGTGCAGACCGGGCACCGAGGCAGCGAGATCGCCACAACAACACGCCGTGAGAACACTGCGGCAGCTCCACATCAATAGCTCTCCAGCATGTGCCATTATCATGCCAGTGTAACACCATCTAGCTAGCACCGTACCAATGCTGCGCCAACAACATGCCTGCATTGTGCCAACCCCCCATTACCACTGCCACATGTGCCAACACTGCCCCAAAACTGCACCAATATCACTCCCGTACTTGCCAACACCACTCCAGTACCGTGCCCACACCTTGTCAACACTGCTCCAACACCATGCTTCCATCACACCAACGTCAAGCCAGTGCTGTGGCAAAACCATGCCAATGCTTTGCCAACACCACACAAACAATATGCCAACACCAGTCCAGTACCGTGCCAACACCACATCTCAACTGCACCAACACCTCTCCAATATTGCATCAACACCACACCAAAACTGTTCCAACACCATGCCAGCACCCTGCCAACACAGCACCAATGCCATGCCAACGCTGTGTCAATACTGCGCCAACATTATGCCAACACCCTGCCAACACTGCGCCGGGATGGGCAATAAATGCTGGCCTAGCCAGCGATGCCCACACCCCATGAATGAATAAAAAAATACACCATGCCAAAGCCACTTCAACACAGTGCCCACTCCATGCCAACCCCCCCACATTAACCTGCGTTCCAGTCGTCCACGAAGTTCCCCCCCCCGCCCCAACCCTCTGTGACATCACCCCCTCAACCCTTTGCCAGGTCCTCCAACCCCAACACTCCGCAGTGTCCCCCACTCTGACCCTACGCGACACCCCGATCCCCAACCCTCTGCCACATCCCACCCCTTCAACTTCCCCACGGTATCAACCTCCCGCATCGACCCACCGTGCCTTTACCACACCAACCGTCTGCATTCCTTCTCCGCGCCAACTCTGCATGACACCTCTGTGACACCCCACCGCACCAACAGGTGCCGAATGGCCTACCCCTGCTCCGACTCCCTCTCAAGAGCATTAGGAAACTAAATCAGACACTGAGGCCCGTAAGGAGATATCAGGGCAGGTGGTGAAACAGGCAGGCTGTTAAGGAATGTCCTCGAGAAGGAGGGTGGGGACAGAGAGGTGTAGGCAGAGTATTCTAGCATTTAAAGCCCTGGCAACTGAAGCGGTGTTGCTAATGGTGGAGCGATTGAAAAGGAGGATCCTCAATCGGCGAGAATTGGAGGAGTGTAGCTTTCTTGGAAGAGTCTGGTGCTGGAGGATGTAAGAAGGATAGGGAGGGGCTTGCAAGCAAAGTTAAGAATTTTACAGTCAAGGGATTGCTTAACTAGGAGCCATTGCAGATTGACAGGCACAAGGGGTAATGGGTGAAGGGGTTTTGGTGCGAGTAAGGCTGCAGAATTTTGGATGAGGTTAAGGTGATGAAGGAAACTTGGAGGCCGGCTATGAGTGCTTGGAATAACCAAATTCAGAGCAACATAGGTACAGATCAGCAGCGGAGCCAGGCGATGAAATGGAGATCGAGCTAGGTGCCCTTGGTGATGGTATAGATAGGTGGCCAGAAGCCTGTGTCAGGGTCAAACCTGACACCAAGGCTGCCAGCCAGCTTGTTCAGCCTAACCGCACAAGAAAGTGCTGTTACTGTCCTCACGACACGCACAAACGCCTGGTAAGGCTGCTCACTCCTCTGCTAAGTGCACCGAGGAGCCAAAATTCATCCCTCGATCGAAATCACTTCACAGTGAGAAACACAGATTACTTGATCCTCACTGCATTGCTGTTTGTGGGAAATGAATGTGTTTTATTGCTTCGTTCGCAGGATGTGGGCTTCTCTGGCTGGGCCCAGCACTTATTACCTATCCTTAATTGCCCCTTGAGAAGGTGGGGTGAGCTGCCTTTTTGAACCGCTGCAGTCCATGTGGTGTAGGTACACCCACAGTGCTGTTAGGGAGGGAGTTCCAGGATTTTGTCCGTGGTGTAGGTACACCCACAGCGCTGTTAGGGAGGGAGTTCCAGGATTTTGTCCGTGTGGTGTAGGTACACCCCCAGTGCTGTTAGGGAGGGAGTTCCAGGATTTTGTCCGTGTGGTGTAGGTACACCCACAGTGCTGTTAGGGAGGGAGTTCCAGGATTTTGTCCGTGTGGTGTAGGTACACCCACAGTGCTGTTAGGGAGGGAGTTCCAGGATTTTGACCGTGTGGTGTAGGTACACCCACAGTGCTGTTAGGGAGGGAGTTCCAGGATTTTGTCCGTGTGGTGTAGGTACACCCACAGTGCTGTTAGGGAGGGAGTTCCAGGATTTTGTCCATGTGGTGTAGGTACACCCACAGTGCTGTTAGGGAGGGAGTTCCAGGATTTTGTCCGTGTGGTGTAGGTACACCCACAGCGCTGTTAGGGAGGGAGTTCCAGGATTTTGTCCGTGTGGTGTAGGTACACCCACAGCGCTGTTGGGGAGGGAGTTCCAGGATTTTGTCCGTATGGTGTAGGTACACCCGCAGTGCTGTTAGGGAGGGAGTTCCAGGATTTTGTCTGTGTGGTGTAGGTACACCCACAGTGCTGTTTAGGGAGTGAGTTCCAGGATTTTGTCCCTGTGGTGTAGATACACCCACAGTGCTGTTAGGGAGGGAGTTCCAGGATTTTGACCCAGCGACAGTGAAGGAACGGCTGATATATTTCCAAGTCAGGATGGTGAGTGTCTTGGAGGGGAACTTCCAGGTGCTGGTGTTCCCATGTGATAGGCGGTAGGGGTTACGGGATTGGAGGGTGCTTACAAATCGGCTGCTGTGTTTCCAATATTATAGCAGAGGGTCCAATTCCAAAGTCATTTTTGGCTGCGAGGTGTATTTGGGATGTCCTGAGGTCATGAAAGGCGCTATATAAATGCAGCACTTCTTTCCTCCACACGTCACCTTTCAGCCCTACCCCCCCGGCCATTCACTCCCGCCCTTCCCGGCTCCGCAGAAAGCAAGCAGCGCACCAAACCGGGGCACTAACTCCCGTCGCACTCCCCTTCCCGCAGGAGAAGCTGGCCCGCAGAGCCCGCAAGAGGAGCAGCGCCGGGGAGCGGCCCCCCTCCATCCTCGATCTCACCCAGATGGAGCAGGAAGCACTGGACATCATCGGGCCCAACAGCAGGCGAGGCGTCGAGAATGGCGAGGCAGGAGGTCGCGTCCCGCAAGGTGCCTTCCCAATTCCTCTTCCACCCGCCCGCTCTGCTCGCTACGAGCTGCTCCGTCCGCTTCGCCTCGCCGGTGCTCGCCCGCTGACCTTTGACCCTCTCCCTTTCGTTCCAGGTCTGTCCCGTTACCTGGGCCTCACCGGGCAGGAGTTGGAGGAGCACCACCTTTTGGAGGACGCCCCCTCACCGGCTCCCTCCTTCCAGTACGCCGGCAGGGAAATCAGCCTGGCCGACGGCAGAGACGGCGAGCTTGAAGGACCCACACAAGGTGAACTGTTCGGCAGCAGCGAGCAGGAGCTGAGCATCCTGGAGAGGACAGTGCAGGACGCAGACGGCCACAGGGCCAACTCCATCCCCAGCTACGTCGAGGAGGACAAAGATGCTGATTTCAGCGGCCCGGCTTTCAAAAGGAGGATTTTCCAGGAGCACCACCAGCTCCTGGAGGCTCTGGACAGCCTGCCCAGGAGCTGCCTTACCCTGTCCGAGAGCATGGAGGAGTCTGCCTCCATACTGTGCGGTGTCGTGGCGCAGGGCATCAGCACCCTGCAGTCCACCATGGAGCACGTGGTGAGCTCGGTGGACGCGGCGGTGAGGCCCTCCGCCCAGGAGCCGGTGGCACCAGCGCTGGCATCGTTGATCGAGGCTCAAACCGGTGCCATCGAGGCTCTGGCCTGCACCATCTCCTCCGGCCTGGAAAGGCTGGGGACGCGCATCGACCGGGGCTTCGGCCGGGTCACCGACCTCCTGCAGTCCACCGTGCCACGGCCGGGCGGCGGCGGTGCCGGCTCACCGCCGGGTGGCGCCACAGGAGGGGCACACCCCGCCCTCCCTCCGGACACCGGCACGCCGGCCCCCTCGCCGCACGGCCAAGCGCCCTCTGCCCTGGAGGCAGCAGTGATACTGCGCTCGGAGGTGAGGTCCCCTCGTGCCCGGGCCCTTCGGGATCGCTCGCTATGAGCATCTGACCCGCCCAGAGTGAGTCACGGTCACCACCTACTGGTGTGGTGAGGGGGGGTGGGGTGGGATTGTCCTGTAGAAACACTAATGTAGCAAAAATTGCAGGAAAGCTGGGGTTGGGCTGGGCCAGAGCGATATATGGGTGACGATGTTGGTCCAGAGTATTCGTGTAAATCAATAAAGCGTTACCCCCGTTTGCAATTCTGATTTTATCTGCTGGGCGGCTGCATTGGAACCAAGCGCATTGTAGTGTGAGGTGACATGGACACCAGTGTTAGCGATCGGAAGGGCTTCATTGGCGGTTTGAAGGGCTGGGAGAGATGCTCCTCCGGACTGTTAGT
Source organism: Carcharodon carcharias (assembly GCF_017639515.1). Classification (NCBI taxonomy): domain Eukaryota; kingdom Metazoa; phylum Chordata; class Chondrichthyes; order Lamniformes; family Lamnidae; genus Carcharodon; species Carcharodon carcharias. The sequence continues at coordinate 15,710,561 of NC_054495.1, forward strand.
GTGTCTTCAAATTCTTTCATGGGATGTGGGCGTTGCTGGATCCAAGGGTATGTGGAGAAATCAGGAGCAGGGTATCGAGTTGGATGATCAGCCATGATCATAATGAATGGCGGAGCAGGCTCGAAGGGCCTACTCCTGCTCCTAGTTTCTATGTTTATTGCCCATCCCTCATTGCCCTTGAACTGTGTAGCTTGCTCGGCCATTTCAGGGGTCAGTTAAGAGTCAACCACATGGCTGTGGGTCTGGAGTCACGTGTAGGCCAGACCGGGTAAGGATGACAGATTTCACTCCCCTCAAGGGGCGTTGGTGAACCAGATGGGTCTTTACACCGATCAATGATGGTTTTATACTCACCGTTACTGAGACTAGATTTCAGATGTGTATTCATTGGAATTCAGATGCCGCCAGCTGCCGTGGTAGGATTTGAAGCCATGATCCACCCTATCAGAGCATGAGCTGGGGCCTTTAGATTCCTAGCCCAGTGACATTATCATCGCATCATCGCCTCCCCCTCCGAAGGGAATGTAGTAGTTCAGGTGAAGAGGGAGATTTATGAAGATGTTGCCTGAATTGGAGCATTTTATATGTTAGGGTCTGATAGGCTAGGATTGTTATCTTTGGAACAGAGCTGATGAGGGGTCACAGTTGAAATGTGGGATGTTATGAGTTGTCTAGATAGAGTCAATGTGAAGGCCCTATTTCCCCTTGGTTGAGGGGTCCATAGCCAGTGGACATTGGTTCACTGTAAGAGGATTAGAGGGGATATGAGGGGAAATGTCTTCACCCCAGATTGTGCTGGGGATCTGGAACTCACTGTCTGAAAGGGTGGTCGAGGCAGAAACCTCCATCACATTTAACAAGCACTCAGACATACGCTCGAAGTGCTGGGATCTACAGGGTTACAGGCCAAGAGCTGGAGAGTGGGATTAGGTTGGGTGGCTGCTTGTCGGCCAGTACAGACACAATGGGCTGAATGGTCTCCTTCTGTGCCTTAAATTACTATGAGTCTATGAAGTGTTGTTCCATGAAGTATTCTCGAAGATCTAAGGGGGAGGATGGTGGTGGTTCCTCTGCTTGATTCCATTTCCCCCATCATTGTGACTTCCTTCTATAGGTGACCAGGAGATAAGCAGCAATGTAAGCAGGGTAGGGGCAGGTATCAACTGACAGAACAAGATGAAGAAATGAACGGGCAAAACGGTGGCAAATGGATTTCAGTGTCGGCAAGTGTGAGGTCATCCACCTTGGACCGAACAAAGATTGAACAGAATCCCTTCTAAATGGTGAAAATCTCGAAACCAGCAGTCCATCTACTTCGACTATTAGGCTGTTGTGAACAGGTACAGAGTGTAAAAAGGCTGATGGGATGCTGGTCTTTATATCTGGAGGTTTGAATGCGTGGGCTGAGAATGCCTAAGACAGACTTTGCCTCTCCAGAACCGGCTCGTTCACCCATCAACAGACGTGCGGCCGATGGTCTCCTCTGACCTGAGCTGATCCATTGTGAGTCCGCTTTCCCTTTGCCTCTTGCAGACGGCAGGATGCCGATCAGAAGTCCCGCTTTGGCTATCCAACAATGCCCTGGAGCACTGCCAGCCATTCTGGGCACCAAACCTAAAGAAGTCACATGTGGGTCTTGGAGGGAGCGCAGTGTAGATTCAGCAGAATGATACCTGGGCTCCAAGGGTTACATTAAGAGGAGAGATTACGCAAACTAGGATTGTATTAAAAACAAAAAGTGCTGGAAAAGACTCAGCAGGTCTGACAGCTTCTGTGGAGAGAGAAACAGAGATAACGTTTCACATCCAATATGACTGTCCTTCAGAACTGAGGATTGTGTTCCCTGGAATTTGGAAAGTTAAGGGTTTGATCGAAGGTTTCAAGATATTAAGAAAACTGATAGGGTAGAAGCTATTGGTTGGAGAGTCTGGGATCGGGGGCGCAGTCTAAAGGCTTTAGAGCCAGAATTTTCGGGGATGAGGTTAAAAATATTTCTACATGTAAACCTTCCTTTCCTCTCCAAAGTATTGAAAATATCCTCACCTCCTCAATCTGTTCCCATCTTCCCAGGAACACAATCCAATCAGGTTTCTGCTCAGACACAGAACCAAAATGACACTTGCAGGGAACATAAAAACTGACTAAAACTTTCTGTAGATATGTGAAGAGAAAAAGATTGGTGAAGACAAATGTAGGTCCCTTACAGTCAGAAACGGGAATTTATAATGGGGAAAAAAGAAATGGCTGACCAACTAAATACATACTTTGGTTCTGTCTTCAGAAAGGAGGACGCAAATCACATAGCAGAAATGCTGGGGAACACAGGGTTTAGTGAGACGGTGGAACAGAAAGAAATCAGTGTTATTAGGGAAGTGGTGTTGGGGAAATTGATGGGATTGAAGGTTGATAAATCCCCAGGGCCTGATAATCTACATCCCAGAGTACTTAAGGAAGTGGCTCTAGAAATAGTGGATGCATTGGTGGTCATCTTCCGAGATTCTATAGACTCTGGATCAGTTCCTACAGATTGGAGGGTAGCTAATGTAACCCCGCTATTTAAAAAGGGACGTAGAGAGAAAACAGGGAATTATAGACCAGTCAGCCTGATGTCGGTAGTGGGGAAGATTCTAGAGTCCATTATAAAAGACTTAATACCTGAGCACTTGGAAAACAGTAGCAGAATCGGACAGAGTCAGCATGGATTTATGAAAGGGAAATCATGCTTGACAAATCTACTGGAATTTTTCAAGGATTTAATTAGTAGAGTTGATGAGAGGGAGCCAGTGGATGTGGTTTATTTGGACTTTCAGAAGACTTTCAACAAGGTCCCACATAAGAAATTAGCATGTAAAATTAAAGCGCATGGGATTGGGGGTAGTGTATTGAGATGGATAGAAAACTAGTTGGCAGACAGGAAACAGTAAGAATAAACTGTCTTTTTCTGAATGGCAGACAGTGACCAGTGGGGTACTGCAGGGATCGGAGCTGGGATCCCAGCTATTCACAATATATATTAATGATGTAGATGAGGGAACTAAATGTAATATCTCCAAATTTGCAGATGACACAAAGCTGGGTGGGAGGGTGAGCTGTGAGGAGGATGCAGAGATGCTTCAGTGTGATTTGGACAAGCTGAGTGAGTGGGCAAATGCATAGCAGATGCAGTATAATGTGGATAATTGTGAGGTTATCCACTTTGGTAGCAAAAGCAGAAAGGCAGATTATTATCTGAATGGCTATAAATTGAGAGAGGGGAATGAGCAATGAGACCTGGGTGTCCTTGTACACCAGTTGCTGAAGGTAAGCATGCAGGTGCAGCAGGCGCTAATGAAGGCAAATGGTATGTTGGCCTTCATAGCCAGAGGATTCGAGTACAGGAGCAGGGATGCCTTGCTGCAATTGTACAGGGCCTTGGTGAGACCACACCTGGAATATGGTGTGCAGTTTTGGTCTCCTTCTCTGAGGAAGGATGTACTTGCTATAGAGGGATTGCAGCGAAGGTTTACCTGGGATGGTGGAACTGACATAGGAGAGATTGAGTCGGTTAGGATTATAATTGCTGGAGTTCAGAAGAATGAGGGGGGATCTCATAGAAACATATAAAATTCTAACAGGACTAGACAGGATAGATGCAGGACCGACTCCTGGGATGGTGGGACTGACATGAGGAGAGATTGAGTCGGTTAGGATTATATTTGCTGGAGATTAAAAGAATGAGGGGGCATCTCATAGAAACCTATAAAATTCTAACAGGACTAGACAGGGTAGATGCAGGAAGGACCAGGGGTCACAGTCTGAGGATATGGGGTAGACTATTTAGGACTGAGATGAGAAATTTCTTCACCCAGAGAGAGGTGAGCCTGTGGAATTTGTTACCAGAGAAAGTAGTTGAGGCCAAAACATTGTATGTTTTCAAGAAGGAGTTAGATATAGCTCTTGGGACGAAAGGGATCAAAGGATATGGGGAGAAAGTGGGAGCAGGATATTGAGTTGGATGGTCAGCCTTGATCATAGTGAATGGTGGAGCGGGCTCGAAGGGCTGAATGGCCTCCTCCTGCTCCTAGTTTCTATGTTTCAATGACACTTAACCAAAGTCACAAGTGACATCCTGTGTGACTGTGACCAAAGGTCAACTATCCTCCCAGGTCCCTCTTGACCTGTGTGTAGCCTGTGGCATGGTCGACCAGCCCACCCTCCTCCAACTCCTCTGCACTGCTCCTACTCTTACCTCATCGTAGCCGGAGAATCGCCATCAATGGATTCTCCTCTCATTCCTGTTACCTTTGGTATCCAGCAGGGGTCCTTGGGTCCTGGGGGAAGGGGAGCCTAGTGGGAATGTTGCTGGACTAATAATGTAGAGGTCTAGACAAGTGCTCCTGGGAACTAAGTCCAAATCTCTCCACACACGGTCGCTCGTAGGATTTAAATTCAATTGTTCAATCTGGAATAATAATTTTAAAAATCCCCATAATGGTGACTAGGAAACTTCCGGATTGTCGTTAGAAACCCATCTTTGAGGACGGAAACCTGTTGCCCTTAACCTGTCTGGATTACGTGACCACTCCCACAGCGATGTGATTGGCTTTGAGCTACTCTGAAATGGCCAAGCGAGCCAATCGTATCAAACAGCAACAGGGAAGTCAAGTCATGGATGGTCCATCTAGCAGTAACCTCGGCACTGGAACCAGCCTGACCTGTCGACCCTGTAAAGTCCTCTTCACTAGTTCCTGGGGTCTTGTGTCAAAACACTGGGCCTGTAGTCAATGCAGGATGGCCGCCATTAGCGCTCTGCGCTTGCGCAAGAACCCAGTGCCATCCGTCCGCTGTGCCTAGTATCCCTCTGCACGTCTGTCAGTGATGCCTTGCCAGAATTGAGAAAGCAGTTTCAGACACTAATCGAGTAGCACCCTGGCATACACAGCAAATGGTGCCTTACAGCCAGTGTGCTGCCCCACCAACAGGACAGACCCAGCAGAGGTGGCAGCACAGTAGCTGGGAGGGAGCAGCCCTGGAAATACCCAATGTTGACTTCCGGGCGCCATGAAGTCTCTTGGCATCAACTCTCAATATGGGCAAGGAAACCTCCTGCTGATTACCATCCACTGTTTTAAAAAAAATTCATTCATGGGATGTGGACATCGTTGGCTGGGCCAGCATTTAGTGCCAATCCATAATTGCCCTTGAGAAGGTGGTGGTGAGCTGCCTTCTTGAACCCAGTCCATGTGTAGGTACACCCACAGTGCTGTTAGGGAGGGAGTTCCAGGATTTTGTCCGTGTGGTGTAGGTACACCCACAGTGCTGTTAGGGAGGGAGCACCAGGATTTTGACCCAGTGTCAGTGAAGGAAGGTCCGATATATTTCCAAGTCAGGATGGTAAGTGACTTTAAGGGCAAGTTCCAGGTAGTGGTGTTCCCATGTGTCTGCTGCCCTTGTCCTTCTAGATGGTAGTGGTCATGGGTTTGGAAGGTGCTGCCTAAGGAGCCTTGATGAGTTCCTGCAGTGCATCTTGTAGATGCTACTGTGTGTCGGTGGTGCAGGGAGTGAATGTTTGTGGATGTGGTGCTAATCAAGCGGGGCTGCTTTGTCCTGGATGGTGTCGAGCTTATTGAGTGTTGTGGGAGCTGCACTCATCCAGGCAAGTGGAGAGTATCCCATCACACTCCTGACTTACACTTCCTCAGCTAAAGAATCAATATATTTCCACATTGAACACAACTTGGAAGAAACACTGAGGGTAACAAAGGCACAGAATGTATTCTGGGTGAGGGGCTTCAATGTCACTGTATTACTAACCAAGCTGGCTGAGTGCTGAAGGACATATCTGGCAAACTGGTCCTGCAGCAGAGGGTGAGGGCATAAAAAAGTACATTTCCTGGCCCTTACCTGTCACAGATCTACCTGACCATGACCATATTGGTAGGCGTGACCATCACACAGTGTCTATGGAAAGGTAGTCCCTTCTTCACACTGAGGATATTTTCCATTGTGAGTTAGATTCAGACAGATTGGGATAGATTCAGAATAGATCTAGCAGCTCAAAGCTTGGCATCCATATGGCAGTGTGGGCAATCAGCAGCAGCAGAATCGCATTCGAACACAATCGGTAGCCCCATGGCCTGGCATATCCCTCACCATCAAGCCAGGGGCATAACCCAGGTGCAATGAGGAGTGGAAGAGAGCATGCCAGGAGCAGCACCAGGCATACCTAAAAACAAGATGCCAACATGGTGAAGTTACAACATGGATGCTAAAGCACAGAAGCAGCGCAGTATAACCAGAGTTAATCCCAAAATCAATGGATCAGATCATGGGCTTTAGCCCTACCAAACACAGATGTGAATGGTGGCACTCAACGAAACAGCCAAGGAGAGGAGGAGGTGCCACAAACATGACCATCCTCGTGATACGAACGTATAGATTAGGAGCAGGAGTAGGCCACTCGGCCCATCAAGCCTGCTCCGCCATTCAATAAGATCATGGCTGATCCGATTTCAACCTCATATTCCTGCCTGACCCCCATAACCTTTCACCCCCCCACCCCCATCAATAATTTATCTACCTCTGCCTTGAAGATATTCAAAGACTCTGCCTCAACCATCTTTTGAAGAAGAGTTCCAAACTTTCACAACCCTCTTGAGGGGGGAAAAATAAACCCTTATCTCTGTCCTAGGCAGAGCCCAGCATGCTAGTGCAAAAGACAAGACTGAAGCAGAAGAGGAATCACTGTCGACCAATGAGAAGGACAGTGCCCGTCTGTTACCGGGGATGAGCTTGGACTAGTGCGCTCACTACCTGATGAGCTGGAAGCAGCAGGAGTTAGATGAAAGTCAGTCCGAACAGGCGCTAGCAACCTCTCAGCAGGAGGAGAGGAGACTCACCCACAGGTAATCCGAAGGTGGTGAGACTGCAGCAGGAATCGGGAGCAGTCCTCCCCAGCACCCCCTCTCTCCGCATGCACTCTCACTGACTTGCTATCAGGCCCTCTGTCTCACTGTCAGCCTCCGAAACATTTCCTTTCCCTTGCTGTGATTTACTCTGAGTCTTCACCTGTTAGATACCTTCAGGTGGGTTCAGTTTCAGATTTCTGATCTTTTTAAGTTTCAGACCTTTTAAAAGAATTCTCCCACCTGCAATTTGCCCTCCAATCCACACTCACAACCACATTCTCTCTCTCTCACACACTCTCACTATCACACATTCTCTCTCACACACATTCTCTCAAACAGATTCTCTCACACATTCTCTCACACACATTCATCTACACATGCTTATTCTCTCACACACACATGCACACACACATTCTCTCTCACTCTCATTCTCCGAGACACACACACGTTCTTTCTCTTTTACACACGCATTCTCTGTCTCTCATGCATACACACTCACACATTATCTCCCACTCACACACACATTCTCTCTTTCCCTCACACACATTCTCTCTCACATACACATTCCCTCTCACACACATTCTCTTTCACACATGCACATTTTCTCTCACTCTCTCTCAAACACATTCTCCCTCTCTTTCTCACACACCCACATTCTCTCTCTTGCACAGTTGTTCTTTCTGAGAGAGAGACACACACATTCTCCCATTTACACACTCATTCTCCCATTTTCTCTCTCACACACAGACACACATTCTCTATCTCACACACATCTCTTTCACACACATTCTATCACAGATATTCTCTTTCTATCCCATATACACGTTCTCTCATCTACATATGCACATTCTCTCTCACACACACACACATTCTCTCATCTACACAAGTACATTCTCTCTTTCTCACACCTACATTCTCTCTCTGTGAGACACATACACCTTCTCCCATTTACACACACACATTCACCCTCCCTCTTCCTTCCTCACAAACATTCTCTCTCCTTTACTCACACACACATTCTCTCTCTCTCCTCTCACATGCATTCTCTCTCACTCACACACTAGCTCACAAACACAAATTCTCTCTCTCTTTTTCTCACAGATATCCTCTCACACACACATTCTTCTATTTACACACCCTCATTCTCCAATTCCTCTCACACACACATACACACATTCTTAATCTCACACACATTCTCTCTTTCACACACATTCTCTCTTTCTTTCACACATATTCTCTCTTTCTTTCACACACATTCTCTCTTTCTCTCACACACATTCTCCCTTTCTCAGGCACATTCTCTTTCTCTCACACACATTCTCTCACACATTCTCTCTCTCTTTCTCACACACATTCTCTGTCTTACACACATATTCTCACTCACTCACATTCCCTCACTCTCACACACATTCCCTCTCCCGCAAACATTCCCTCTCTTTCTCTCACACACATTATCTCTCACACTCACACATTCCCTCTCTTTCTCGCACACATTCTCCCATCTACACAAGCACATTTTCTCTCATTCTCTCTGAGACACACACACACATTCTCCTATTCGGACACTCTTATTCTCCCATTTTCTCTCTCTCACACACATGTATGCATTCGCCATCTCTCACACACCTCCCTCTTTCACACATATTGTCTCTCACTTACACATGTAATCTCTCGCTCACACACATACATTCTCTCTCACTTTCTCTCACACACGCATACATTCTCCCTCACACACACATTCTCTCTCACACGCACATTCTTTATCTCTCTCTTTCTCTCACACACACATTCCCTCTCTTTCCCACACATTCTGTCTCTCATACATACATATCCTCTCTCTCTCACACACACACATTCCCTGTCTTTCTCTCCCAAACACATTCCCTATCACTGTCTCTCTTACACACATTCTCTCTTTCTCTCACACCCACATTCTCTTCCTCTCACACCCACATTCTCTCTCTCACACATTCGTTTACTGTGATAAACACAGACATTCGCTCTCTTTCTCACACACATTCTCTTTCTCTCACACATTCTCTTTCTCTCACATGCACATTCTCTTTCTCTCACATGCACATTCTCTTTCTCTCAATTGCACATTCTCTGACACACACATTCTCTCTCACGCACAAACCCACATTCTCTCTCACACAAATTCTCTCTCACATGCATTCTGTTTCTCTCTCTCACACACACATTCTCTTTTTCACACATACACATTCACCTACACATGCTTATTCTCTCTCACACACATGCACAAAAACACACATGCACCCACACACATTCTCTCTCCCTCTCACACATCCACATTCTCTCTCTTTCTCACTCATTCTCTCTGAGACACACACATTCTTTCTCTTTTACACACACATTCTCACTTTCACATACACACACAACACGTTCTCTCTAACTCACACACACACATTCTATCTATCACACATGTTCTTTCTCTCACACACACACACACATTCACTCTCTCACACACACATTCTGCCATCTATACACACACATTCTCTCTCTTTCTCATACACCCACATTCTCTCTCTCACATTCTCTGAGACACACACACACACACATTGTCCCATTTACACACTCTCGTTCTCCCATTTTCTCTCTCTCACACACACATACACACATGTGAGAAATAGAGAGAATGTGTGTCTGGAAGAGAGAATGTGTGTGTAAATCGGAGAATGTGTGCATGTGTCTGTCTCAGAGAGAATGAGTGTGTGAGAGAGAATGTGGGTGTGTGAGAAAGAGAGAGAATGTGAGTTGATAGGAGAATGTGTGTGTGTTTCTCAGAGAGAACCAGTTTGTGAGAGGGAATGTGTGCGCGTGAGGAGGTGAGAATGTGTGTGTGTGTGTGTGCGTGCGTATGTGAGAGAGAGAGAGAATTTGTGCAAGAGAAAGAGAATGCGTGTGAGAGAGAGAGTATGTGTGTGTGAGAGAGATAGAGAAAACATGAGTGAGCGAGAGAATGTGTGTGTGAGAGAGAAAATGCGGGTTTGTGTATGAGAGAAAGAATGCATGTGTGATAGTGAGTGTGTGCATGAAAGAGAAAATGTGTGTGTTCTCTCACACATGTAATCTCTTGCTCATACACATACATTCTCTCTCTTTCTCACACACATTCTCTCACACACACATTCTCTCCTTCAGACACACATTCTCTCACACACATTCTCTCTGTCTCACACATACAAATTTTCTCTTTCTCTCACGCACACATTCTGTCTCTCTCACACACATTCTCTCTCTCACACACTTTCTTTACCTCTTTCTCTCACACACATTCTCACACATTCTCTCTCACACACATTCTCTCATCTACACATGCATATTCCTCTCTCTCACGCACACACATTCTCTCTCTCTCAGCCACATTCTCTCCCCTCTCTCTCACACAGACATTCTCTTTCTCTCTCACACACACATACGCATTCTCTCTCTATTACACACACATTCTCTCTCTCTTTCTCTCACACTTTCCCTCTTCTTCTCTCACACACATTCTCTCTCTCACACACACATTCTCTTTCTCTCTCTCACACACATTCTCTCATCGACACATGCAAATTTGCGCACTCTCTCTCACACACACACCCACACACATTCTCTCTCTCAGACACATTCTCTCTCCCTCTTTCTCTCACAAACACATTCTCCCTCTCCTCTCACACACACATTCTCTTTATCTCACACACACGTTCTCTCTCTCACAGACACAAGTTCTCTCTATCTCACACACATTCGTCGCTCTCACGCACTTGTTTTCTCAGAGAGAGAGTGACACACATACACATTCTCTCACGCTCATTCTCTCCCCGCCTTTCTCTCACACAGACATTCTCCCTCTCTCTCTCACACACACATATGCATTCTCTCTCTGTCACACACACATTCTCTCTCTCTTTCTCTCACACATTCCTTCTCTCTCACACACATTCTCTCCCTCTCTCTCACACACATTCTCTCATCAACACACGCAAATTCACACTCTTTCTCTCCCACACACACCCACACACATTCTCTCTCTGACACATTCTCTCCGCCTCATTATCCCACACAAACATTCTCCCTCTCTTTCTCTCACACACACATTCTCTTTCTATCTCACACACACGCGTTCCCTCTCTCACACACCCACATTCTCTCTCTCACACACACCCACATTCTCTCTCCCTCACACTTGTTCTCTCTGAGCCGCACACATATTCTCCCATTTACACATCCACATTCTCTCTCTCACACACACCCACATTCTCTCTCTCTCACACACACACACGTTTTCTTTTTCTCTCACACACATTCTGTCTCTCACACACATTTTCTCTCTCTTTCTCACACACCCACATTCTCTCTCTCACACACACCCGCATTCTCTCTCCCTCACACTCGTTCTCTCTGAGCCGCACACACATTCTCCCATTTACATACACACATTTTCTCTCTTTCTCTCACACACCTTCTCTCTCTCTTTTTCCCTCTCAGTCACATTCTTTCTCTTTCTCTCTCTCACACACAGTCTCGCATTGACACATGCAAATTTGCGCGCTCTCTCTCTCACACCCACCCACACACATTCTCTCTCTCTCTGACACATTCTCTCTCCCTCCTTCTCTCAAAAACACATTCTCCCTCTCCTCTCACACACACATTCTCTTTATCTCACACACACATGTTCTCTCTCTCACACACATTCTCACTCTCACACACTTGTTTTCTCAGAGAGACACACACATGTTCTCTGTCACACTCATTCTCTCCTTGTCCTTCTCTCACACAGACATTCTCCCTCTCTCTCTCACACACACACACTCTCACTCTCACACACTCATTTTCTCAGAGAGACACACACACCTCTCTCTCACACTCATTCTCTCTGATACCCAGACACACATTCTCCCATTTACACACACACACACACACACACACACACACTCTCTTTCTCTCATACACATCCTTCCTCCTTCTTTCTCTCACGTACACCTCTCCCTGTCACTTTCTCTCACAGGTACTGTCTCGCTCTCTCTTTCTCTCACACACGTTCTCTCTCTCTCTCACACACACATTCTTTCTCGCACACCCACAATCTCTCTCTCTCACATTCTCGTTCTCTCAGAGTGTCTCACATTCACCCATTTACACACTCTCATTCTCCCATCTCCTCTGTCTCTCACGTACACACATTCTCTATCTCACACACATCTCTCTTTCCCTCACATGCACATTCTCTCTCTCTCTTTCTCTCACATACACATTCACTCTTTCTCTCACACACTTTCCATCTCTTTCTCTCACACACATATTCTCTTTCTCCCTCTCTCATACACATTCTCTCTCTTTCCCTCACACACACATTCTCTTTCTCTCTCACACATTCTCTCAGCTACACATGCACATTCGCTCTCTCTGTCTCACTCACTCACACACACACACACACACACAAACACACACTCGCTCTCTCTCTATCTCACTCACAGTCACACACACACACACACACGCACACACATTCTCTCTCTCTCTCTCACACACCTGCATTCTCTCTCTCACACGCTGTTTCTCTCTGAGAAACGTACACACACACATTCTCCCATCTAAACACCCACATTCTCTCTCACTCTCCCTGAGACACACATGCATTATTCCATTCACAAACACACACATTATCTCTTTCTCTCAGAGGCACATTCTCTCCCATCTTTCTCTCACACACACATTCTCTCTCACACACACACATTTTCTTTTTCTCTCTCACACGTTCTCCCATTTACACACACACATTTTCTCTCTTTCACTCACACACATTCTTTCTTCCTCTTTCTCTCACACACCTTCTCTCTCTCTTTTTCCCTCTCAGTCACATTCTTTCTCTTTCTCTCTCTCACACACACAGTCTCGCATCGACACATGCAAATTTGCGCTCTCTCTCACACACACCTACACACATTCTCTCTCTCTGACACATTCTCTCTCGCTCTTTCTCTCACAAACACATTCTCCCTTTCCTTCTCTCACACACACATTCTCTTTATCTCACACACACATGTTCTCTCTCTCACACACATTCTCACTCTCACACACTTGTTTTCTCAGAGAGACACACACACATTCTCTCTCACACTCATTCTCTCCCCGTCTTTCTCTCACACAGACATTCTCCCTCTCTCTCTCACACACATACACATTCTCTCTCTGTCACACACACATTCTCTCTTTCTCTGTCTCACACACACATTCTCTCATCAACACACGCAAATTCGCGCTCTCTCTCACACACACCCACACACATTCTCTCTCTGATACATTCTCTCCCCCTCTTTATCCCACACAAACATTCTCCCTCTCTTTCTCTCACACACACATTCTCTTTATCTCACACACACACGTTCTCTCTATCTCACACACATTCTCACTCTCACACACTTGTTTTCTCAGAGAGAGAGACACACACACACACACACGTTCTCTCTCTCACATTCATTCTCTCCCTGTCTTTCTCTCACACAGACATTCTCCCTCTCTCTCTCACACACATATGCATTCTCTCTCTGTCACACACATGTTCTCCCTCTCTTTCTCTCACACACACATTCTCTTTCTATCTCACACACATGCGTTCCCTCTCTCTCTCACACACACACACTCTCGCTCCCACACACTTGTTTTCTCAGAGAGAGAGAGACACACACACATTCTCTCTCTCACACTCATTCTCTCTGAGACCCACACGCACATTCTCCCATTTACACACACACACACACACACACACACTCTCTCTTTCCCTCATACACATCCTTTCTCCCTCTTTCTCTCATGTACACCTTCTTTCCCTCTCACTTTCTCTCACAGGCACTTTTTCGCTCTCTCTTTCTCTCACACACATTCTCTCACTCTCTTTCACGCACATTCTTTCTCGCACACCCACAATCTCTCT